>NW_020664582.1:15002507-15008602 GCF_002925995.2 Terrapene triunguis
CATAGTGAATATTCGGTCACCTAATTTTTCAAAAGGCTCTAAAACATACTAAACATGTCCCCAATAAAATACACAATAAAAATACCAATCACAACTTTATAAAATGCATGTTATTCAGTATTTGTCAATATTAGTTGTAACTTGACACTGTGGAAATTTGTGCAATTCAATGTAAGCAACTGCATTTCTAAATTCAAACATTTATGCTTTCCACTGCTGCAGCTCTATATACTTACGCCCTGCAATTCTCAAAAAAGAAATGAAATACCTTGTGACAGGTGTTGTACTGATGGATTCTTAAAGTAATAAACAGAGTGGATGCAATTCAGTATAAGTAAATTTTATTTAGCGAAGGCATATGAAATGCACAAAAAGGCTCAAAACCACATTTTTTCATATATTTCTACTAGGGCTATCAAGCAATTAAAAAATTAATCACGATTAATTGCATTGTTAAACAATAATAGAATACCATTATTTAAATATTTTTGGTTGTTTTCTACAATTTCAAATATATTGATTTCACTTACAACACAGAATACAAAGTATACAGTGCTCACTTTCTATTTATTTTTTATTACAAGTATTTCCACCGTAAAAAAACAAAAGAAACAGTATTTTTCAATTTACCTAATACAAGTACTGCAGTGCAATCTCTTTATCATGAAAGTTGAACTTACAAATGTAGAATTATGTACAAAAAACCCTCCATTCAAAAATAAAACAATGTAAAATTTTGAAGCCTGCAAGTCCACTCAGTCCTACTTCTTGTTCAGCCAATCACAAAGACAAACAAGTTTGTTTCTACATTTGCAGGAGATAATGCTGCCCGCTTCTTGTTTACAATCTCACCTGAAAGTGAGAACAGGTGTTCGCATGGCACCATTGTAGCCAGCGTCACAAGATATTTACATGCCAGATGCGCTAAAGATTCATATGTCCCTTCATGCTTCAACCACCCTTCCAGGGGACATGCGACCATGCTGATGATGGGTTCTGCTTGATAACAATCCAAAGCAGTGCGGACGCAGTGAACGCATGTTCATTTTCATTATCTGAGTCAGATGCTGACATCTTCTGGATCCTAAAAGCGCTAGTTTTTAATACTTTTAAATTATCTCAAATAGACTTGACAAAAAGTTAGAAATAAAAAGTATGGACATACCATTTAACAACAGCCTCTGCTTTTAGGAGCAATAAGGCCATATTGGCTGAGGAAGCCTGCTGTACCTAGCACAGGTTAGCCCCTTTGTAAGCAAATAGTTTGCTTGCTTTACATGCTCTCTAAGCTTAATGAAAATGTGTATTAAATCTAAAACCAAAAAAAGTATGGAGTGAACACAGCTCTTGTAGATTGATTGGCTAGGGGGCAATTATGCCATTGGTTATCATCACTTCCCCTTCTCTCACCAATCCCCAGTCTGAATTTTATCAGCCTAGGGAGCAAGACACCCAGAAATCCATTCCTTCATCTGATCGTTTTGTCTGATGATACATAACACACCTCTCAAGACACCAGAATAGCAACACACATTTGACATGAATGGGGATTAAGTAGATCTGGTTCAATGGACAGAAATAACTATTTCTCTTACTGCTGAATGATCACTAGTATTTTTCTTAACAATTCTGCAGTACAGCCACCTGATTTCATATATTCAAAGATTTTTAAATTCACAGTTCAACTCTGTAATAAGGATTATGCTTTTCATAGTCAAATTTTTTGTCAGTCCTCTGCCCCCCTTCAACTCCACTCACTGTAGGCTGTCTCAGTCCTTTGCTTCAGGCTGTGCAAACTGCTCCCTCTAGAACCTGGACCAATCCCTAACTCCCCCCAGGAAGGTAAGACCTACACATGAACTCATCCCATCAGGTTTAGGCTCCAAAGTGGAGGGCATAAAAATCTCTGATAAGGAGAAACTGAATCCCTTTTATGCTGTCTGGATTCTGACAGTCAAAGATTCCTAAACATAAACAAAGAGGTCCCCATGCTGCTTGGCATGGGTTAACCTCGAAAGACACTTTGAACTGACAGATTACTACAACTACGTCACCTTTTGGATCACAGACAAACCCATTTGTGTATATACGCCTGCTTGCCTTAACCTGTAATAACTCTCATTTCTTTTCCCCAGCTAATAACCTTTAGCTAGTTTATTACAGGATGGGCTACAGGCTTTGTCTTTGGTATGAGATGTAAGATACAACCTGACCTGGGGTAAGTGACTGGCCTCTTGGAACTGGAAGCAACCTGAATATTTTGTGATTTATGGTGTAAATGACCATTTATCACACAGTTCAGCTTGCCAGGGTGGCCAGATAGACTGGAGTGTCTAAGGGGACTGTCTGTAACTCCATTATAAAAGACTATTTTAGTATTTTGGGCGCTCACATTTGTTACTGGGTGGTGAACTCTAATTACAGAACATACAAGTTTGGGGTATCTGCTCTGCTTTTAGAGAGTCTGCCCTGAGATTGGCACGCTCAGTCATGAGCCATTTCAGACAGCATGACAGTATACATGTCTAGAGAACAAAATGGGTACATTTTATCCATTATCCTGTAATAAGCAGGTAAGTTTTGCTTTTATAATACATAAAACACTGGTTCCAGTTCACAAATTAACTACTAGAAACTCTGAATCAGAAAGTTTACAAACAGAATGGTTCAACTTCTTGTTAATACAAAAACCACATGATAATAAGGAGAATTAATATGCAGCAGGGTAATCAATCTCTCACTTCAAAATTTCACACTCTATCAACAATAAATAGGACCCCACTTTCAAAGATTTTATATATATAAACTGTAGACACTGTATAAATCTCCACAGATTTTTTAAAAATCTGAAATTCACCCATTCAATCCTATTGTATTCTTCTCATTTTAAAAAGAAATAACTTCCACTCACTACCGGCAAAGAGTGTACTAGAACATCTTTATCCAGATCCATCAGAAAACATCTGCAAAGCCAATGTTCCACTTTTATGGATTACACGGTAATGTGATCAGAATTCTCTACCTCTCCCCTTTGAGGAATACACTCAAAGCCCCTACTGGCGCTTGATGACTTCAGGTTTATCTTTTAACTGACAGCTGCCATTACACCAGCAAGGCTACCTTCTGTATGTAAAAACGCAGATTATGAATATAATTAATATTTGGCAAGGATAAAACAATTTCATATAAAATTTACTTATTCCATTTTAATGGTGTTTGCCATATACAGGATCTTTCTCATATACAAAAATGGTATGCAAATGCTTTTATAAACATGATACGCACACACACTATACACACAGACACAACAACAAGTGTTATTGAGATCCCTATAAATAAAAATAAATAAAATATAACACACATCCATGCTTCATAGGAACTATGAACTCAAGTGCAGGGTTATAATGAAAAACAATAGCACTTTGGGTTGGAAAAACACAAATAAGAGTGGGGTATAATGTCAGAAACCACAGGAGGAGGCCATTAATGCCCACAGTCAGTCACTTTCTCTACCCAGGAGAATAATAGTTTTTGCAGGGCAAGGCAGTCTATATATGTTTTATTAAACCCTTTAAATATGGACTCTCTAATGGTTCTATAAATGAAATAAGGTTTTCCTCCAAGAAAGCAGAAAATCTTGTTAGGCAAGTAGAATCTGCCATCTTCCCAGAAGCTGATGGATGTTTATTTGATTTTTTTTCCACTTGTAATTTTAAAACAGTTGCAAGTTCTTCCCCAGGAGTTGTTTTTCTAGTATCTAGGCTTGTCTCCCAACTCTGCTGTTTCTTGTTTTTTAAGACAGTCGCTGAAGCTTTCCAATATCTTGTGAAGTATGGGAGAAGAGGTTTCCTCAGCATCTTTTACCATTTCTCTCCGCCGTCTTGACCTGTGGTCCTCATATCCTACTTAACAGATATGTTCCCTTTCCAGATTCCTTTTTTCATTTTTTCCATCTCAGGAGCAGGCGAGGGGGTTCCTATTCTATGCAACAAAGCCAAAGATTTGCTACGGCTACATGAGTGTAATTTCCAAAATCTTAAGCAAAGGGAAGTTGACAGGTTAAACTGCAGCAATCATACTGCTGCAGCACACTATGGGAAAACAGTCACTTTCTTTGCACTATCCCCTGGTTGATTGGTTTCTGAGGAATAGGTCTTTGGGTGGGGAGTCTAAAGGAAAACACAAAACTATCAGTTAACTGTTCTCCTTTATATGTCCCACCCCGAGGACCTATCACTCAGAAATCCCTTACATAAAATATGCATTTAATATTTTAATGCTGATTTTAAATGGGCATCAAGCAGCATTTAGAGAGGGAACATTTGTGGAATTTAACAACATAGAGGATATGCAAAGAGCAGCCCAGGATAGGAAAGGATGATGGAACCTTGTTCATGCCCTAAGAGACGTCTGATGGTATAGGAAGGATTCAGATAATAGCTTTGGATCTAATCAACAGTTAAATAACCATTGGCTTTTATTACACTGCAAACTACAGCAATGAGGTGGTGCATCCTTCTTCTCATTTGTAATGGGCTTGTCATCATGGTATTTAGATACAACATCATAATCTTCTAAAACAAGTGGCTCTTGAGGTGCTTTCTTTAATCACCCAATGACTGCCCATAAACCTATTCTCCCACTGCCTATGTAACCACTAACCTTAGACAAATATCTGTACCCCACTGAAAGCTTGCAATTATACATAAAAGACATACCCTTTGGAACGTCCACATTTTCTTCACCTCATTTGTACAGGGAGGGTTTTGTAAAGCTACAAAGTGCATTTTATCAAACTTACCAATCTAGCATCTCTGAATCAATTTAATTGTTACTTGGAAACGGGGTGTGGAGAAACAGCCATTAGGCTTTCCTTAATAAAAATCACAGTTATCGGCACTATTGTTAGTGCAAAAAGTCAGAGATCCTCAGGGGACTAACATTGATCTAAAAGCCTTTTCCCATGCAGAGCTCTTCATGTGTTTGCTACCAGAATTTTCTTTTTGAATAAGCATTGCTTCAAAATCAAAGTGTCTCTCCAGTGGGCTGGAAACGTGTTTGAAGGGTCAAACAGAAGTTCTACACACAGTCAGCATAAAACTTCAGAAATGGAAAATACAGATGCACCCAACCCAGTGGCTTGGCAGCCAAGCTTCAAAAAACCCCAATTTTGGTGAAACTCAAATGGATACAGTGTATTTGGGACAACAAGGACAAGCACTAGCTCAACAAGGGGCTCGTACTAGCCCACTCATCAACATATAAGAGACACAAAAATGCACAACATTCATATAATATTGTATCCTATACCGTCTTCAGAATCAGTTAATCAATATAATTTCATTTACAGGTTATATAAAAGGGAGGTGGTTGGGAGGAGTTTTGGAGTAATTTTTCAAAACAGCTAAAATTCCATACTTTGAAATATTTCCCTTTAATTACAGGGCCTTAAATGTATATTTATCATGCAATTATAAATACATCTGAAAAATCTTTTAGTTAAAAAAATTATGGCCAAGTGATAATGCTCTACACTGCCATGCTGCAGTTCTGGGTTCTATTTCTAGTTATAGACAGCAAGGGTTGGGGTTTCTGGGGAAGTGTGGGACAAAGATTAATTTATGTCACTCCCTATAACTGATTATGCTGATTGTTTCCAAAAGGAGTCCTAAAATCCAGTCTGCATTCAGCTGTGACAAAAGGACCTGGAGATCAGAGGTATCAAACAAAGGGAAAAAAGGAATGCCTCAAGGCTCTGACACATGAAGAGGATCATGGTGAACTTTTAACTTACTGAAAGTTTAAGTATATAATTTTGGTTCCACACTTGGGAAGTTACAAACTGTCTCAAGACTATTAGAAACTTATTTCTCCTCCCCCGCCTCTAACCCAAGACAATTTTGGAAGAGTCTTTTAACCTCACAGTACCAAAAGCATTTTAAAGAAATGCAGCTGTACGGAAACTGTGTCCAGCTGCATCTCTCGGTACACGTACACAGTGCACAAGTATTTCATCAATGATTACGAAATTCACGGAGAGACAAGAGAGGCTGTCAACTTGGATTTGTGCTCTTCAAGCCCTTTGATAATTTATA
>NW_020664582.1:15008702-15125652 GCF_002925995.2 Terrapene triunguis
AAAAAAAAAAAAAAAAAAAAAAAAAAAAAAAAAAAAAAAAAAAAAGTTTAATTCCACACTGTTTTTTTTAAACTTTTCAAGTTAGTGCTCTATTCACATTTGGCTGAGTTGCACATAAAACTCTTCCAGATAACCACATAAAAATAAAAATATTTGGGGATACTAATTTCAAGCATAAATCTAATAAGGTCTTATAATGTTCTAGTTCATACTACAATAATTAAGATTATTCCAACATTTCAATTACAAGAACTGATTATAAACAGATTCATCATAAAAAAAATCACAAGGGACAAGATGACTGCTACTGATACAGATTTTTTGAAGTAATTCAGTAACAGATCTTTAATCATGTTTATGATATAGAATTTGTAAAAAAAATCAAAATTATTAAAACTTAACTTTGCAATAATGTTGTTGCTTTTTATAAACATTCAAAGTTGCTTGCTTTTGCCCAGAACATGTGATAAGCACTTTAATGCTTTTTAAAACACATTAGTTATTTAACAAAAACAACAAAAATCAGACTGTACCAGAGGTGGAATATTTTTAATAGCTTTGCTTTACATTTTATACTAGGTTATATTTAACTACATTTTGTACATTGCCTTTTTCTGTCAGATGGGAAATTACACATTCACATTTCTGTATTTGTCTGACAACTCTTCTTTTTTATTGATCTCTTTGCTGTGTTTTCATCAGTCCAGATCCCAAAACATTAGCCATAAACCTCTATTACACTTTAAGCTTTATAATACCAGTTCACGAAGAGACTGATGTATCCACTTGCCTAGGCCACAGAATGAGGCAATCACCACTGGAGAGGTCAATCATTTTAACTAAAGTGGTGCCGATCCAGCACTCCTTACTGACTCCAGCAAAGCTGCAATTAAAATCAACGGTAGTTTTAGTTTTGCCTGAGTAAGGAGGTATGTGTTTGCCATGAGCTCAGCAAGTGAAGCAGACTTAACTTGGCGCACATGTGTTCAGTTTTTTCATATGTAAATTTAATATTTGTGAAAGATGCCTAGATACCCTAGAAACTGAAGTCTTCTTTTCATTCACTGAAGTGGCACAGGATGGGCTACAGCAGTGAAAGTTTTCCCAAAGTGCTCGTCCCTAACCTGAGAAACCATAACTTTGGGTGAGAAGGTAGTTCAATCTCCATGGTGATTCAATTTTTGGCCCCACTAATAAAACTGCCAATAATGGTACCAATTGCCACCTGTGGTGGTGAGTTTTGTAGAATAGGCCCCTGTTCTCAAAGAACAGGACAGACCAACATCTAATAAAAATTTTCAACAACTGCCAACGTGGCCTGGATTTGAACTGCTGACATATGAGTTCTACATTCCACTGATCAACTACTATACCATTGGAAGTCTTCCACATCAGTTGTTAGAACTACTAATTGTATGTAAAATACTGTGGCCAGCTCTTGCAAGACCATTTGGTATAATTACAAAAACATTACACTTTCTACAAATGCAAAGCCCTTTAACAATAATTTCAGCCAATTTTTTTAAAATACAAATTTATATTTTTTCCTTCACAGGGAAAACCATAAAGTATGTTTTATTTCTCACATCCCCTTCCCTCCTGCCATTTCTTCCCCTCTCCCTCCTCCACTGTATGGTTCTGCTTCTGTGCAATTCCAAAAAGTAAATCTTTTGTTCTCAGACACTACTCACATTTTGGCAGAGATGAAAGGAGTGGCCATTGGGAAAAAGGTTTTTCTCAGTATAGTACCTTTCATACCCCTGCTCTGGGTAGACAGTTGTCAAGAGGAAATGCAGTTTTCTTTTCTTACTATAGAATGTCTCTCACCATTTGAACCGTCTGCAAGAACTAGTCCAGGTTGCTTATATATCATAGCATGATCATAACTGCATCTACATCAGCTGCCTTTTCCCTTCCTCTCAGAAGAGATCTATGCACAGCCTAAGCAGACAGGATCTTAAACTGGTGAAGTTCTTATTTTCCATAAAAGTAATCCTCTGATGATCTCAGGATACTGACATTTTTATATTGTATCTAGTTCCATTGGTATTACATCTCCTTTAATAAACTTTCATGATGATGAAGTTTGCTGAGTCACCTATTTATCTGCAGCTGTGACTTTTTGTCCAAACCACTCTCCTACTGGCCTCAGGCCCTAATCAGTCCTTCACAGTGGTTAACTGCATGGTTATATGTTCTACCTTTGAATTTAAGAATGAATGTAGTGTCCACATTGTTACTTTTTGCAATGATTATTTTTAGTATTTCTCTTAGGGAACTGCTTGAAGTTACAGAAGGAATGAGACACTGATAAAGCAAATAGATCTTTATCCAAATTTCACATTCTGACATTTTAAATTTCTTCCAGTATTATGAAGAAAGATCACACAAGCTTTTAATATTCTTAACAGGTGGGCCTCTGTATTGTGGAATCTTCTGCCCTCTTGTCCTGCTTTCTTTAAGCACATCCCAAGAGAAAGCTACTCTCAACAGGAAATCCTTACTATTAAGTGCTATCCCAAGAGGCTGATGCATTTAGACCTTCCGCACCCTATTGCAAAAACAGAGAATCAGCTTAAAGATAAACCTTCTCACACCAGACAGATATCTGTAAACTTCAAGAACTCATTTGAAAAAGAAAATCTTTTTCAGTTTTGAAATATTGTATCTATATTTCTCAGGAAACAATTTTCTGCAAGCAAACACTACCAGATATTCTTCCCATACAACATTACGACCAAGACCTACATGAGAGAGATCTGCATACTCTAGGAAACTTGGGGTAAAATCTGGGCTGGCCCACACAGGCTTGGCACATATAGTGTGTTAAAAAAATGCAACACAACTACATAATTAAACTAAACCCTGTACATGGTGAAAAGCTCTGTACTATGAACAAGGTTAGGATCACTATGTGCACACACTAGCACAATAAAAGGTGAATAATTCATCATCATTTTTGAAGAAAGAGTATGCATCACTCAACTTGGGGGGAACACAAGGGATTTCACTGGTATGATTTTTCTTTAGGGACAATGACAAAGTGCCGCTCACCAGCAGGAAACTGAAGCACTGAACTGTGTTCCATGTGCCATAAATCAACACTGCAACCTACAGGATGTCTCTCTGGTACCAACATACCATCAATTTTTCAATAAGCCCCTTAAATAATGGAAAATATGAATGGCGACAACAGTAATGAAAAATGAAATGTTTTGCACTAAAGACTCCAGAATAACACTGTTAATATTTTGCTTCCACTGTTAAAAGTAGTCATTTATGCAAAATCTGTACTTTTCCCCAATATAATTTACATATTTTTTCTCAAAACAAATTGGCAAACCTTTGAAACACTGAATCATTTAGAGCTATCACAGTTATTTCTAAGCAATCTGGCTCTTTTGTGGTTTTAAAGTCGACGAAGACAACAGCTTTCTGTGTTACAGTAGTACATGTGTGTATAAACATTAGGCTATTTATATTGTTTTGCTTGCTAATGAGACAACAATCTCTTTTACAGAGAATGCTGTCAGTGAAAGTATTTTTAAAAGGACTATTTAGAAGTTGTTTCCAAATCAAACATGACTTTTAACTTATATATTCTGTAACAAGGTTAGCATTCCACAGTGCTGTACTCTTCTTCACCAGTTGTCAAAAAAAAAAGTTCAATCATCTCTTGACCTCTTTTTTCCAGAAGAAAAAAACAAAAACAAAAAATGAGAGAGAGACAGACAAGATTGGGTTAGTGGCACATTAGCAGTGAAGCACAGTGCCATGTGGGAAAACTGATTCAAAACAGACTTGTAATCCTAGGCCTTGGCCAACCAAGCCTGAGAATTCTGTGCAGCTGACACAGTAAATTGAAGTAGCTGGATGTGTGTCATGGGGAACTGATTCCAACAGTAGGAGAGTAATAGCAAGATCTTTTAGTCTCCTTTTCCTGTTAATAGAAAAAATAATGGAACTAAGTATTTATATAGCACTTTTGATCTGTAGATCTCAAAGCACTTTATAAAGGTGGGTATGATTACCCCCATTTACAGAATGGGAAATTGAAGAGAAGAAAAAACAAGGTTAAGCAATTTGCCTACCATCATATAGCAAGTCAGAGACAGAACTCGATGTAAAAAACACCCATTTTCAATCCCTGATCACCAAGAGTTTTGTGTAGTGGTCAACTCTGACTGGGTAATGTGAAGGAAAGTTAATACAATTTAAAAGGAAAATATCAGAGTAGCCTCTCAAAGCTGGTTAAAAGCCTCTGGTGTGTGGGGGTGGGGTTAATCACCTAACATAATTTAGGCTAATTCTGGGCCCAAGTTACAGAATGAAACCAATGTTAAAATACTGAAATGCAAAGCGAGAAAGACTTTCTACAAGTAAGCCAATGCAAATGATGATCCCTCACCAATGATATCAATATTAGTAGCATGTGTTCAGTCAATAGCAATTAATCAAGTAGAAGACACTAAGGAACTAGTCTTACCCACCAAGAAACTACATAATTTAAGGACTTCATTAGAAGGAAAGTTTAAAACAATCTGCCAAAATTAACCAACACTATGTCTACATCCCTGTATAGTATTGTTAGATACATTGGTCTTGTCTACAGTTCAAACTGCAGGGCACTGTAGACAAGACCAATGTATCTAACAATACTATTTTAAAAAGTGAGATCAGATAGAATTTCTTAGAGATTAAAGCATGAATTACAACAGGGACAACAACAAAAAAGTGTTACCCACCTCACAATGTTCATGCACAATAACCTTGTTAAGGAGAGAAAACGGAAGGCCAGACTCTCGGATGGTGTATGCTGGTGCAAGTCCATGAATTTCAATGGAACTGTGCTGATTTTTACCACTTAAGAATCTGGCCTAAAGCCTTTAAAGAGTTAAATAAGGGCTCAAAACATACATATGTAGCAGGAACGGAATTACCAGTCCTTATCTATTTTGTATGATTTTTTTCAGCAGTCATATTTAACATACACTAGGATCCTACACTGTTTATGTCAAGAGTTGCTGCTACATTCCTGCAAGGTAGGAAATCTGAAAAGGAATAGCAGTGATTTGAGAATATCTGATTCTGAAAAATTATTTCTCTGACCAGACTTGAACCCAGTGATCACACCTAGAAGGAAGGAAGTAGATAAATTACAAGGAGTTTCAAATTCAAGACACTGCAATTTTATAATGGTCCAGCAAAAATTTAATCATCCTAAATCATTGTTTTGAAGACATTAAATAAGACTTTTGCTTATACAGACACTGTGAGCAAAGATATCAGTGCAAAGTTGGATAGATGAACTGTTTTCTTGGACAATATACCTATGAGAAGCCTAGTAAACTCTGAATCTACACAAGAGAAAGTGCCACTGACCAACTGTAGAGGATCAGAATCCAACTGGGGTCTTCCTTTGTTTGGAGTGTGGAATGACGACATTTTGGTTGCTTTCAACAGTCATATAAAGAACTGATAAGGTATGGAAAATGGTGATGTTTTTTCTTTATACTGAAATTATCTGTAATATTTATATTAATAACCCCCCACCCCTTTCCCTATCTTGGTGTAAAATCCATCTCCTATAGTAAACAGATATAGTAATACTTTGTACTGTTCCTCATGACTTTCAATGCAAGAATTTTCAAGCAATTCATAAACATTAAGCCTCAAAACAAACTCCTTTTACAAACAGGTAAAGCTGAAGTATGAGAGATTGAGAGTTGGTCAAGGTCACTCAGTAAGTCAGCATCAGAGCCAGGAATGGAACCTAGGAATCCTGACTCCAAGTCCTGATCTAACCACTAACCAATATTCTTTCTCTGAACAGTATCTTAGCACAGTAAGAAAAAGAAGCCCATGTTTTCTCCCTTTTGTCTACCAAGCAAAAAGAACTATAATACAGTCAGAAAGAACAAGGCAGCATTATTCTGGACAGTCATTCATTAACTGTTGATTTATTAACATCCTTTGAGTTTACGCACTGTATTAATATGATCAAAATTATACAAGTGTTGAATATGAAAAATCTGTTTTCTTGCAACTCTTTATATTTAAACAATTTAAAAAAGATTATTTTGTGAATTTGCCATATGCATTAGAATGCACTGAATATACTATACCACGGACTAAATTTTAATGTAAATATAAACTACTTCCCACCTGATTCGGAGCTTAGTTTTAGTCATGGATATCAAAGGCCTATTAACTTCACATTAAAGTGGAACAAAAAAAGTTTACCAAGACACCCAAATATATGATTTTCAATAACAATTCAATTTTTTTATGTGCTGTTATATGTGCTCATGCACAATATGGTGCTTAAATATGTATTCTCAGCGCTGTTTTCTCTTTTGTGTGGGAGTTACATCCATCAAGGTGACAAGAGACCCCCTTAGACTCTTGGTTAATGTTGTTAGTGTTTACTACACAGACACACACAAATTAGGATTTTATATATGAATTTAGAGATAGCGTAAAGTAAAACTGAAGGGTTCCCCTCCCCCTCCTTCCAAAAGAACGGCATAGCATGGGCTGAAACAGTGCAAACCTTTTCATTCTGTCTCAAACATGACCTGGATAGAATACTAAAGGGGGGGGGGGGGGAATCAGTCTAGTCTATATGCTAATGCAATCCTTTGCCTCTGTCCTAGGCTGTCAGATAGTGATGTGTACAGTTATAAGAAACCAGACACAGTCTATAGGATGAAAATTAATATTTGCATTTGGGGTATGCAACACCTGTCCACTGGGCTGTCTGAATGTTGACACAATGCAACCTATATACATTTACAAGGTCATGGAAAGCTATCAATACTGCAATAAATTGTTTAACATTGCAAATTTATCTGCTTTAGCTGACATCTTACCTTTGTTCATTAATGCATTAATAATAAACCTCAAAGACAGGAGTTTGAATATAAACATCATAAGATTGTGATCAGTCTACTGGTACATTGATTTTTCACATCTCAATCACATCAGGCAGTGAACCTTTAAGAAATGCCAAAGGGAGCGGGAACTCTGTAGGCTGCAGTGGTACAGAACAATGGTAAGGTCAAAGCAACCGAGGCAAGACATATACAGCAGTTTTATTTAACAAAGAAATGTTTCTAGGTTGCACTCTTATTTATTGCTAATTCTTGTTTTTATTCCTGCTTTCTTTTCAGTAGAAAGCACTTGAGGAGAAAAATGTAATGATTGCAAAATATTATTATTTACTACTTAGACTCGTTCAAAAACTGAGTGTGGCACATGTCTTGAGTGAGACAAACCTCATTTCCCATGTAATTCCTGCTTAAATAGTAAGAACAATGTGCAAGTAAAATGTGCTAATCAGACCATGCGTTAAGCAAGATGCTCCAATTCAGCTTGCTGCAATTTAACAAGTGAGAAACAATAATGGATTTTTACTTTATTTTCCTGATGCTGTATGTTCAAGACATTTAAACTAACAGTGTAATAAAATATTAAACTACATTGCTATTCAGGGTGTGAAATTCAGGTGAAAAAAAACTCATCTACCAGTATAGTATGTAATTTTTTAGACATTATGTCTAATAATCTGCCACTGACTGTCGCTGTAGATTCCCCTTCATGTGCCATGCAGCTGTTGTTAGAAAGTATCTGCCCCATGTAAAAAGCAAGTGCCACAGGCACTTTAGAAATTGCAAGCCCCTGCTGACCACTGTAATTGTTCAATAAGCTGTAAAAGGTACCCACCAACCTTCCCCATGTATGGCATGAGGATAGGATAGCACCCAAACCATACCTCAAAGTCTCCTGAGAGCCAACAGCATCACATTAGCACTATGCAAATTAAACACAGATTTTAACTGCTGTCAGTGGCTGCCCCAGAGAATTCTAGCAGCTGGCACACATGTCAACTGCCCAATTGCAGTACATATTCATTATGTCAGGACTTCCCGTGGCTCCTCCACACCCACAGCTCTGCTCTCATTTTCACATCCTTGGGAGTAGTTGCACACTCCAGTTTTCTAATAGATGACTGTGGCAGAAGAGGGGTTAAAGCAGCCTGGGGAGGCTGCGCAGGAGGCAGCCAATTAGGAAAGGGCTTGGAGAGACAGCCAATCAGGGCCAGGTTGGGCCATATAAGAAGGATTGCTGAACAGAGCGGCTTCAGTCACTCCCTGGAGTTCAAGGGGGGAGGACTGGCTGCCCAGAAGGTGGGAGAAGAGACAGCACCATGGTCCAAGCAGCGCTGGGTGGGGTCAGGGGAGCATGAGTGAGCTCCTGGTTGACCACTGCCAGACTGAGGCCCTGATACAAAGGCAGAAAAGGTGCTAGGGCTGCAGGGAAGTGGCCCTGCGAAACAGATGGCGGGGTTGGAGATGACGCAGTGCGTGACTGCCGGTCCCCGCCCCCTTTGGGCCCCAGTTGCCACTGACGCAGGTGGCTAGACCCTGGACTGTAGCCTGCCACTGAGGCAAGTGGCTGGACAAAGGACTGCCGGCCTCCCCCAGAAGTGGGGGTGGGGGGAGAGAACCGAGTGGGGAACAGCTGGAGGGCTGTGTCCAGAAGAGGACACTGCAGTCCTGAGAGTGACAATGGCTCTCATGGCAGAAGTGACAGTGGTGAGATGCCACTAGATGAAGGCACACCAGCGAACCAGAGCTAATTCCCAGGACAGCCAGCAGGAGGCGCCACAGTGGTGAGTTGAGCCCCGTTACAATGACAATACACTGTAAAAATATTTTTTCACAGAAAATATGGTGACAGTGATTAAACTCATATCCAGACTCAAACACTAAATATAAAGGATAAAATCATCTTTATAGACAGCTAGTAAGTCACATATTAATTATATATAATCTAAATACACTCACTTCTCATTCTAGTACCACCCCAGAATGGAAAGCATTTAGGATATTACAGAAATGTGTTCTTGAACGTTCAGAATGGAGTTTTGCTGGGTTCCCAACTACAGTAAAGTGGATATATATGACAAGGACCGTTGCTCAGTGGTTTGAGCATTGGCCTGCTAAACCCAGGGTTGTGAGTTCAGTCCTTGAAGGGGCCATTTAGGGAACTGGGGATTGGTCCTGCTTTGAGCAGGGGGTTGGACTAGATGACCTCCCGAGGTCCCTTTCAACCCTAATATTCTATGATTCTATGAACAGACAGCTGTATAAGGAGACTGCTGCTCACATACAGATATGCTACACTATTACAACTCTACTAAAAACAGCAAGGATGAGTTAAAAGTGAACTTAAAATTCTTTTTAAAATCGTTTACAAACCCAAATCTTTAACAGAATATGATGAGATTTAAGCTACAAATGAACACATTTTAGAATGAATTATCTGAAATTTAGAGATAGGGAAAAGTAGAGACCTCCTTTATGCAGGGTTACAGTTATGTAATAGTTATCACATAGTCACCACAGTTATTCCTGTGGTGTTTCAGATGCTCTTATCGTTGCATAGCAACTGTTGTCTAATACCGAGACCAAACTTTGGGTTTCTTCATTATTATATTACCGTAGAACTTGCAGGCCTAGCGGCAGACCAAAAACCCAGTGTGCTAGGTGCTGTGCAGACAGAACAAAAAATTCCTTGACCTGGCTTTCAACATCTTGGGTCTTGATTATTGCATTATCCTTTTCTCTAGGCTTGACAAATTCAGTCTTACCCTGCTCATATCTATTCAGAATGCTGCTGCAAAGATCATTCACTAGCCCATTGCTTTGACCATACCACTCCTCACTTTGTGTCACTCCTCCGGCTCCCCTTTCTACAGCATATCAAACATAAGTCATTTGGGAAGGAATTGGAGGATCATCATGTATTGATTGTTGTGACTGGCCGTGGCTGCATGTTTTCACTGTAGTTCCCTTGGGTTAGCAATAGGGAGAATAAGCTCATTCAGAGTCTGCCCTATGCCTTAGGCCATGGTGTCTGCCTTGCTATGTGTCACAAATAGAGGCAGGTAGATGTGTGAACCCAGAACGTGTTATCAAAAACAGCATTTGAATCCAGGTTAAGACTGCAATGAAGACAAAATGTTTTGTCCAATACCACCTTTTCAGCTTACGTAAAAGCTTGCAATGTTTAAGTCTAAATGTGCTAAAAAAAATCCCTCCTATGAATTAATGATTAACTTCACACACTGACATTATTACAGTAGCTAGGGGTAGTGATGCAGTACAGGACTTCACTCTTTTTTTAAATGTTCCCTTCAAGGATTCAGAGTTATAAGGTAAGTGACCCATCCGAATATTGCTTTATATGGTCAATACTACACTGATTACTACTAAAAGCTTGTTCGGGTACTGCACTCCAGATCCATGTCAAGGTCCTGGTAATTATCTCTAAAGAGCCAGGTAAGCCTTTAATAGGCAATTCAAAGACCACCTCTTCTTCCATACTCAACTGCAGTGGCTGAGTTCATGGAGGATGTTTCAATTAACAGACCTCAGAGTTCAGAATCCTTGGCTATAGAATACTCCAACTCTGAAGATCAGGATGAGTTCATCTCTTGGCACTTTTAAGGTCCAGTGCAAGACTCATGTTTTCAAGATGATCTTCCCCAGATAAAAGTGACATGGTGACAACATTTCTCATTAAAAGATGTACCAAGCTCACTTATGAAGGTGGCTTTAGGTAGAGAGGAGAGTAATGAGAATCTTCAGATATATAGAATTTTTTTATATAATGCTTAGATATCATGTTGATGAGTGCATTAAAAATAAAACAGATTGCATAAAGAACCAAAAAAGGGTAAACTGACAAATGTTTTAGACTTTTATTTTCATTGCCGTCACAAATAAAGAATAAAACTGAAATTACATGGAGCCTGAGAGATAACATCAAGGTAATTATAAAGAGAGAGCGCGAGAGAGACATAGAAGTGGTCACAGCAAGACAAAGAATGCTTCCTAAAAAAAGGTAGCTCATGTAATCTTAATAAGGACAAAAGTTCTTGAAGTGTTGGCTTTTTAATCCAGTGACTAGTGTCGTCGTAAGTGATGAAAAATGCTGCATGTTCTGATACGGTGAACAAATGAGAGAGTCTCTTACCCTTTCTTCTCACAAAAGGAAGCAGCTATATTGAGAAGCTTCTTACCTAATATGGCTTCCATTGCTACACTCCACTGGGAGAAATGGAAAGTTTGGTACTTGATTATTTCCTTTCTGTGACTGATCTCTGCCCCAGTCCAAGACATTTGAGGTACATCTCTTCTTCCACAAACAACTAAAATGTCTTGGACTGGGGAAGAAGTCAGGATCCACAAAACACCCAGGTTTTGGAAGGAAAGAGGAACTACAAACAGAGCATACAATCTCCTGATGGACGACTGATCCTCCAACCCAAACTGTATTGCCTTTTCTAAACTAGCCCAGGTGTTTGCACCACTCCTCCATATAAGCAGGTTTGTATGCCATCAGAGCTTCAGATTTCTATTTCTGCTACAGGATTCCCAAAAAGGAAAGAGGAAGTTAACCCTACCCTGTTCTCCTTGAACATTTTAGTTTACCATTCCCTCAAAAGATTTTCAAATCCTTTGGAATCCTCAGAAGCTTTTTGGAATTCTCTCATTATTTCTGCTAATAAAGAAAAGGTTTAGATCAAGGCCTACTTATTACGGCCATGCCATAACAAATACAAATATTCTGCTGAAACTCAGTCACTTTTCAAGAGATGTTTTTGTGAGGGATTGACAGGAAAAGAGATAAATAAAATATCTGATATCAACCAATGGATTAGGGTCACTTTTTTGCGACTGCTTTCTCAGTATGAAACCTGGACGGTCAATACCTGCTCTAGCCATTAGTAGTAACCAACCAAGCAAAGAAACCAACTTGACAGATTAAAAAATGATCTGAGGCAAGTGAAGAAATAATAACTATTCTGTACAACAAAACAGATATCAGCTTTAAAAAATTTAAGTTATTTTTTATGGTTCTGTACTTAACAGCATTTCAGTTATTCATTTGAAGTGCTATTCTGAACTTGTTTTGCCTTTCTGAGCCAAATGAAATATGGTTGCTGCGGGCCTCCTGGATGGTACAGAAATTGATTTTACAAGGATGTGAACTGTCAGTTCCTTCCTAAATTGAAGACTGGCGGAATGACTTGAATGAGCGGATGGCATTAAAGTAGGGGGCTTACAACAGACTATGAGAGGACAGAAATTGTATTACTAGTTACAGAAGACTTGTTTAATTCAGCAGTGTGTGCGCAAGTAACATACATGTTCATTAATTCCTGTCTCCAGTCCTCCATACTGGATTTAATATCACTCAGGCTTGCTCTTCCCTTTTCCCCCCTCACCTCAGGTGCAGATGTGAAAGGATGGTTGAAGGTACAGCTCCTATCATACACAGTGATTTTAGACACTGCAGATGGCTAACTGAAATTTAATTTTTCACCATATTCTTCAACTATGTCCAAGTGAAAGAGAGAAACTGAAACTGCAGCTTTCTTTAAGTTTCAGGAATCACAATAAAAGGTGTAAAGGCTACCCTATCTTGCAGGAGTTAACGTCAGCCAATGTTGCACAGTAACTCTGAAAATTGTTCTGTGAAATGGGTGCAATGCCCTGAAGCAAGGTAGATATATTGCAGAGCCTGAAACAGTTAAATGAGGAAAAACTGAGGGTAAAAACAGTGGAAGTAAAGATGTTATATACAATTTATGGACATGAAACCATGCATGGAACAAGCAGAAGCTGAGATAAAGATCAGAGAGAAATCTGCCAATGAGTAGTCTTGAAAAACAATGGACAACTAGTAACAAATTGCGTCTCTTCATTAGGCACAAATGTAGATTTTTTTTTTTTAAAGTCACTAAAAATCTGGCTTCTTTGGTCCCCGTTTTTGTCCTCAAAACAACATCTCTTGCGCCAGGCATAAAGTATCAAATTAAAATCACTTTACTAGTTTTATTATGCTTCTAAATAGAATAAGGCGAAAGACACAGCTTTAGAAACTGGCAATAGACCCTCCTTTTCAATCAGCATTGGCCAGAAAGGGGTCATCTTGGTATCATAGGACCTAACCAAGCACTCTGAAGTCACTGGAAAGAATCCAGTGACTTCAGTTGGCGTTGGATCAGGTCCTCAGTGCCAGCCAAGAGACACATGGCACTTCCTACATATTGTTTAGTTCCATCATTTCTCTCGGCTTTTGTTTAGATATTTATACAGAATTTGGGTTAGCAAATATGACAGCATAATGTTCCCAACAGCCTTTTCATTTCTTTTTTAAGGTTTCTTTTGTACTTAATGTAATTGCAGATGTTTGGCTCAAACAAATTAAGGCTATACTTCCACAGGAAGAGAATCCCCTACCCTCAAGAATATTGAGTAAATGCTATGTAGAAAGTGAGCACCAGTATTCATTTACAAACATATCTCTAGTTTACCAGCCTATTTAGAAGCCTAGCTAGCTCACGCTCCACTTGATAGTTTTCTGTCCCATTGCCTGATGTTCTTCAGTCTTGGATATTAGCCATAATTATGACATTTAAAACAATCTAGGTCATTAGAGATGGTAAAAGACTATACAGATAAATGAAAATTATACATAAAATTATATAACCTTGACTTTTCCCCAGCATTTTCATACATCACCTAAAAGGGAAAAATATTCTATAATAAAACATGCAGGTTGCAAAAAAAGGTATCCCAACCTGCAAACACTTAAACTTGTGAATAAGGTTACTCCCATTTAAGTCAATGACAACACTAATATGAGTGGAGTCACTTGCATGCTTTAGAGTTTGCATGTTTGTCCCCAAAAGTGTTTAATGAGTAAACATCAGCAAACAGATGTTTATGCAGGAACAGGAAAAACCATCCAGCATGTAATCCAACCTACATTACCCATAATTTCAATAAGTAATTATTAGGTCCCAAAACAAAATCTGAATGTTCCAATGTGACAGCAAGAACTATGACTTGAGGTGTGAATTAATCTAATTTTCATATTTAATCTCCCAAATTCACCTTCTGACTCCACAAACCTAATGGTTTCTCATTTATTTCCTTACATCTCACAAAGAGACACTGTGGAATGTTTATCTCTTATCTGGATATTGTCATTTTACTGTCTCAAACTTCTTAAAACAAGCATCTCACTAGGGAGGAAATCAGTCAGCATCAGACCTAGTAGGGAAACCCTGCACTTGCTCAATGTCTATGGCTCTTACACAGTTCCAGATGTTCAGCACATTAATAATGTACTAACTCAAAACCTCTTTTTGAAACTTTAGAATGTGCAAATTGCATTAAAACCTCTCTGCCCTCATTAATGGTATTGTTACAATCCCAGTACTCTGGAAAATGTTTTTTGGCATTTGTTTAACTTTGTAATATTGCCATTTACTCATTTTAACAGCTAGTGATCAAATCTTAATGCTTTTAATAGGCCTAGCGAAACAGACTACCATCTTTTGTAAATTTATAGACCTAATTCATTAAATAAGTAAAAGTTGTCAGAAGGTTTTTAATCATCTTTATTTTTGTCACAGTCAGGAAGAAAACAAAGCCTGTTTGTTAGATTTCTTAAATTTATTTATAAGAACTATGTGTACAACGGTTGTTTGTGGGGAGTGCCTCTGATGGAAATCTTGTCATCACCTTTCATTTTTATTAATAGATAAATTTCAGAAGAAATTGAAAAATTTACTATCCACCAATTCAACTCTCAAAAAATGTATTTCTACTAAAAACTCTCACAAACCCCAGTAAAATAAAAGGTCTCTCAAACTAAGAAGAGCCAGACATACAGAATTAATACCAAAACTGCATTCTTAGCTCGCCTGCAGTACACTGGGATGGCCCCACTGGTAGCACATTTCCCTCTGGACCAGCAGACAGTATGCTCAAAGACTTGCACTCATATCAAATGCAGATACTGCAGTGCAACACCGGAGAAGTGCAACACTGTCCAAGGTTAAATCGAGTTAACTTCTACTTCTCCCTGGTGACAGCTTAGATTGAATTTAAAGGTTCTCCTAGTCTTTTTTGGAGGTAGCAGGGGATAGCCCCATTCTTTTGGCCACCAATCCCTCAGTTAATAAAACTAATTAACAACTCCAAGGCTGTTTGTCAAGGGGTGTGTACTACTGCCAAGAATTTAATGACTGACGTATACCTAAGCAGTCACTATACAGCTGCTTGATCCTTCACGAATGAAAGGAACTAAAATAATATCTAAGCACACATCATCACCACCTACTCTTCTCAGTTCTCATGGAACAGGACTATGATGAGCTATGACACAGACATAATAGGACAAGTTCTAAAGGACTTAAGCCCAAAATCTGAATTAAGAGCTTCTGACAATCTATCATGTAAAGGTGTACCTGAAAAATTAAATTCAGTATTTGTTTTAAAGCAAAATAAGTACCTGTAGAAGTGCCAGATAAAATATACCTGAAGTCCATTACGCACACAGTAGGTACAGTACAAAGATTAGCAATGCATGCTTCTCCCCCACTATCCTATTAATGTGACTCAACCCTGACCTCTGTTAGTAAAGGATAAACCAGTCTATGCCCACACAATCTTTAATGCCTCTCCCAAGACTGCTTACTTGAGTGCAGAGTAGTGCCAATTCAAGATGTGGGGATAGGTTCACTAGTGACTGGATTGAAACTATCTAATTTATTTCACATTAGACAGCTGTTCAGCACCCAATGGTTAACTTATTTTGGTTTCTACAAAACTTGTACAGGAGTTGAGCTAGTGATCAAGAGGTGAGAGGTTCCAGGTTGTTAACAATCCCCTAGACCATTTATTCCATACACTAAATGACAGTTACACACATCCAGAAGTTATAAGAAAATGAGCAATAGGAAGTTTTAAGTCATGATTACAATAGTCAGTGCTGCTGAACTAAAGCAATGTTTTTCACTTTGATTAATCAGTACTTCTGGCAAGATATGAAAATCACCATTTCCATGAATGCTACTTATCCAGTGTTTGCAGGATCAGGCCATAGAAAATATTAAAAACTCCAAAAGTTTGTAACACATACAGCACTTCCAGAAAAAGAAGCAAAAGGGAGAAAAAGTTTGAGTTATTCAACAAAGAAAATAAAAGAGCAAGCTAAAGAGGTCCTCTGCTTTGTACTAGAGATTTATGATCCTGTTGTAGAAATTTAAACATAGAACTACTTCTATAGTCCGTTCCAAGTAAACCTCAATGAGGCCAGGTCTACACTACCGCGCTAGTTCGGCGGCTGGGTATCGAACTTCCTGGTTCGATTTATTGCGTCTGGTCTGGACGCGATAAATCGAACCAGGAAGTGCTCGCCGTCGACTGCGGTACTCCAGCTCAACGAGAGGAGTACCGCGGAGTCGACGGGGAGCCTGCCTGCCGCGTGTGGACCGCATCTGAACCGCGGTAAGTTCGAAGTAAGGTATGTCGAATTCAGCTACGTTATTCACGTAGCTGAATTTGCGTACCTTACTTCGACTTGGGGGGTAAGTGTAGACCAAGCCTGAGATACCACCCCAGAACCTGCTTACAATGGATATACCAAACTATCCAAGTCTGTGATCTCATGTTACCATGACAACATTATGGTCTCAAAAACAAAACCATCATCCTCCGTAAGTTTGGGGGTCTCTAATAAAGCGAGCATTATATAGAGTCAGAATGAGATACTTATCCTAATAGTTCCAAATTCCTGATGTACTGGTTTTACATGCAACATTACCCCCATAATGTAATGACTAGAGACAGCAGAGAAAATAGTTTGGATTGTGCTCATTATTTTGAAATCAGCAGTAGATGCAAAATGTACCTTAAGGGAAATGGTTTATGCATCAGACTCAAAGGTGTAAAAGGTAATGAAGCCAAGACTGCACTGGACATAAAAAATTATCCAAGTCTGGACCCTGGCACCAGACAGACATCTTTCTAAAACCATTTAGTGGAAACCTTGATAGCCACAAGAAAAACTATGAAAACTTTCTTCTATGTATTCAAATGTTTTCTTACTAGGTTCTAAGACATTAGATGCAACTACTGACATCAGTAGCAGAAACCAAATTTTTCTTAACAAGAACACAATATTTCAAGTCGTACAACCTTTGCCTTCTCCGCAACAGTGCAAGTTTTTGCACTTAAATGACTTATAGAACAGGACTGCATGAATGTCTAATGGCAAAGTACTGAAACAATTTCACTCTCCCAGCTGCACAAGAGAGAACTTTTCAAGTTTCATTTTTGAACTGAATGTGTCCCAGAAGAGAGAGATTTAGTTTATAATGTTCAACTTCTATAGAAGTATTCATTAGTGAATAGCTGGCCTGCCTGGCAAAATCAACTAAGATTTTTTAAAACCTTTCCTGCAAAAAACTCTACTCTTTGATTATTCCCAATAGAAAACTGTTGGATATCTGTTCTCATGCAAGTGCATAAAATTACCACTTTGTAAGCCAATACATTTTCCTAAATTATTTCATACTTTGCTTTATCATCCTATTTGAAGCTATTTCCCCCAAATGAACACTGCCCACAACCAAGCTATGAGATATATATCAGCTGTCTATAACTGAGGACACAAAGTCCATTCCTCTCTCTAGATTTAGTACACATTTCTACTGAATTATAGCAATTCAAAGAAAGCCTATGATACACATATCATGACAGACTTTTGTTTTGACCAACCACTAAAATCTCCACTTCTTCACAGAGGGAGTTTCATGTTAAGATGTACTGCGTCAGCAAGAAATATCAGATTCAAATCAAGATTCAAGACCAATATGTGAAGTAAAGATGTTGCTGCAGCTTGATTCTGCTTCTAAGATCATTTGGTTTTGCAATAAGCCACAAAAAGAAAAGGGTAGAATTCAGGACAGGTATTAACAAAAACCCTCTTTTAAATAATCTGTCAGACAATTAGTCGAGATTCAAGAAATTGACTATTTCAAAACCTTGTTGCAGACTAGTATTGACTCCCTTTTAAAAGTTTTAATCAACAAATTAATAAGTGAAATTTCCAGAATACTGGTGAGTTGTACATTTGTAAACCTTGTTCAATGAACTACCTATAAGGGAATGAATGCATTCTCAGAGTTACTGTATCTCTTACCCTTCCCTGTGTACAAGTTCCAGGTATTGCAATTTCCGGGTATCATTGGAACCTGAGGTGGTATGAACTTTCAGAAAAATCCACACCTCCTGTGAATTGCAAGCAACAATATTTTTATCTTTATAGCTTGATCTCAAAGTTTAATTCCACCTGTGATGGTGACCTAAAAGTGTGTTTATTAAATTCATCTGGTTAAGGAGATTACTATTTCAAGAACTGAGTTCAGCTCAGAATTGGGTAACCTTCTAGGCTTCTCCCTGGTGGAACCAGAGTTCATTAGTTACCTATATCCTAGAAGTAGCATTAGTCAGTTTCTTTTTTTCTCCCTTTACTTTACAATTGTAAATATTGACGATCATTATTCTGATGTATTTCCCTTTTTTCCCCCCAATTGTAATGCCTAGTGAAGGGCTAGGTGAATGCCAGCAGGAAAAGGTCTGCTTCTTTAAGATTAAGATATGATGAGAATCTTCTCTAGGATGCAACATCCAGCCTTACCAGAAAGATCTCAGTCTAGTGGAGGCTATGGGAGAGAAAGGTACTGCACAAACTGAAGGGATGTAGGGCCCAGTTTATGCCAGATATTTTTGTTTTCTCTTTATATTGTAGTTGTTAGTGTTCAGAAAGTAAAATAATTTTTCAAATTATTAACCTGAGTCAGTACATTATATATTAGGAGGTCTGGATCTCCAGACAACTCCATATCACACTGTCTAGCAGTTGACAAACATATGATCATAGAATCATAGAACTCGGGGGACCTCGAGAGGTCATCTAGGTCAGTCCCCTTCACTCAAGGCAGGACTAATTATCTAGACCATTCCTGACAGGTGTGTGTCTAACCTGCTCTTAAAAATCTCCAATGATAGAGATTCCACAACCTCCCTAGGCAATTTATTCCAGTGCTTAACCACCCTGACAGTTAGGAAGTTTTTCCTAATGTCCAATCTAAACCTCCCTTTCTGCTATTTTAGCCCATTGCTTCTTGTCCTACTTTCAGAGTTTAAAGAAAACCAATTTTTCTTCCTCCTCCTTGTAACAACCTTTTACATACTTGAAAACTGTTATGTCCCCCCTCAGTCTTCTCTTTTCCAGACTAAACAAACCCAATTTTTTCAACCTTCCCTCATAGGCCAGGTTTTCTAGACCTTTAATCATTTTTGTTGCTCTTCTCTGGACTCTCTCCAATTTGACCCCACCCTTCCTGAAATATGGTGCCCAGAACTGGACACAATACTCCAGTTGAAGCCTAATCAGAGTGGAGTAGAGTAGATAATATTTTAAAACTGTTTTGAAAAACATGAACCAGTCGCAAGCCTTCTACATTCTTTTCCATTTTAAAATACACCCCAAAACAAAAACCGGCTCAATTGCTGGAAATTATATATGGCTAAAAGGTCTCATGTGAATCCAATATAACAAAGGATTGGTGGCTTTTCAGATATTATCTATTCTACTTGTGTCATGATCACTACTGCTTTTGCTATTGATCTGTCAAAGCAAAATGATTGCATATGGTACCATAGTTACAGAATGAACCTCAAAGAATTATCAATTCTGTATTGCAATGCACAATAATACAACTGCTGTGAAAATTACAGTTTAAAAGCAGCAATTACAGATGTAAATGCATAATAGGTTTTAGATAAAATAGTTTTAAAGGCCTGAATCATGTTCAACAATTTCTAAGAGACTCACAAGAAAAAAACACCCTAAACTATTTTATATCATTTTAGATTAGAACCCATGACATCGCTGAAATCTCTTCTACACACACTATATACAGCTATTTGGTACAGCGTACTGTACAGTACACACCATCACCCTACAACTGTCAAGCAGAACTTTGCCAGACCAACTGAAAAGTTAAAACATATTGAAAAAGGTCCTGAATATCACATGGCGAGGAAATATGATTAAAGTCTGAATCAATGGAAGACATTTGCCTTTTGAAAGGTAAAGGAGGAAATGAAGAAAGAGGAAAACAAAGAAAACTATGTCTCATGCTTCAATTAATTAATAATTTTCTTTTTATTGGTGAAGCTTGTAAACTGAGAAACTCAACACACTGAACAATTGTCTTATTTTTAAATTTTATTTAAAAAGTTATGAAATCAACATTCACAGGAAATCAACAGGGGCTCATAGAAGGGACTAAATATTACAATTTATTGTAATAGATCCCAAAGAAAGGTCAGTTAACTCATCATGATGGATCATCACTAAAATTTATAAGCATTAGCATTCTTCTCCTTGCGGGGTACTTTGACTTTGATATGACACATATTGAATGAATCATCTCAGATGCAGGCACCAGGCAAGATGTATCTTAATGCAGACAGGTCGGCGACATGAACCCTAATGGCCCTTATCTTAATCTTGTTTAAAAGCATCTTAGATTTCTGAGTAATCTTTTCACTTTCTGATATTCTCTTTTATAGAGTGTTTTTGCTAGAGTTGCTACTGATTTTAACATAAATGCATTTTTGTTGCATAATATCATCAGTTTGTTTTCCAGTAATGTACTAACCTTCAAAAATTGTCTAGACTTGCATTTTAATGTAAAATTTATCCAAATTTAAAAACACTTTCAAAGTAAAAGTGACAGAATTTTGATTGCCTGTACATTACTGCAGGTTCAATATGTAAGAACAGGATGCGAAGCTATGAGAGAATTGTGTGAGATGCATTGTTTCCATCTCATATGTATATTTTACTATACTGGGTTATTAATCTCAGATATCTGGCATATGTAATACACAGCATTTTTTTAAATAGTGGTTTTATTAAGAAAAGGCTTGTTTTTATTTATTGAAATACTATTTTAATAGGGTAAAAAAAATCAAACCTCCCTAATAGAGTTTTCCCACAGTGCAACACATTCATAGGGCTAGAGTGTCGACACTGAGGTGGAGGGGGAGCACTAGGCACTTTGGGATAGAGTTACTTTGATTCTGGTCTGTGCGCTGCAGTGTGGACGCCAGAGCATTAGGTTTGAGAATGGGTGAGAAAATCCTTAACCTAGGGTTAAAATGCAAGTAGATGCTCAAGCCCAGGGTTTCCATGACATGGGTCAGCTGACTCAAGTCCCACTAACTCTAGGCTTACATTGCTGTGTAGACATACCCTAAAAGACTAACGCACTTTAAATCCAGTAGCAGTTCTCTGAATATACAACATAAGACAAAACTGTGTCTCCCCTCCCCACCACCACACACACTAATTTTCCTTTCTTTTTGTGAGCATGTTGATATAAAATTCTGTGGCTAACAAGGTCAAACTTATGGTGATCTATTGAAATACACAGAAGCTGAACTTACTTACCAGCCAATCAACTCCTTCCCTCAGGTTAAGCCATTTTATAAGGCTATTTTACTTAGAAAATTTTAAATCTGTAAGTAGGTATTTATTGATATTTCATATATAAACCGAATTAAACTATTTCAGCATCTCTCTAAATTTTATATTAAAAACTAACGTTTTATATGATGTTTATTCTTAGTACATTATTTGTATATATACACACACACACGTTACAGTATTGCTCAAAGGCCTTGATCATGATTGGAGCTTCATTGTGTTAGGCTCTGTACAAACATACAGATACACATGGTTCCTGCCTCACAGAACTACCATATAATTGAAAACAAGATGCAGTGAGTGAATATAACAAACAATAAGAGGGAAGAGCAAGGGAGGACAAAAGTAGCAGTAATTATAAGAAGAAATAATAATAATAATGTGTGTACATGAGCTAACAATATATACCACTTGATGACTCCAAAAATCCTTTAAACATTTTTATTTATTTAAGAAAACTCATAACCCCTCTTAGGTGCTAGCTTAATAATTTCCAGTCTCGCTATCCTCGCAAGAGCGTGAGACCTGGGCTCACTTATGTTATGTCAATTAGTTAGTTCCCTATATAGGATCATAGATATATAGAGTCTGTGGCTTCAAACTGGTTTCTGGGCACAATCCAAGGTGCTGATTGTTATATCTACAAGTGGTTTGGGTCTTGGCTATGTAGTGAACCATCTCTGTCTTCATGCCCCATTCCAAAAGTTTAGAGAAAAAATTCCCAAAAATGTACTCTGGTGGATTGCAATTAGGGTGTTTCTCAATGAGGACTTGCAGGGAGCAACAGTCTTGAAATATTTGCCCCACTAATCAAACAGAGAACAGAAAAGCCCTAGTTTGCTGATCATACTTTTGCTTCAGGAAGACGATTCAGGGAGTTGGACTTTCATTTACAGCTTAGTGTCAAGTTGACATTCTCAATGAATGTATGTTTTTGAATGTATGTGTCTCTCTAAAGGCTGTGAAAGGTACATTTTTTTAATACAAAAGGACGTCACTCCTTTAGATGAGCAGGAGGACATTTCCACTGAATGAGGGCATTGTACTTCTGCCATAGAATTTGCTAAATCTTGCACATAATTGCTTCATTCGGGTTTCATTCAAAAAGAGCTCTTCCAGCTTGGAGTCTGAACATCCAGAATTTATGAAATCATAGTAGAAAAAGGCACAGTTGACAAATATATTTCAATTTAATTTTTCATTGTAAATATATAGGCTGCATGCTGAACAATGAATACCCATCGTGAAATCCCTACTTCCCATTGTTCACAACTGACAAAACACTAAAGTCTCACATGTTTGAAATATTTCAATTGTGTGAAAATATATACAGATTTTATATTCTCAATGTTTTGTTAGACCAACAGCATACTTTCTGTGCAAGCATAGTATTCTATCATCATATCGCAGTGGTACCTTCAGGAATGAAAAAGTGTTTGTTCCTTTTAATATATTTATATTTACCTTCTGTAGGCAAGAATCTATCACTAAGAAGGAAGAATCAGAATACAGATTATTTATACAGAATTTTCACAGTATTACTGGTGATTGATAACTGTAATTTACAGAAATTATTCATTTTTAGTGGGATATTATATGCTTCTTTTACAAGGAAATATGATACAAGAAACGTTAAAGAATGAATCAAGCTTGGCAAACTGAATAATAAAATATGTAACTACTATATCTATTCTTTTACTAGTCCAGTTAATATGACAAAATATATGGAAAGGGAGAGAGAAAATACAGCTGATATTACAGGCTTTGGAAACTATCTTCTCTGCTTGTCAAAAACTTCTTCTTAAATGGGTTACTATAAAGTAGTTTATGCTCAAAATTTTATATACATTAAAATCGTTAGAGTATGGTTGGGTAATGTCCTACAGATTAGTGTTTCTCAACCTTTTTGATATCAGGGACCTGCTTGCTGCCTTCCTAAACTGTCAGGGAGATCTCAGGGACTGGTGCCAGTCGACAGATCAGTCATTGAGAAACACGACTATAGATTCTAAACATTTATTTTTAAGGGCCAGTCTTGAGTAGAAAGAGGGCAAATCACCACTACTATCCAATGGAAGTAGGAGAAATATGCAATAGACTCTACTTTCTCCCAAAGGAAAGTATACCTAAATTGAAACTTGCAACTGACAGAAAAATTGATGCCTTTAATGGATGCTTTTTGCACCTGTTAGCACTGGAAGCAGTAAATAACTATGATGCTAGTTTCTATAGCAACGAGCATTGGTCACATAAATTTCACCTGAGATGTTTTATCAGGAACAGCCAGCTTCCTCTCTATATGTTTAGTTTAATGCAGTCTTTGACTGGCATCTCCTTATTAGCACATTAAAATTTTCAAACTTGCTGCTACTTGTTCTTAAGGTCAGGGCACAAGAAGTCTGGGGTGTTTCTTTTCTGATAGACTTTTTATGTGATCTGGAGTATGTCACTATATTTCTTGGCACCTCAATTTCCACAGCAGTAAAATGGGGATAACACTTTCCTACCTCACAAGGTTTTGCAAGGACACATTCATTAATGTTTGTAAAGTAATTTGAAATCTTCAGAGAGAAATGTACGTACTTACATTATAGCTGACTCCTAATTATTTCTTTCCAGACTGGGGGATTCAGGTGGTTTCATTTGCTCCACTTTTGCCACAAATGGTTTTTATTTCTGACACCATGTAATAAAGGTGCAACACATGGGTACTGATAATAGACTACTCCTTATTTCCTGGCTCTAGTCACTTGACATTGTATAGTTACAAACTGCATCAAGTAGCATGGTTCCTTCATCTCCCAAATCCAATAACTACTATTCTTTACACTTATGCCTGAGTGTTAAATCATAGCTTCAGAGCTCTCCCCAAAAAAGGCAATACGCAGATATTTTATAAACTCTAATATTCAGAGGCTAGTTTCAACCTGACACCTTCTCTTTATATAAATAAGGAAGAAAACATTTAAAGTGCTAGATACATGAAATACATAATGTGCTTTTATGGGAAATTAAACTAATTCCATTTATGAAGTAGCAGCTCCTGATGCTTCTCCCTTTGAGAACTAACAAGCTGATTAACATGTTTCATAAAAGAGAGATATGCACATTTATTTAGCAAATCACCACAATGCCTTAAACTTCAGAGGTATTAAACTTCCCTAGTGCACCTCAGTTTCCCTCTGTACTTTGTACTACTGTGCACTGAGTATGAAGGGAAAGGACAAGATGTTGGACTCGCATAGCTGCCTAGCTGGAGACCACAGGCACTAACCAACTGAATAGGGGCTCCACATGTGAATGGAAGATCCAGAAGAGACACTGGAAACACCAACTGCAGGGATAGTCACACCTCGCGACCAACGGCCAAGAGGAGATTTTTCCTCACCTCTCAATAGGGAAACAGAGCATGACCTTGCACTGGTGAACAAAGGGATACAGTGACAGGTGTCCATGCCACAAACTGGACTCACAGAGAGACAACACCACTCACCTGGGCCTGACAAAGGGAGGGACAGAGAAAGGAAAACCAAGATGGTTCCTTCAGCAGCATGGCTCAAGAGATCCCTGGTGTTGGGGACTATGTCTTAACCTTTGCTTTCCTACGTTAACCTGAGGACTTCCTGATGCAGTATTCTGTTGACTAATAAGGATATTTTAAAATCACATTTCCCATATTTCTCTACTGCTGCCCCTTTTTATGCCATTTCTTTCATTCTGCATTGGGCTGTCTTGTACGACTGGGAAATTAATATGGACAAAAAATTGAGAAAAAGCTGATTTTGTAAACTTGTTATCACAGGAGTAAGAGAAAATTTCTCTCCATCATCATGTACAGCATTGCATAATTGCCAGTTTGCATTTCAGAGGTTCTCTGTCAGGATTTTTCAGAGGCAAGATGCTATGTTTCATGGACTGTATCTGGTATAGTAAATCTTATGTTCTGAAAAGTTTGATTGCATCATTTACATTTAGGTAGGATTAATATTATTTGAATACATTCTAAGGTAATGTTTTCTTGCTAGATCATTGTTGTGGGATATCTCATTCCCTGTTGGAATAGGTTAGTTTTTCTGAGAGCTAACACAATTCCTATTTCAGTCCCAGTTTATACTTTGGAGTGAGAGGGGAACATTTTTCTCTTACAGGTTTGATTGGCTTGAGTTTTAGGATCCAGGCATACTGTAATATGGATTTATTTATTTAGAATTTTAGCTTAATGAAGTTAGACCAGGAGGGGGGAGTCTTTGAGTGTCGTGATGAGATGTTCAGTTCTAATTTTAGTTTTATTGCTGAATTTTTAGTTTGTCTAGATTAATCATTTTTAGAGCCACTGAGCCTCCACAGCTCACACAGAAGCTCTGCTGTTGGCTGGGTGGAATGCTCTAGCTCAGTGATTCCTTTGTGACTTCAATTTATAAAAATCAGGCCACTTTTATGTCAGTGCCTCACTTTAAGCCCTTCAGTTGGAAAAATTTGGTCTGTGTGCCTAGAGATATTGGTAGGCACTTCTTAATAAATCAAAACATATATAAATAGATACAAGTGTATATCTGGAGCGCCACACTCCATGGATGATTATGATACTAAATGTAAAAAAGTTAGAAAAATCACTTGTTCCATAGTAACTGTAATGCCTTTATTGCATATTTTGTTTATAAAGTCCTAAAAGTTGACCCCACATACAGTATAACAAAATACTAGATATGTTTAAGTGGTTGAATTCAAGTTGCTGTGGGAAACAATTCAATTTCCTGACTTTTCCATTTAAAATCTGGCCCATATGAATGTATTAATATAGTATTTATATTTAAGACTTTTGTAGGTGTCTGTCTGTATTTTGGTGTTTAAAGTAATTCTGAAATTTATATTTATCAATACCTTCACTAAGTCCATGGAAGTGCCTCCACAAAGAAAAAACACGTAGGGTATGTATACACTGCAATAAAACACCCATGTCTGGCCTGAGTCACCTGACTTGGGCTCACAAGGCTTGGACTGTGGGGCTCTAAAACTGCAGTGTAGACATTTGTGCTCGGGCAGGAGCCCAGGTTCTGAGACCCTGAGCCTGAGCTCAAATATCTACTCTGCAATTTTATAACCCTGCAGCCTGAGCCCAAGTCAGCTGACCTGAGCCAGCCACAGGTGTTTTATTGCAGCGTAGACATGCAGTTAATGTTTTTTTTGTCAGTAGTCCTTTCAGTGAAGCATAAGGCCAACTGGAGTTTTGAAGAGGGAGGTGACAACCTGAGCTGATCAGCAATTTCTTTCATTCTTACTAAATATGCCAGTTATTACTCTGATCTCAAGGTCTCTAAGCATTTTCAATGGAGATAAGTTTTACTCTCAAAAAAGAATTTTTTAGCAAATATCTTTTGTTTATACACACAAAAACCAATGTCCACGCAACATATACAGTACCATTGTCACAACTATTGCGCTACATAAATACATCACAAACTGAAATAATGCCTGGGATTCAATTTTAGATATAAAATTAGAAGACAATTTAAGATTTATTTTCAGCTTGCTAGTCTTGCACATTATACATGTGATTTTGTGAGTTAGAATGATGGATTATAGTTCATAGTCTGCCTTCTTCTACCAATTCTACATTGTATGGTCTAATGTGGTCACCTAATGGTTATTTCTAGTAACTGCACTGATGACTGCAGCTCTTTATGGACATCAGGCAAGATAAAGAACTGGTATTCCCTTTGATCTAAAATATACATAATGTATGTAGTGTGTCACACAAAAGGACATTTTCTTTTTATCCAGTCCTTCAGGTTTTAAATTACTCTTTCTTGTGGGACTTCTGACATCAGCAAAGCGGTCAGAAATCTTGAACTGCATCAGCGGCTCCAAATTGGTGCAGTTTTTCCAGTGGTACCAGTTTTGATTTTTAAAAGGTTTACATTAAACCACTGTTGATTTTACTAAATTGTTTACTGCAATCCAACCACAGTTACAATTTGATGAAATAAACAGACCTGTACTCCTAATTACATTGCACATTTATACTGTTCCTCAGATTTGAGTTCTGTACAATAAGAACTATGGGAAAAGAATACGAACTTCCATTTTTTATCACTGAGGTATAGTCTTACCCATATGATACACCCTCCTATCAACAATAAAATTTAGTAATACATGCTTTGAAATAAAGAAAATTGATCCCTTGGGACAGTGGGCTTTGTGCAATTTCCACTTGATTCAATAAAACACTGCTAAAATCCATAGTGAAGTGAAATGAAACGACTGTATATTATATACAAACTGCATATAAAGAGAATGCAAAAGGCATCCTAATTGCTGAGTCAATGCATATGACAAAGTTGCCTTTGATGATAGGCAATTGAATGGTAAGAGTTTTTTAAAAACTGGTTTTAAAAAGCTAGACCATGGAGACAGTTCAAAGAAAAACACTGAACATCTCATCTTTCTGCAACAGATATGGCAATTTCCTGCAATACCCAGAACAAACCTTATTGAATTAAGTTAAATCTTACTGTATTAAGTGTATGTACCACTGTGGGCCAGGGATTGTATGCAATTCCATGGGGGAAGGGGAACACAGCCCTCCAGGAACTAAGGGGGGGGGGGAGGCGGAAGAGGAATGGGGGGAATTAGGCAAATTCATTCAGGTTGTAACATGTCCCGAGAGGCACCACCACCTTGAAAGAGGCATATACTGGTTCCAACTGGATTCTCTAGAGACCAGCAGACAAGAAAGGACTTTTGGATAAATAATCTGATTTTAAATTGACTCAGGGCCTTCTTTCTGATCCAATAAACGGATAGGACCCTCTGTCCAAGTGAAGGGCCCCAATCCTCAGGGAAGGATTGGAAGGACTGATACTGACCAGAGCCCTTGTGGAGATGGGGGTGATGATTTCTAGTAAACTTATTAGCATCCATGTAGGTTCTTTCATTGTTTTTAATATGCTTTTACCTTAAGAATAAATGCACTTGCTTAGAAAGAGCTGTGTGGTAACTTAAACCAGTGGACAATTATGCTGTTTAGAGTCTCTGAGTAGAAGGCAAAGCAGGCCTGCTAGGCAGTCTGTCTTACTGGGGAATTCACAGTATAGGCAGGAAATTGTGCAGCCTGGAAATACCTTGGTCTGAAAGAACAAAGAGGTGTGTCTACCCAAGAAAGGAGACAGCTGGGGAGCTGGAAGCCTAAGAGTAGGTGCCCTTGCTGGACCATGGAGGGGGAATATGGGCAAAGTTGCCCTGAACTGTTACACTTTCTATTCAAGATTTATTTTCATACTGAGATCCCTTTCTAACAGATGCCAAATGCACATAAGCACACTTGCACTGAGGCCCAAACCAGTCTTTTCTGGATAACTGTGATCAAAACAATAATATTCATATTATTCCTATAATGAAACAAAACATACCTTGCACAAAAGCAAACTTGTAACCAATCAACTACAGGATCCAAGCAATTCCAACATGGATACTGCTGTTGTTTCTATGTTGATGTATAGGGATAAAAAATTACAGAGTAAATCTTTAAGTAGGGTTTTTAAAAGAGAAGAATATGAATTAAAATTTCCTTACCTTATAAGATGGCAAAAAGCATAAGACCCCTTGGCCAACAGTTTGACACACTGAAAGCAGAAGTGCTCCCACTTCATCCTGGAATTCAAAGGTCTCTGTATGCTGGAATGTGGCATGCAGCTTCCGACCCTTGGGGCCTGCCCCAATGGTGCCAACCCAAACCTGTTGTATTAATATTTCAATGTTATATACATATTTACACTAACTTAATAGGGGAATGTAAAAACTGAAGTAAACAAAATATTAAGATTATTTCTGAAAAGATTAATGCTAAGGAACAAGAATATAAAATAAATAAACAGAGAGAGAGAGAGAGAGAGAGAGAGAGAATGGAGTGTAGCAAGTCACCAAAGTGAGAGGTGCTGTTACCAGTAGTGTTTACTTTTTAGCTGTACTGGTGAAATAATATTTTCCTACTATTACTACTTTTATTTAGGATTATTATATATCAAGTATAGTTTCATTTAAACACTTAGTTGACAATTTTCTCAATGCAAGTAAATGTCTATTTTACTCTTTCCATTTTGAGTTATAGAAATAGAAAGAGTTTATATGGTCTTCATTTTAACTTGCCATTTATAATGAATATTAAAGTTGCAGGAGTGAAAGCAATGCTGCAAACATTTACCTGTGAGTTATGAATAACATGATTTGCCTCAAGCTGGATAGTAAACTTCACACCAAGTTCTGAAGAAAATGAGTCCATTGGAGAGAGCGTACCAGATGTTAGAACAATTGTCCTGACATTACCACTTAAATCTGAAAAGGCCTAGGGAAAATTAAAAAAAAAAAATTGTAAAATCAGTACAAACTATTATATTTGTATTTGTGATCAAATAAGGGTCAGTAAGGAGTTGCTGGTTCACTTTGTACTTAGCTTACCACAGCTGGATTCAAGCACCAAAAGTTAAGCGTATGGACTGCTGTTTTCTGCTGTGAACTCCTCTGATGTTTTGGTTGTACAAAAAAAGCATTTTTATCTGGAATATCAAGTTGCTTTTCATTTGTCCAAACATATGTTTGTTGCAAAGCAACTCTGTAGTCATCTGCAAATCTATACAGAAGTAAATTAATATAACTGGTAAATAGATGTAACCTGCACTTGTGTGTGTTAAATATATTTCATAATATCTGTCATGTGAGTTCAGCATTAAACTCTGAAAAAAACAAAACCAGTGTTGACACAATGTGGTTCCACCTTAAGCATCCAGCCTAATGCTGTACCAAACTCTGCCTATAATAAAATGAGCTGGCAACTGTGCATACAATATATGGAATAACATACTCTACACTAGAAACAGAGATTATGATTTAAGATATGAGGTTCAAAAGTTATATGACTTCCCATTTAAGAAACATAAAGAGCCCCTATAATCGCTAAGCCGTGTATTACAGAGTTAGTTCTAAAACAAAATATTTAATAGCTACAGTGGCTTTAAGAGTGAAGGTATCAAAAGAGTAGTTTAGATCACTTTAATGTTAATTTAAAATAATTAAATTGCATACTGGAGTTAGGCAACATGCCAAGAAAATATTCTAGTCTGACCTTTAGAGAAACCATACTCAACATTTTAGTTATATAAAAAAGAAAATTAATTTGGTGATATCAACCTACTACTTACTGGATGTTTACCCACATGAGAATTTTTTGGCACAATCCTGTTTAATTGGTAGGTTTTGCTCAGGAGAAACCTGACACTGAAATAAATAGCAGAGGTGCTGAATAGTTGAGAAAGAGACAACTTGGCAAAGCAGCAGGAACATGTTTGTACTATGCATGCCTCCACTGTGCTTGGCTCCTACATGTGCTCTTTTTTCCTTTATCATGCGTACCAAAACTACCCAAATGTCTTAGGGGAAATATTTATATTTGCCGTCTTTCCATCTTCCTATAAACAATCAGAGGTTTACAAAAATGCACTCACTTGCAATTTAAATATATCTGGTAGAAAGGAGAATGAAAAAAAGTCCACAATTCAGGCTATATATTTCCACCAACCTGTTGTTATCTTTAAAAAGATATAGCAGAACCATGAATAGCCCTTTTAGCACAATTTGAGTGGCAGGGCTCACAATAGGAACCTCAATAAGCTCATCTCCTTCATGAAGATTTGATACTTTTTCTTCTTTTTCAAGGACAGCTGCAAAATGTTTCTGCAACAGACAAACTCTTCATTAATATCATCCTAAAAATCTTCCCAAAACAAATGCATACAAATAAAGTGTTCACCACAGTATTTTAAAACAACTTCTCTCAATGCAGCTAGAGAAGTTAGACTGAAGATAAAAATCTTAGTACTTAACTCAGTTCTTTTAATGTGCTTGGTACCATACAGAAAGAAATGACTGGCTGAAGCATGCAGTAAATACGATTTGTTAATCAATCTGAATGTAGATGGTCAGTAAAGACAGAACTAAGAGTCACTACATTGTCACAACTTTGAATAATTTTATCTGATCACAGTTATTCTTTGGTAGAACAGAAATAAAGTAATTATAAGACCACTGTAACAAGGTCAGTGTCTGCTACTTTGAAAATAAATTACTCTAGTAGATTTAGAACTTGATTCGCCACTGGCACTTCTTTTACACAGGTGTGACTGTACTAGTTTCTGTGGATTTACCTTTGATTTTCATCATGCACACTTTTTTAAGACAGCTTTGAGAAACTGGACTGAATTTAAAAAAGTACAAGTAGTGTAAGCGTATTTTAAAACATGAAACCAAATAATATTATGCATTTTTATAATAAATTCTGTAACAGAAAACTCTACCTGCAAGATAGGAAATGTAGCATTTGTTATTCCCATATTGTGCAAAATGGTGAGCATTTCCTTTCCACTCCAAACTTTACAGGAGGTTTCATATCCCCTTTCTTTAAGCTGACCAGAGCTTTCCTGCAGCCAACTGCAAATGAAGAGAGTAATAATAATTGTAAATCATTCCTGCATTAATTTCAATGATCTTGTATGATCGTTTCCAGGAAGCAAAATTGAATGAGCTTCACAAATTGTACCATACACCTGTGATATTATGTACTCGTTCATAAGCCTAATATTTTTGGTAAAATATGACGCATCAAAGAGCGGGCATCGGCTTATAAACGGGTCTACACCAAAATTTGATGATTTTAAACTCTATGGAATCATTGAATTGAATATCTAATACATTGTCGTTTTGTTTACCTGGAGCGTTCACAGGCATGGAGCCCCTCAGCTCCCTGTGGCTGCGGTTCGCCTTTCCCAGCCAATGGGAGCTGCGGAAAGAGGCGCCACTTCCTGCAACTTCCATTGGCTGGGAACGGCAAACTGCGGCCACTGGGAGCTGAGGGGCTCCATGCCAGTGAACGCTCCAGGTAAACAAAACGTCCAGTCCCGCTAGAGGCTTATCCTAACAGGCCAGGAGCCAAAGTTTGCCAACTCCTGAAATATAGGGTCGACTTATGAAAGGGTCATACAGTTTTTGCCATTTTTACCTAACCATCTTGGGGGGTTGGCTTATAAACAAACGGGCTAATGAACGAGTATATATGGTACTTATTTCAACTTAATATCTTTAATCAAAAGGTTGAGGGCTCTGCATTTAGGGTCTGATTCTGTTCTCTCTTCTGCTAGTTTTACACCTTTGAATTGCACTGACTTTAATTAGAGATACTTCTGATGTATGCTGGTGGATGTCAGAGAAAAATCTGTCCCTTAGCGTTGACATTTCCCCCACCCCATATATTATTTTTTAACTTTATTTTAGAAGGGCATAAAAATATAACTTGTTTCTTTAATTTGTCAGGAATGCTAGGAAACATTTGTGTAGCCTTGCACCAATCCTTATTTTAAGCTATTATGCTTTACAGACAATTCATTACCTCTGTAATTGGTATGATTAAGGAAAGAGTGATAACCTGCACCATACAGCTCATTGCTAAGTATTTCCAAGATGAGTTAAATCAGCCTAATTAAACCACATCCCTTCATTCCAGCCACGGAGGAAGAAAGACAGAATGCAAGAACTCTTTTGCTAGTATAAGCTGTGTTTCCACTAGGGGAACTGGCAAATCCTTTCAAGTGTAGGAAAGGGCACTAAAACATGTGCTTAAGTGCTTTCTAGAATCAAACATAAGAGACTTTTTTAAACGGATGTAGAATTTTTCTGGTTACTCACTTAACGGGCCCAGAGCTGCCAGTTTATGCAAAAAGATAATACTAATTATTGGTCATTTACACTCAGTCTCTTGCTTTCCACCCGTTGCTTTCCCTACGGTTGGCAGACTTGACAAGAGAATCAACCTGAGTTTTTCTGATAAGGTTAAAAAGCCAGAGGCGATCAAATCTCCAGCCTTGTTGCTCTCCTCTGCTGCTAAGAAGTTTAACATTTGAAAGACCCAACAAAGGAGAATTAGTAGCCACAGGGAAATTATTCTGTCTCAGTGGCACACAAATGTTAACCCTTGGCACCAAATGGAAAAGAAAAGAGGGTGAAGTTGAAGGTGTACCTAATCTCTAATATAAACAGGGACTTCCTAAATGAGCAACACTTCCCAGACCAATATTATAACAAAATGCTTGTCCCAAATGTAATTAAGATAAGCTCAGTTAATATAAACAAAGCCACTTTTGTTATTTCTTATTGTTATTCCACTGTTCAGATAGGTTTCTGATGAAGGAGGCAATTACTTAATTGGAATATTTGGACATGCACAGTTGGGTACCAGTTATTTATTATTTAAATTACAGTAGCAGCTATTATATATGGCACTGTACAGTCAAAACACAAAAGAGAATGAAATGGTGGTGGGTGGTGGAGGTTGGCTGCTTTTTGATTTATGTGACTTGCTCAACATCACATAGAAACTCTGTAGCAGGAGCAGAGAAATTTCCATTCTCCCTTCGAGTTCATTGGGCATTTTCTGTGGAATAATTTTCTGGCAGAAAATTAACTTTCTGCAGGAAAATTTTAATATTCTGTCAGACTATCATCCACGTCTCCATGACTCGCAAACTGCCCAGAGACAACGAAGGGGAGATATGACAGAGGTTTATAAAAAAGGAGTAGAGAAAGTGAATAAGGAAGCGTTATTTACATCTTCACCAGGGGTCACCCAATTAAATTAATAGGCAGCAGGTTTAAAACAAACATAAGGAAATACTTCTTCACACAATGCACAATAAGCCTGTGGAACTCACTTCCAGGGGATGTTGTGAAGGCCAAAAATATAACTGGCTTCAAAAAAGAATTTGATGTGTTCATGAAGGAAAGAAACTTCAATGGCTATTAGCCAAGACTGTCAGGGATGCAACCTCATACTCTGGGTGTCCCTAGCCCTCTGATTGCCAGAAGCTGGGACAGGACGACTAGGATAAATCGCTTGATAAACTGCCCTGTTCTGTTCACTCACTCTGAAGCATCTGGCACTGGCCACTATCGGAAGAGAGGAAACTGGGCTAGATAGACCATTGATCTGCCCCAGTATGGCCATTCTTATGTTCTAGATTCCACAAGCTGCCCAGCTCTCAAGCAGGTGGGCTGCTGGGGGCCTAGGCGGCCTTATTCTCAGGCTCCTCAAAAAGTCCAGATTATACAGGCAAGTGCTCGACTCTGAAACCTTAGCATTCTTTTAATGTAGGAAATTTTAACCAAAAATACCTAAATTTTTAAAAAACTTAAACACTGAAAAAACAAAATTGCATCACGTAGAACCACATGCAGGGGTAAAAGCCAGCCGGTACGGTGTACCGGTAAAAAGTGGCCACTGGTACTGGCCCGTACTCAGCTGGCTTTAATGTCACTGCCCCTTTTGCCCCTCCCGGCTGCCGATGGGGGGGAGGGGGGAAACAGCTGCCCCGGAACCGGTGATTTAAAAGGGCCCGGGGCTCCGACCGCCACTATTGCTACTGTGGCAGCGGCCGGAGCCCTGGGCCCTTTAAATCACCACTGGAGCCCCAGGTGGCGTGGGCCAGGAAGCTTGGAAGGGATGGCTGGGGGACACTGACCCCCCTCCAACCCCGCCCCCATACCGGTAAGTCTTCAGCGTTACTTTCACCCCTGACCACATGCATCCTCCATAACATCAGCAGGGTTGGGATCTTTAGATCCACAACACTATCCACTACCACTTAAGCTAATGGAGTAACTGGTAACAGAAGAAGGCTATTACTTCTCTGAGGACCTGGCACAAGGAGATGGAAACAGAGAGAGACATTTTACCAGAGGGTTTCACAGCTATTTGCTAGACAGCAAAGGAATGTTAAGACTCATCAATAACAGGTTCAGTTCCAAGTTCTAGTGGTTATAGATCCTCTGCCACTGTTCTCCCAGCCTCTCCCTGCCCCTTCTGCTTCTATACCCATCTTGTCCAGATCCTACACTCGTCCCCCTCTCACTCAACTCCTGCCCTTGCCCACCTGCTCTGTCTCCTTGTCTTGCCCCCAACTCTTGTCCATGTTCTTCTTCACCCATTCTGATCTTCTCCACTCCATAGCTCCTGTCCTTCGCCTCCCCCTTTGTTCTTATTTCCTCTCCCCTCCCCTATCTTCTGTCCTTGTTCCTCCCTGCCAGTTCTTGCTCCTAACCCCACCATGCTCCCCTCAGGCTCCTATCCCTTATGCCTTGCCCCTGTTCCTCGCCACTGTGCATTCAAGTTAGGTTGCTGCCTCTTTCCACTCCACAACACATGGGCACCAGCAGGGAGAGCACTGAGAAAACAGGATTCCCCCTGCTCTCAGTTCCTGTGCATGGCTTCACAGTGGCTACTGGAAAGAACAATTGCAGGTAAAGTCCTATGTAGCTCCTGCAGCCAAGGGAGAGAGCATGCCTAGTTGGTCTGTGGGGCCAAAACAAGCACAGTCTGGCCACAGACAGAAGCTGTGAGAGGGTAGCACATGATCAGTGCAGACAGAATCTTTGGAGAATTTAGCTGCCAAACACTAAAATGTCTCTATTCAGCATGTGCACACTGCAATTTTTCAGAGCCTTATACCAGATTTGGGCAAATTTTCACAGGGATGCTTGACACCAAGGTGTCCCCACTTGACAAATTGTCCCTGTTCTGAAGCATGGAGGCACTAGAGATTCTCAGCAAAACAGTTGTAAGATTTTATTTTTTTTAACCAGGGAAAAAGAACATTTCTCCCTGACCTTGTTCTCAGAAACGGCTGAGTTATTTTAGGTGAAATTTAAAAAAAAAAAAAAAATTCAGCCTTAGGCAGACATCCTGCCTGGGAAATTTTATCAGCCCAAACGATTTGTGTTTGGCAAAATTACAGGCAAATGATAAGTGTTGGGTAGCCTTAACTAGGCGTTGCTACCTGCCCTGCCTTTAGTTAAAGCAAACTCCAATTGTCTTTTACTAAACCAGCAGAGGATGTACTCTCACAACACTTGAAACACTTTGCATAGAATTTTTCTCTACCTTAAGGGGGAAGATTTCCTCTGGGAACATAAGTTTCTCTAATGCTGACTTAACACTACTTTGTACTGATATAACACCTTCCATAGAAGGCTCACAAAGCATTTTACAAACATTAATTCTCACAAAATCCCTGTGATTGGCCTGATGGGGAAATGCACAGAAAATTTAGATGGATTTGCCCAAGTCTTGGAGTAAAATTTTCAAAAGCACCTGAATGACCTAAGAACCTAAATCCCATTTTGAAAAAAGTGAGTTAGGCACTTAGGAGCCTAAGTTACTTCTGGAAATCGGACTTTTGAAAATATTCCCGTGATCCATTAAACAATTAATTTTCATAAATGCCACAAATCCTTCTTGGGTGCCCAAAATGAGAAAAACAAGAGGTCTGGCTTGTGGACTATAGCGTTTGAGGTATATCTGTAAGTCTTCTTGTCAATTATGCAGTGTGTCTTCTAGTACATGATATTCATAGAAGAACTATAAACAGTAGGTTTTTTGTTTGTTTGTTTGTTTTAAATAGGCTTTACTTTGTCAGACTGTAGCACACAGCCCGCAGGGGATCATGGTCCTTCCGTCTGATGTTGTTGACGACCATGATATCAAGTTCTTCTCGAGCAAATCTCAACTGTGTTTCTGTAACACTGTAACTGGCTGACTCCCGTGCACAATCTTCAATATTATGAGCTTCATCTAAAATGACTACTTGGTCTTTTAAGTTAATCTCCATCTGCAAAAGACAACAATTGTCCAGTAAAATGAGTAAACAACAGCCAGTAGGTTCATGTTTAAAAAAAAATCTGTCCAAATTGTGTCACTTGTACAAGCAATGAAAAGTGATTTTTTAGAGCCTGACAGAATTTCTGTAGCATAGGAACTAGCTAGGTTTTTCACAAAACTGAAACCTGGTGCCAGCATAAATGACAGAATTTGGTCCTTACCTGTAAATACTATAGGGGCAGAGAGTTTGTAAAATGTACTTTTATGGTACTGTATAATTAATAGCAAAAAGGACAGACAGGTTGAAATGTGATTTTTTTTTTTAATGAAATAAAAGTATTTTCACTTTTTACACCTTCGCTAAGCCCCCATGCCCACTTTTTGTAGTTATGCCATCCTAGAAGTTTCTCTTCTGTTGTTGTGTAAAAAATCCACACAACTGATTAGCTACAATGGAAAAAACAGTGAAACTGACTATTACCAGAGGTACTGTCATATGTACAAAATAAGGAAATTGCAAAAGAAAAGAAAAATATTCTTTAATCTCTTTAATTTAGATGTTACTTGTAACACTAGCAAGTATTCAGACAGGAATGTGGCTTTAAGTTGACCATGTGCCTTTATCACATTCTTTATTCATCGCGCTTTAACTTCAGTCAATGCAACAAACAAAATCTAGGGCTTGTCTACTCTTACAACACTGCAGAGGCACCACTATAATACTTAGTAAAGACACTACTTAGGCCGACAGGAGAGTTTCTCCCTTCAGCATAGATATCCACCTTCCCAACAGGCGGTAGCAAGGTCGATGGGAGAAACCCTTCTGTCAACATAGCACTGTCTACGCCAATGGTTAGGTCGGCATAACTATGTGGCAAAGGGGTGTGGATTTTCCTGAGCGACATAATTATACTGACATAAGTTTGTAGTTTAGACCAAGCCCTACTTACAAATATACTTACACTCTCTCTTATTTGTGGGTCCAGCAGGTAGTTGTAAGGACAAAATACAATATCTGCCCCCACCATGAGTTCTCGAGCAGCAAAATACGCACATGCACGTAGCTTCTTTCCCAGGCTTACTAGATCTTCTATGTCCCAAGCCTGACACTTCTTACGTGCAAACTGTAGAGCATGATGTTCACTAAGTTTATGGACACCATGGTAGTAAACACAGGACCCACCCTAAAAGGAAATATGTGCAAGTTTGAAAACAAAATATTGTACTAGGAACAATGATGCACGTGAACTTACATTTTTTTGTAAAACAAACAAAACAAAAAAACCTCTTATTTTGTAATCTTTTACTTCATCTCAATCGCTGAGGTATTTTAAAAAGTGCTTGTTATCTTTTGGACTTTAACAACAACAAATATAATGGCAGAAACGAAGCAGGCAAATATGACAGGATCTATAACCTATCATACCTAAATCTGTAAAGTACATTTCAGAGTTTTGCCCCAGTGAACCCAAAGAAAATTTTAATCTATTTTACAAATAGCAACCCTGGCAGTGGAAGAGGATGGGATGGATTCTAAATCATGAGCAATTAATTAATAAATCCAAATACATATGGTTAATTCAACTAGGAAAGATAGAAAATAAAATAATATGGCACATTCACATCCACCCACCAATATATCAACTTTCTTATAATCATCAAATTACCAACCAGAAATGTCTAGTGAATTTAAATCACATTAGAATCCACCTGAGCTTGTTCATTTGTATGTCTCCTCTGTGCTAATAGCTCAGGAGGGTGTCGTGTTTAACAATAAAAGCAAATAATAGTTGTTCTGCTCATGACTTTGACAGCAGTCCTTCCACTGATGTTCAAGTACATCATTTCGAGGTTGGTTTGGGTTTATTTGTTTTTTTTTTCTGGAGGGGTAGGAGAGAGATTGGATAGGCAAATCTTAATTTATGGGTTGGAGATAATACCCTGGAATTACAGGGAGGAGTGGAGAATTTTAAAATTTTAATACTGGTTAACACTGGTGTCCCTACGGTATAACTAAACAACTATTATTTCTCTGTTCTAGTCAATCTGAGTATAGTTTTTTGTTTTTTTTTAACTATAAAATTAGTTGCTGTGAATTCTATCTTTTCTTTGATGAACTTTTAAGTAAACAAAACCACCAAGAAGAGAATAAATCCCTGGAAAGATATACTTTAGACTAGAGGCAATTAAGGCTGCCTAGTCATATGAAGATTGATAACATGAACAGGAAAGCCCATCCCTTTTTAACAGTGTAACACAACCCTAAGGGGCAGATTGTCAGTTGAAATGTTATCACACTTAGTGCCTTTTCGCTCACAAATTGTCAGTTATCTGCTTATCAGCTCACTTCTGTAATATAGTCTTGGTTAACACAGACACCTAAAGTGACAGTGTAATTGGCTCTCATTACCACTACTATTTACCCTTAGAGCTTGGGAGCATAAAAAGCAAATGCTCACTTATACTTGATGAATACAAAATAAACTTGAAGCCCCAACAAGAGGACAAAACAGAAACTAGGTACAGTATGACCATATATCCTTCAAAACAATTTGCCAGTGGAGACAACAAAAGCTGTTCCTATCAGCCTCAATAGTTTTCTACAGTCTGAGTCGTACATTGGAAACCAGCAAAAACCTTTTACTGGATGTACATACACATAATTATTAAAACCTTTAATTTGCTTATAGACACACTATTTTTGGCATATAATGACTCCCAACTAATCTTCCTACATTTATGATCAATGTATGTGTGGTGCTGATATATTTTAAAAGTGACGAACAAAGAAAAAAAAAGTGTGTGTGCCCTTTTTAGCTTCCTTACAGGGAATAGAGGCAGCTGGAAAAAATTTTCTACTTGCCTTACAACTATCAATATCAAGGTTTTGCTGCAGGACTTCTTGAAGGACTAGAAAACTGGAATAAGAGTTGCTCAGCTCACAACTGAAGGAACAGGGAATAAGGGAAGGATTGAAACCTGTACAAAGAGCTTTTCTCTTAAGTATTTGTCAGCAGCTTGAATTAAAATAAGTATTATAAAACAAAACGGTGTTAACAGTGATATAAAAATCCCGTCCCCTCTCAATTTCTTAAGATTTAGTCTTGTTCAATCTGAAGTGCAGCCAAGCCAACTATTTTCTTGTCCTCTAGCAAAAACAGGGAAGTCCAGACCTGATATTTCAAATGTGTAAACAAGCAGAAACACACTACTTTTTGGAACATTCATTTCAGAACTTCTATATACACTATGAAGCAGCAAAAGATGGCAATTTTGTTAGGCTTTGCAGATTATCTGTAAATAAATAAATTCTGCTGTGCTTTTGCAGTCTAGTTTTATTTATTTATTTTAAATGCAGGCAGCAAAAGTGGAAAGGAAACAAGATACTCTTAAAACAACTCTGAAATGGCAAGCAGAAATCCTAAACTTGGTTAACCAAGATGATGATGAACAAATTATGTTATCAATAACACTTATTATCATAGGGTGAGCAAGCACAGTGTATCTCTGCTAGCATCATTAGCAGATTATTTGTTCTGGATTTGTGGTGGGTTATCCACATGAGAAAAGGCTCTAAATTACTACTTACATAACACAGGTAATTAAGTCCCTATCCTCTTAATTTTGCAACTAGAGAATTATTACAATAATTTTACCCCCATGCATTCTAATCATCTTCAATGCCCAGATACGCTCAATAAAATAAAATAAAAGAATAAGCAGAGAGAAATCAGGCCTGAATGGATTATTTAATTTAATTTAAAAAGGAAATAAGTTTTGAGAAAGCAAAGGTTATTGCAATTATAATTAAGCTCCCAAATTAAAACTATAATCATATATTGTCATAAACTATTACACTTTTTAAATTTTGATGCTGTGAATCAAGATTTACTGAAGATTAATGGTCTAATGCAAAATGAATTAGAAGTTACAAAAGGGCTTCCAACCAGTGTGCCATTAAGAAGTTAGAATGTTACTCAATCCAGCTGCTCAGGCAGCTAAATCTTTCATTAATATTTTTTAATTAATACTCATTTTCTGAAACAAAACTACTCACATTTTTTCCTTCCAGCAAGTCTGCGCATTTTTCATTCCTGTTACTACTTCTGGATACCACTGGATGAACACAGGTATGATCCCGGCTAGAAAGAATTGTCATACGGACACTGGAGTACACTGTCCTCTGCAGCTCTCTAGTAATCTGAGCTATTTGCTTGTGTGTTCGAGTTCCAAAAAATATTTTGGGGATGTGTGGCTTTCCTCCATTTTCCTTCCTCTTTGCATTACTAACATTTTTACCATTTTCTTTTGCAGAAGAACAGGAACACTGTGTGCAGGGACCAGGAGACTGTAACCAAAACACGGAAAGTTTATTAGGACATTACCACTGCAAACTGCATATACTAAATCTCCATATTGACCATTGAGAGTTTTCCTCTAGGGTGGTTCAAAACGTCCCATTAATTAATCTATCAAACTTTGAATAGTGGACTCAAGTTAAAAGTATACACAAAACATTACAAAATCTCAAAATAATTTCTAAGAGAGTCTGCAGGTAATTTTTTTTAAAAAGTTATCATAGAAAAGAGAGTATCTCTCAAGTAAAAAAACATAAGTGATTACCAAATTCTCCATCTGCTTTTTTCTTTATATATTCTTTGCCAGTCAGCATAATATTTTCCAGGTTAATATGCCATTACTTTGATGGAAATTAAAATGTTACCATCGAAATCAACATACGAAATTTAGTAGCAAAGTTGATGCATGTCCTTGGTTATACCATCTATTAATTTTACATACAGAAAGGTTTACTGGTACCGTTCACTGTCTCTCCAGGAATTAAACAAACCAGATTGTGGTTAAACTCAAGTGCTATGCCAGTAAAATAACATTATTTTGTACATGACATTTTAATTATTTATTCCTTTGTGCCAGAAAAGAGAGAGAATTTTAAACTAATTTTTACAATGCACTAGGAAAGTTTTTCTACTTTAGGTTCATTTTCTGCCATCAAGCATGGCCAATTACCTCTAATTTACCTGTGACAAATTATTACAATGAAAAAAGCCAGGACAGTTTAGTAGCAAGTTATGCAGGACGCCTAGAGTTAGGAGTTTCCAGGCCTTAAGAACTGAGTAAAAAAAAGCATGTTATAAAAGAGACACACGCTGTCTTCAAACCAGATGGCAGCCTTTGTTTCATAGCAGACAAATGAAGAAAAAGTGAGAAACATTAATGTGGGGGGAAAGGATTGTTTATTATGTTTCTTAATTTGAACAAGTACTTATATACTGACTGCCAGCTAAAAGAAATTACTTTTCCATTGAGGGCTTGATCCTATAAGGTGCTGAGCACTCTGGCCTCAATCCAGTAAAGCACTTAAGCATGTGAATAGTGCAACTGAAGTCAGAGAGACTTCTCATATACATAAATTTAAGCATGTGCTTAAAAGCTTTGCTGGATCAGGACACGACTCTGCAGCACCTTGTAGGATCAAGACCTGACTGGGCAACCAAATTAAAACTAATGCTGAAAACTTTGTTTTAATATTGTTTCATCTGCAAATCAAATTTCACTAAATTAGCTTCAAAGCATATACTCCATTAGTAATACACTCATCATGGTGTTATGCCATTAGTCAATTCTAGTGAATACTCTCATTTCGCCTTAAGAGTTTCATAATTCTTAACTAACAGAACTGAATCCAGGAAAAATATTTGGAATAGCAGGACAACTGGGGGTTTTTTTCACTCCAATTACTTTGTCACAGAGAAACTCATCCTCCTCAATCTCTTCCACAACATAAACTATTGGAAAGACTAATAATTAGGATGTATGTAGATGATACAAAGAAAATGTTAAGAGATCTGTAAGAAGAGTATCTTGTCTGTACAAGTACATGCAATAGTGAAAAACTGATCAGCACGTCTTAACAGTGTAAAATAGTTTGCACTTCGTTTTTAGTTTGATGGCGCAAGTAGCAACAAACTGTACTTGACAGCTGAAAGTTTTTCCCTCTGCTTTTAATTGATTATCCTTCATAAACAAATGCTAAGTCATGGAATGTGTTACACCACAATACTGGGGATCAAGCTGTCTCTTAGCCTCCACTCTGTGGAAAAGCAAGTTCAAATTACCCTGAGTCCCACTCAACCTTGTCCGCCATTAAATATTACAATACATGATAGAATGGATGTAAATGTGACCCTTCTGGAGCTGTCACTCACTGGGATAAAAGGTTCACTGATGTGCCAAATAAACAGGCCGTCAAAGCAGATAAAGTTACAGCCATGCTGGAATTGTTACATTCCCCTCTCAGGTTGCCAGTAACAGCAGATTTCATTACGGTGTGCTGCCACATTAAATAGCCAGTTCCAAATATCCTGCCTTCTATATTGAATAATTACTTATTCACTGAAAGGATAAAAAGAAGAGAGTTATGAATGGGGCTCTTGTCAGCAGTGAAGCAGGAAACAGCTGACATGTGGTGTATGTTACATATGCGGCAATATCCGACTCAGTTTATACTCTCAGAAAATTGGAATGCAAATTATATCGTGATATTTTGATCTATATTCTATTTTGGTCTTTGAAATAATGATATTTATTAACATACTAAGAAAATTAATGTAAATAAGCTGCAGAATCAGTTTACTTTTGCCTACTGTGCAGGCCTTTTTGCCCATATCTATCCCCTTTCATTTGAATTCATTTTTTTCCCCTCAGAGATGATGCAATACCATTAATCCTTTATGGGAGGATAATGTGAGGCCTAAACATTTACTTTACTAAATGTAAATTTTAGAGAAATCTAGACCAGTACACCAACGATTTCCCAAAGCACGGTAATATTTGCTGTCCTATACTGTACTTATACAATCAAGATGATTGGAAAATGCAATTCAAATTCTTTATGTACAACACCAACAGTGGTAATTCCTTCTACTGTATCTTTGGGGAAAGAAATAAAATTCAAAGAAACTTTTTAATAAAAAGTTTTAAAAAGGTAAAATTAAAACCATAATGCCTGCATGTGTGTGGGGTGTATATAAATTACAGTATTTTACAGGTGACCTTAAAGTTTTTCTTAAAAGGATTGAAATTGGCATAATACTGGCTTTAAGAAGCACTTCACTCACTACTGCAGCTTTAAAATGTTACCTTTTACTAAAAAATTAAATAAAATAAAATAAAATAAAAAAATAAACCAACATCAGGAAAGCTGTAAACTCAGGCTGATTTTATAGTAACCAGTAAAAGTATATAACTGCTTTGCAGTAGTCATAACATTTCTGAAAACCACAGACGCCATCAGCCAAGAAAAAAAAAACAACACACTTTAAAGAGGTGCCTGTATAACAAAAAAAAACCCAACAACCCAACAACAAAAAAACCCACACATTAAGAAGGCTCTTATTTGAGAAGGTGAGCCCTTTATTTGCATTAAACTGGAGTTTCACACTTTCAAATGCTCTTTGTTAGAAATTTTTTGGGAAAGATCTTTCAAATATACGGTATATAATATAACTGAAAGTGCCTATAAGTTAGGCATTGACACATGAGGAAGCACTTCATAAAACAATTAAATTTCGGGTTTCCGTGAGTTGCGTGACAAGTGGGTTAAAGTAAACAGCATACAGGTTCAATCAGTAAAGAGGATTGTCTGTTTTAGGCAAGCTATTCCCCAACCCTGCTTGAGTACAATTAATTTATGACCCAGCTGCATACAGCCACATAATTTCATGGTTTAATGGGTTATTTTTACGTTTATTTTCTAAAAACACATTTTTGAGTCAAAAAATTCAGCCCCTCTAAGCTTAACAATTAAAAAAGGATATTACTGTTCAACTAGTTCAGGCCCTCAAAATTTGCTTTCACTGAGGAAGGTAAGTTTCGGGCAAAATTCCTGGAGGATGCATTGCATGTGCGCTGCAAGCGCGCACACACACACTTTTTATATTTAAAAATAAATTATTTTGGGGTCCTCAGCAATCAATACTTATATTTCTGTTGCAGAGGACCCAAACAAGCCTTTAAAAATAAAGAGACTCTAAATGTCATCATAGGATTTACCTTCCTTAAAAAAGTTACGGTTTGGGACTTCAGCAGGCTAGATTTCTGGTAGACCATAAAGTAAAGAAGTGCCCATTTTATGACTTAAAACACAGTAAAATAGTCCCAAACTGACAAATATCTCTGGAAATCAAACAACATAAAGAAGGAATAATTAAGGCAATAGGATGGTTAAAGCAGCAACTTCTCCCTACATCTTGCAATACTCACTCATGCCAATTTCTGCAGAGATTTTCTTGTTAAAAAAAAAAAAAGTTGAATTAGGTATGAAATAGCTGAGCTTTTAAACATTTTCGTAAGTGACCCTTTGGGTTCTGCATTTCTGTACCAGAAGCTATTTATACCATTGTAGTTGTGACTTAGCATAATTTATGACATTGTAGTCTTCCATTACTGTAGAAAGAGGAAAAAGAGGCCTAGTTACTTTTCACTGTAAGAGGTAATTACTGTATAGTTGGGGAGTACTGCAGTAAAAATTATAAATCTGCATTTCAGGAAGGAGAGGAGCTTGCCAAGCTACAACAAAAGTATCTGTCATATTCCTTTCAGGGCAACTGAGAAATAGTGAGGAAAGAAAGTTAACTTGTATACTAAAACTTATTTTACTAACAGCCCAAATTTGTTAACCTTCAGGACCCAAGTTCGTTAACCACAAGACCCAAGTTTTAATCTGTATTTGGCAGGAAGTTGATGAAAGGGTTGAAATGGGACTTCTGTGGTTGAGTTTGTGTTATATTTATATTGCTGCTCCAACAATGTTCTTGAGTTTGTTATAAATGGTATGGCCTATTATTTTATTTTGCTTGTAAACTCCCTGGAACAGGGAGCACATCTGCATCTGAACAGTCTGGTACACCACACGTGCTCAATAAATATCTTTCTCCTGCATTTCCCAAATTATATAGTACCTATTTTGGGTTTTAAATCTTTTTATTGAAAGAATTCCTAGATACACACAAAGATAGTAACTGGGAAAAAAATGTTAAATTGTTGGGATAAAGAAAAACCTTATCTACATTATCATTTTATAACTCATTAAACTATTTAGAATTAGAGGAACATACTTTTTTTAAGGAAAGATGAAGGGCAATACCTAATTTATCCAGAAGGCCCTGTTCCACAGTATGAAAACAGACAAGTTTACCCAGAGATGTTAAATATGATGGTGCTCCATCTGTATTACTGCTTGGCCCAGAGAGCCAAACTATGATAACTGGTTTAAAAATACCAAGTGATTTAATCCTGGTAGAAAATACTGGTTTAAGCAAGGATGTTTTAAAATAACTGGTTATAACACAGTTTGGCTCCATCCACACTGAGCTAAAAAAATAGTGAGCTAACAACTGTTTACACCATCTATGGTTAAATTTTATCATTTTCACTGTAGAATTTAGCAAGATTTGAAGGGAATGGACATTTATATGGATAACAAGAATTTCCAAAATTATAGTAGTTAATGCTTAAAAATGTTTGCAAGAGATATAAAATCCTCATGCTTCAGGGCTTAGAAATTGGTTTAACTAGTTGGAGGTGGGATGAGACTTTCAGGGGATGGGAGGGAATTATCAAATATCTACCTCCTGCAGGTCTCTTGCACCTTCCTTAGAAGCATCTGATGCTAACCACTGTTAGACACATGATACTGGACAGGATGACTATGAGTCTGATCCAGTTTGGCAATTCCTTTGTTCCTAGGTAGAGGGACTCAAAATAAACCACCTTTCCACATCAATACTCATGATCAATAATGCAAATGTCAGATACATACACACATACACTGAGAACGTCCACAACAACATCCTGCTTCCTCTTGGGGTGTCAATTATAAAGGTCTGCACAGCCTTGCCTGAGGCTTTTAGGATTTCATTTAATTGTATCCACTTGTGTTCTTCTTCTACCAATGATATTATGTGAGTAATAGTGCCCTCCCCCTCCCCCACAGACACACTGTGTCCTTTCACTACCTTCTCTTCTCCACATTTTTGCTCCTCCATTCCTAGAACTGAGGAACTCTGATACTCAGGAGGTGGATCTCATGGTCTCCTGCTCTTTTTTTGCTGATCTTGGGAGCTGTTCTCCTCCTCCATTTGCTTCGGCTTAGTGCTGAGGCTCAGCTTCTGGCACTTCTCCTCCTGCAACCACTCCTGAGCATCCAGAAGCAGCTCTCACTGACTTGAGTGATGTGCTTTCTGATCAGCTCAGAAGGCCTGTGACATTGTTTAGCTTGCACTGATGTCTGGTAACTTTCCTAGCCAGCTCACTCTACACTCTCTTACAGTCAACTTATTTTACCTGCAGATCTTGGCGCTGGACTTGTACTTTCTTGGACTTGAACTCAGAGTCCTCTTTGCACTGCTGAAGTATCTTCACCTCACTGAACAGCTCTCTGCCTGCTCACTCTCCAGAGCCTGCTTTGCCTTCTCAAAGTTTGCTGTCACTCACTTTGTGTGTTCCAGCTGTTCCGTCAGCTCCTTCATAGCTTGTAACTGCCTCTCTCTTATCAGCTGGGTTTGTGCCTCATTGGTCTTTGTCTCATCATTCAGGGTCTTCTTCACGAAAGACATTTTCTGTTCCCACTTTAATGTGAGTTCCCACTATGGAGCAGTGGAGTCTATTATGTCTTCTAGCTCCATTCCCAGTACCTTCAGCTTTTTCCTCAGCTGCTGCTTCTGGGTTTTTGCTCTGTTCCTATGTACTCACTCAAGGTGTCCTTGATGTTCATTAATCTGAGATTCCAATTTACAGATTTTTTTCTGGGCCATGTTCTTCTGGCTTTCTTCCTCTTCCATCTTAGTCACGGCTGCTTGCATTTCCTCTTCCTTCTGGGCCAGCTGTCTTTTAAGATCTCCAACATGAGTCTGCAGCTCAGCTATCTGGTCATGCGGATGGGTGGAGTCTTCCCCATGCTTCCTGCAAGTTATCCCCAAGTCCAGCCGCTGTTCTTCTTTGTGATACAGGTGCTCTTCCACATCTGTGATCATGATCTTGTGTTTGTTCTTGCATTTCAGGGCTGGCTTTAGGCACCGCGGGGGCTCGATTTGAAGGAGCTGCCGCCGAAGTTCTGCCGCTATCTTCGGCGGCAGCTCAATCGCTGCCGCGGAGGAAGGACCCTCCGCCGAAATGCCACCGAAGACAGCGGCAACGATTGAGCTGACGACGACGACAGTGCCGGGACTTCGGCGGCAGCTCCTTCGGGACGTTACGGGGCCCTCTTAAGGGCGCGGGGCCCGATTCCGGGGAATCGGCTGAATCGCCCTAAAGCCGGCCCTGTTCCATTTAATATGGTTCTTAGATTTCTCCTTATCATCTGGGGCCATCTTCTCCAACTGCAGCTTCCAAAAAACGGTTACTCACCTTCTCGTAACTGTTGTTCTTCGAGATGAGTTGTTCATGTCCATTCCAAGCAGGTGTGTGCGCGCCGCGTGCCCGCCAGCTGGAAGATTTTACTATAGCAGCGTCCGTAGGGTCAGCTTCGGCGCCCCCTGGAGTGGCGCCTTCATGGCGCTGTATATAGGGGCCAGCCGACCCTCAGTTCCTTCTTTCCGACACTCCGACAGAGGGGCAGGAGGGCGGGTATTGGAATGGACATGAACAACACATCTCGAAGAACAGTTAGTTACGAGAAGGTGAGTAACCGTTTTTCTTCTTCGAGTGATTGTTCATGTCCATTCCAAGCAGGTGACTCTCAAGCCTGAATCTAGGCGGTGGGGTCGGAGGTCACTGCAGACTGGAGTACTGTACGGCCAAAGGCATCATCATCTCTGGCCTGATGCGTGATGGCGTAGTGCGCTGTAAAGGTGTGGATTGAGGACCAGGTGGCCGCTCTACAAATTTCCTGCGTCGGGACCCGGGCCAGGAACGCAGCGGAAGAGGCCTGCGCTCTTGTGGAATGGGCCATGATAGGCGGGGCTGGTATATTGGCCTGCCTGTTGCACTCCCGGATGCAGGTTCTGATCCAAGCCGAGATTCGCTGTGACGAGACCGGGAGCCCTTTCATCCTGTCGGCCACGGCGACAAAAAGTTGGGTTGATTTCCTGAAGGATCTTGTCCTTTCGATATAGAACGCGAGAGCCCTGCGAACGTCCAGGGAATACAGCCTACGCTCCTTCGCAGAGGAGTGCGGTTTCGGATAAAACACCGGGAGAAAAATGTCTTGACCCATGTGAAATGGGGAAACCACTTTTGGGAGGAACGCTGGGTGCGGGCTGAGTTGGACCTTGTCCTTGTGGAAGACGGTGTATGGAGGTTCAGATGTTAGAGCTCTGAGTTCCGACACTCTCCGGGCTGATGTGATAGCCACCAAGAACGTGACCTTATATGAAAGATATAACAGCGAACACGAAGCCAGCGGCTCGAAGGGTGGGCCTGTGAGGACGGACAGGACTAAATTGAGGTCCCAAGCAGGGATGGGTTGACGAATGTGCGGGAACAACCTGTCAAGGCCCTTGAGGAAGCAACCAACGAGCGGGTTTGCAAACACTGAGGTACCCCCTGCTCCAGGGTGGAATGCCGAATTGGCAGCAAGGTGTACTCGAACCGAAGAGTCAGTCAGTCCCAGGTGTCTGAGATATAGTAAATAGTCCAGGATAAGAGGGATCGGGGCGAGCAAGGGAGCATGACCCCGTTGTGTGGCCCAAAGCAAGAAGCACTTCCACTTGGCCAAGTACATGGTCCTTGTTGAAGGCTTCCTGCTGCCAAGAAGGACCTGCCTGACCTGATGAGAGCATTGCATCTCCACGGGGTTTAGCCATGGAGCATCCAGGCTGTAAGGTGGAGCGACTCCAGGTTCAGGTGAAGAAGGCGACCGCGATCCTGTGTGATCAAGTCCGGTAGTAGGGGCAACCTGAGGGGCACCCGCATAGACATGTGCAGGAGAGACGTGTACCAGTGCTGGCGCGGCCACGCAGGCGCTATCAGGATGAGCCGAGCGTGATCTCTGCGGGCCTTGAGGATTACTCTGTGAACCATGGGAATCGGGGGAAAGCCGTAAAATAGCCCGTCTGCCCAAGAGAGGAGAAAGGCATCTGTTAGAGACCCCGGACTGCGTCCCATGAGGGAGCAGAATTGACGACACTTCCTGTTCTCGCTGGAGGCAAACAGGTCCACCTGGGGATGACCCCAGAGCCGGAAAATTGAGAGTACTATATCCCAGCGGATAGACCACTCGTGACCCTGGAACGAGCGGCTGAGGGCGTCCACAAGCCCGTTGTGCGTCCCCGGGAGGTAGGATGCTGTCAGGTGAATTACATTCTGTACGCAAAAGTCCCATAATGCGAGGGCCTCCCGGCACAGGGGAGAGGAGCGAGCACCACTCTGTTTGTTGATATAGAACATCGTTGGAGTGTTGTCCGTGAGGACCGAAATGCACCTGCCTGCCAGCTGGGATTTGAAGGCTATGCATGCGAGGCGCACCGCTCGTAATTCCCCGACATTGATGTGCAACGAAAGATCCTCTCGTGACCAAAGGCCTTGAGTTCTGAGGCCGCCCAGATGTGCACCCCATCCCCGATCCAATGCGTCCGTTACCAGGGATAGGGAGGGCTCGGGGTCGAGGAAAGGCCCTCCCGCGGGTCGAGCCACCATTGAAGGGAATCCAACACCGACCGAGGTAACGTCACCACTGATTCTAGGGAATCCCTGACTGGCCAATAAACCCCTGCCAACCAGGACTGGAGTGGGCACAGTCTGAGTCTGGCGTGTCTCACCACGTAGGTACATGCCGCCATGTGCCCTAGTAATTTGAGGCAGTTTCTTGCTGTGGTGGTCGGGTAACATTGGAGGCCGAGGATAATGTTGGACATAGTCCGGAATCTGGCCTCTGGGAGATATGCCCTGGAGTGTGTCGAGTCCAGAACTGCCCCTATGAATTCGATATTTTGGGTTGGAGATAGTGTGGACTTGGCCTCGTTGAGTAAGAGGCCGAGCTCAAGGAAGGTCTGCCTGGTAAAGACCACCTGAGCCTCCACGTGCGCCTTGGTCCTGCCCTTGATGAGCCAATCGTCCAGGTAAGGAAACACCTGAATCCCCTGCTTGCGCAGGAAGGCTGCCATGACTGCCATGCACTTCATGAAGACCCTTGAGGCTGCTGACAGACCAAAGGGCAGAACCATAAATTGTAGATGAGCATTGCCCACGAGAAACCTGAGGTAACGTCTGTGCTGAGGGATTATCGCAATGTAAAAGTATGCGTCCTTTAAATCAAGGGCAGCATACCAGTCTCTTGGATCCATGGAAGGAATGATGGAGGACAGGGAGACCATGCGGAACTTGAGCTTCTTAACAAACTTGTTGAGACGCCGCAAGTCCAGAATAGGTCTGAGGCCCCCTTTCGCTTTCGGTATTAGGAAATAGCGAGAGTAGAAGCCCCTGCCCCGTAGCTCCTGAGGAACCTCCTCTACTGCCCCTGATGCGAGGAGGGACTGAACTTCTTGAAGGAGAAGTTGCTCGTGAGAGGGGTCCCTGAAGAGGAACGGGGAGGGGGGCTGATGGGGCGGGAGGGAGGAGAACTGGATAGAATATCCCCTCTCTACCGTGCGAAGCACCCAAGCGTCCGATGTGATCCGGGCCCAAGCACGATAGAAGGGGGACAGACGTGACGAGAAGATAAGGTTGGACGGATCCAGGGTTCTGACTGGGAGGTCGTCCTCGACCAAGACATCAAAATGGTGGTCTAGGCCCCGTGTAGGCCTTGGTTGGGCAGATGACTGGCCGAAGGGCTGCTGTTGTTGCCTCCTCCTGCCCGTCCTTGCCCTTCTGCGCAAGGCATCCCCTCGATTTTGAGGCTGGTACGGCAGTGGGACCTGTGGTGGCCTGAACTGCCTACGCTGGGTGACCGGGGTGTGTAGGCCTCATGAACGGAGGGTGGTCTGTGAATCCTTTAGGCTATGAAGCCTCTTATCAGTCTTCTCCGAGAAGAGCGTGGGCCCTTCGAAGGGGAGGTCTTGGATCGTTTGTTGGACTTCATGAGGGAGGTCAGAAACTTGAAGCCAGACTCCGCGCCTCATGACCAGACCAGTCGCCAACGTGCGTGAGGCTGAATCGGCAGCGTCCAAGGCCGCCTGGAGGGAAGCCCAGGTAATCAATCTCCCCTCTTCAACCAGGGCTGAAAACTCGGTTCGCGACTCCTGTGGAAGGAGGTCCGCAAACCTAGACAAAGCCGAGCACGTGTTATGTCCATACCGGCTCACTATGGCTTGCTGATTGGCAATGTGCAACTGCAGCCCCCCCCCCGTTGAATATACCTTGCGCCCGAATAGGTCCAACTTTTTGGCCTCTCTATTTTTGCGGGTAGCTCCCTGAAACCCTTGGTGTTCCCTCTGGTTGGCCGCATCTACCACTAGGGAGTCCAGGGGAGGGTGTGTATAAAGATGTTCATAGCCCTTGGATGGAACAAAATATCGCCTCTCAGTCCTTTTAGCCGTAGGGGCCAATGAGGCTGGAGTTTGCCACAAGGTGCGGGTTGTGTCCGTAATGGTCTTTATGAGAGGTGGGGCTACCCTGGACGGGCCCGACGGGGTCAGGATGTCCACCACCGGATCTGTATCCACCTCGATCTCCTCAGTCTGGATCGAGAGGCTTTGGGCTGCTCGAGTAAGAAGCTGTTGGAGGACTCTATTGTCCTCTAGGGCCGGTGCCGCTGAAGTTCCCGCTACTGCCTCATCCGGAGATGAGGAGGAAGAGATCCCCTGCAGAGGGCCTTCATCTACCCCCTCTCCCTCTACGAGGGCCTGCGGCACACGGTACTCAGGCTGTGCGGCCGGTGCGGGCTCAGGATGCGGCACCGCGGCCGGTACCGGGGTCGACACCGGACGTGCTGGACGGTGCCTATGGCGTTGGGAGCAAGGTCCCCGTTGGTGCCGTTGTTTGGCTGAGCGGTGCCGTGTCCCTTTGTGGCACACTCCTGTCAGACGGCGGTGCTGGTGGTGGTGGCATTAGCGGCAGGGCCGCCGACGTCGAAGAGACAGATGCGGCTCGTGAGCGGGGTCCATACGCCTGACCCACTGACTGGTGGTAGGCCCACGGCGTCCAGAACGGCCACTGGGGGGGCAGTTGCCACTGCTGCTGCCACTGCGGTGGGTACAGTTGGGTACTCGTACGCGAGGACGATCGCCTACTCCTCGATCTGTTAGAGCGATACGAGTCCACCTCCGAGTCCAAAGTCTCTGAGTAGGAGGACATAGGAGGCGCGGTACCCACTGTCGCCGGAGAGGGTGCTGTCTGCACCGGTGCCGCTAGAGTGGCGCGGCGAGAGCATTGCCGGTTTGCCCCTAGATTGATAATGGGGTCGAGCGGTAGCCGGAGGTTCTCTGCACCAGTGCAGCAATGCCGGCACCGGGAGGCTCAAGAGGTCTGAGGCGGCCTCGAACGCCTCCGGCGTCGATGGGAGGCGCACTTCCATCATCATACCCGGGGATCTAGGCCTGTCCGGACTCGACCGTACTCTCTCCGGGGCGGGAGTCAACAGGATGGCCGAATGGGTCTGCGGCGCGGACTGTCCTGTAGCATTCGTGGACGGCGCCGGCCCCTTAGAGTCCCGGTGGGGGGAGTGTTCCCTCACAGGTCTCTTCTTTTTAACCGGCACTGGCGATGGGGAACGATGTCTCATCGAGGCTGGTTTCTTGTGTGCCGACTCTCTCCGGTGCTGGGGTTTGGGGCCCTTGGCCTCACGACTTATCGCCGGTGCCAGGGCACTGCGCACCGAGGATGAAGTGCTAGGTGCCGGCTCGGTAGGCCCGGGATCTGATTGCGGCCACAGGGTTGCCTCCATTAGGAGGACTTTAAGTCTCTGCTCTCTGTCTTTGAGAGTCCTGGGGCGAAAAGCCCTGCAGATACTGCACCTATCTCTTTGGTGACTCTCCTCTAGGCACCTTAAGCACAAAGAGTGCGGGTCACTCTTCGGCATGAATTTCCCGCAGTCCCGGCAGAGTTTGAACCCTGGGGACCCGGGCATGACCCAGCGGGGTGACGAAAACTTGGGGAAAACCCCCAACTACTATCTAACTAAGTTAACAGTAAACAACAAACTAACTATTTACAACAACGACGGAACACTGCCACGATTGCTGAAGAGCAAGCAAAGTTCCAGCTAGCCGTCACCAGCGGTAAGAAGGAACTGAGGGGGTGGAGGGTCGGCTGGCCCCTATATACAGCACCATGAAGGCGCCACTCCAGGGGGCGCCGAAGCTGACCCTACGGATGCTGCTAGAGTAAAATCTTCCAGCTGGCGTGCACGCGGCGCGCACACACCTGCTTGGAATGTCCACACCTGCTTGGAATGGACATGAACAATCACTCGAAGAACTTGCCTTTTCCTTTGTATTTGTGCCACAAGGTATCCTGGCCCAATTATGCCCACTGGCAGTGATGTGGACCAGCTCCTGGTGGCCTTATTCCTGAAGTAGGAGTTTTAAATCCAAAACATGGGGGCCTTTCACTTATAGAAGCCTCCTCATCTTTCCAAGGATGATCTCTACTTGCTTGCTTCATTCTTGCTGCTCAGACAGCCGCTCTGGGCTACATGTGTCCTATCATCCAGTTTCTGCCAGAGTGCTTTCATCTGGTTGTGTAGTTTGTCATGGTGTTTGGTGCTCATATCAGGGGTTTGGTTATCAGCATGTTCCTGAGTTTCCAGAACCCGTGAAACAAGTTCTACCCTTTCTCTGTCACCCCCACTCAAGGAATCTCTCTGTCACTCAGAGCATCTCATTGGGCTTTTCTCCCTTGTGTCTGGTTTGTTTCCTGTAAAAAAACTGTACATTCCCCAAGTTCTCTCTGCACAGGCTGAGACTAGAATCTCGGTCTCTCCCTCAGGAAAAGAGAAATTTGAAACTCAACTGACCTCCCATCTCTAAATTGGTGTCCACAAGGCAGTTTCCTTAGCTAGTCCAAGTTTCCCTATCACTGTGAAGCCTGGCTTCCTCATAGTAACAGTCCCACTACTGAGAGTTTGAGATTTTTGGGGGTGCAATGTCTTTTTATGTGCCTCATTTTCCTACAACAAAAAAGAAATTATTCCTGGGGCTTGCTTTTCCTTCGTCCAAAGGAATGAAGGGGTTGGGTAGTGGTCAGTGCTGGATCCAGTACTAGTTAATATTTTCATTAATGACTTGGATAATAGAGTGGAGAGTGTGTTTATAAAATTTGCAGATGACACCAAGCTGGAAGGGGTTGCAAACACTTTAGAGGACTGGATTAGAATTCAAAATGACTGACAAACTGGAGAATTGGTCTGAATTCAACAAGATGAAATTCAATAAAGATAAGTGCAAAATACTACACTTAAGGAGAAATCAAATGCACAACTACAAAATGGGGAATAACTGGCTAGATGGTAGTACTGCTGTGAAGGATCTAGGGGTTATAGTGGACCACAAACCAAATATGAGTCAACAGTTGCAAAAAAAAAAAAAAGGAGGTAATATCATTCTGCTGCGTAGTAACAGAAGTGTCGTATGCAAGACCTGAGAGGTAATTGTCCCACTCTACTCGGCACCGGTGAAGCCTCCGCTTGGAGTATTGTGCTCAATTCTGGGTGCCACACATGAGGAAAAATGTGGACAAACCGGAGAGAGTCCAGAGGAGAGCAACAAATATCAAAACCAGACCTAGGAGGAAAAGGTAAAAACACTGGGAACATTTAGCCTTGAGAAAAGAAGACTGAAGGGAGACCTGATAACAGTCTTAAAATATGTTAAGGGCTGTTATAAAGAGGACGGGGATCAACTGTTCGCCATGCCAACTGGAGACAGGACAGGAAATAATGGGCTTAATCTGCAGCAAGGGAGATTTAGGTTAGATATTAGGAAAAGCTCTCTTACTATTAAGGGTAGTTAATATCTGAAAGAGGCTTCCAAGGGAGGTTGTGGAATCCCCATCAATGGAGGTTTTTAAGAACAGGGTGGATAAACACCTGTCAGGGATAGTCTAGGTTTATTTGGTCCTGCCTCAGTGCAGGGGGCTGGACTTGATGACCTCTTAAAGTCCCTTCCAACCCTGCATTTCTGAGATTCTATGAATAATAAAAGAAGAGTCAAATGCACTGAGAGAGTTAAGTGTAAAATAAGGTTAAACAAACACTGAGGCTATGATCTTTGAAGCACAGAGATAAGAGGACTTCTTGATATCTTCTTCTATATTTCATTGGGTACAAAGCCATCTGAATGATACAGTGGTGAATACCTGTTGTGTGAAATCTCACACAAGCACACCCTAGTAAGATATCAGAAGTGACATTACTAGAGCTTTTCAGCTATTCTTTTTTAAAACGCTTTTAAAAGGAGTAGTATTCTGCTGCTACAGTCTCTTGATTAAACTGCACAAAGCAGCTGTTTATCCACTCACAGTAACCAGCAGGTGAACCCGATTCAATATTTATCACAGGCTTTCACAGATCACTGCTAACCAAGCAAACGTTTTAATTAAGCTGGAACTTGCTTCAAAGAGCTCATTCAAGATGTCAATCAGCGGGTAAGGGATCAGATACGGTGTCAGGTGAGAGTGTGTAATACAAATCCACAACTTTCTTCATCCCATTGCTGTAAATTAGCCTGCTTTAGAGTCTGGACTCTGATTGTAACAGACTGCCAGTCTCCTGGAATGTGTAACTGAAGTCACTCAAACTCTATTGTGAAGGTTGTAAGCAATATGTTAAACTGCAGTGGGCTAGCACATTAAGACAGATTCTTTTCACAGTTGTTTTTTGATACCCCAAGTGTTTGTTACACTACTCTCCATTTACTGTTTACTTTTTTACCTAGTGTAAATGGGGATTCCTTAACACAGCTGCCCCAGTTTCTCAAAGTCAATACTTCTGCATAATTAACCAAGAGAGTACAACAAGGGTATAATTTCTCATCTAGATTTATACTAGAACTGCACTATTTTGTAAGAATCCCCAGTTCAAGAACAAACATGGGTTCCCAGGCTCAAAGAGGCTAAAGACAGTCAATTGCTTTGGACAGGAAGGGCCCGGCCTTCATTATGTCTACAGACATTCCCTTGATACAGCACTGGAAGGTGCTTCTCACTAGTTCTCTCATATTGATTATAGGCAATAAATGGGGCTCAAAAGCTAAACACAGTAAATAGTATAAAACTGAATGGTTTAATTAATTATGACTATGAGGACAGCACCATAGTACACTGTTTGTATCTATTTTCCTGAAATAAACGAAAATAAAGATCAACACATCAGAGTTATTGACAAATAAAATGTCAGTCTTAAAAAAGACGTTAAAGTAATTAATAAATACTATATATATATATATATATATAAAAATAAATGAATTTGGAATATAAATGAGAGAAACAAGAAAATAAAATGTAATATATTTTCCTCAAAAGTGACTTAACTATTATAAACTAGTTCATTTAACCAAAACACTACTAGTATCACAAGAGCATGTGTTTACCTTGTGTTAATGTCCAACAGAGCTTATAAAAATTAGGGCTGTCAAGCGATTAAAAAAAATCAATCAATCACAATTAATTGCAGTTAAACAATAATACAATACCATTTATTTAAATATTTTTGGATGTTTTCTACATTTATATATTAATTTCAATTACAACACAATACAATGTGTACTGTGCTCACTTTATATTTATTTTTGATTACAAATATTTGTGCTGTAAAAAACAAAATAAATAGTATATTTCAATTCACCTAATGCAAGTACTGTAATGCAATCTCTTTATAATGAACGTTGAACTTACAAATGTAGAATTACGTACAAAAAATAACTGCATTCAAAATAAAACAATGTAAAACTTGAGAACCTACAAGTCCACTCAGTCTACTTCAGCCGATCACTCAGACAAACAAGTTTGGTAACAATTTGCAGGAGATCATGCTGCCCACTTCTTGTTTACAATGTCACCTGAAAGTGAGAACAGGCATTCGCAGTGCACTGTTGTAGCCGGCATCGCAAGATATTTATGTGCCTGATGTACTAAAGATTCATATGTCCCTTGATGCTTCAACCACCATTCCAGGGGACATGTGTCCATGCTGATGACGGGTCCTGCTCGATAACGATCGAGAGCAGATCAACGCATGTTCATTTTCATCATCTGAGTCAGATGCCACCAGCAGAAGGTTGATTTTCTTTTTTGGTGGTTCAGGTTCTTTAGTTTCCACATCGGAGTGTTGCTCTTTTAAGACATCTGAAAGCATTTTCCACACCTCATCCCTCTCAGATTTTGGAAGGCACTTCAGATTCTTAAACCTTTGGTCAAGTGCCGTAGCTATCTTTAGAAATCTCATATTAGTACCTTCTATGCATTTTGTCAAATCTGCTGTGAAAGTGTTCTTAAAACGAATATGTGCTGGGTCATCATCCGAGACTGCTATAACTTGAAATATATGGCAGAATGAGGGTAAAACAGAACAGGAGACATACAATTCTCCCCTAAGGAGTTCAGTCACAAATTTAATTAACGCATTATTTTTTTAAGCATCATCATCAGCATGAAAGCATGTCCTCTGGAATGGTGGCCGAAGCATGAAGGGACATATGAATGTTTAGCATATCTGGCAAGTAAATACCTTGCAACGCCATGCGAATGCCTGTTCTCACTTTCAGGTGACATTGTAAATAAGAAGCAGTCAGCAGTATCTCCTGTAAATGTACACAAACTTGTTTGTCTTAGCAATTGGCTGAACAAAAAGTAGGACTGAGTGGACTTGTAGGCTCTGAAGTTTTAAATATTTTGTTTTTGAGTGCAGTTATGTAACAAAAAAAATCTACATTTGTAAGTTACACTTTCACAATAAAGAGATTGCACTGCACAGTACTTGTACGCAGTGAATTGAAAAATACTATTTATTTTATCATTTTTAGAGTGCAAATATTTGTAATCAAAAATAATAATATAAAGTGAGCACTGTACACTGTGTATTCGGTGTTGAAATACAAATCAATATATTTGAAAATGTAGGAAAACATCCAAAAAATTGTAATAAATTTCAATTGGTATTCTATTGTTTAACAGTGCGATTAATCGCGATTAATTTTTTTAATTGCAGTTAATTTTTTTTAGTTAATCGTGTGAGTTAACTGTGGTTAACCGACAGCCCTAATAAAAATGTATAGGCCCATTTTAGACTAGATAGCTGTAGACTGAGTGGAGGGCAGTTCAGATTCTGTACTGATAGTTTTCTCTCCTGTGTTTTGCCCTCCCCTTGTCCTTTGTGTCATCACATCACGCAAAACCACAGGTTATCATTAATTTTGTTTTCTTTTAGGAAAAAAAGATTGTCACAAGCTGCTTAATACATATGTTTTAATATACTTTCAACAGTAGTTATTATTAAGAGTGTATCAAGCTTGCCCATCCAAAGCAGAAGCATTTCTGGCTTGCATTTAGAGTTGACAGCTGCCTTTTTCTCCTCACAGTATGTTTCAGTTGGCCAGCACCACCACAGCAGTGAGTATTAAGCAATTTGATATATCATGTTATGTTTTGTTTTCTTGTAATGAAAAGGAAAGTGACTAGCCAGCCAAGCCTTTTAAACCCACCGCTGTGACAAAGTTACTGAGAAGTGTAAGGGCAAAACTTTATTTTCAGCCCAAAAGTGGCCTTGCACATTAAAGCAGAGGTGCACTGATGCTGAGCTGGGACAGTCAGCACCCTTGCTACAGTCACTCTGTCGATAAACACCTTATCTCCAGTGAAGTCAGTCCAGCACCCCCACTAGCATTACAACTCACTAATTGTTATAAAGATTAAAAAAAGAACAGAATAATCATGCACTGCTATTGGAACTAAGAATACCTTCCCCCTTATGGACAGTGGAAAGGTCTTCCTTAAAGCAACTTACCCAAAGTCATGCAGCAAAAGCTGAGAATAAAACTCAAGTTTCCTGATTCCCATGTTTTTGTTTTGAACCAAGCTGCCTTCCTACAGAATGTTTTCCATTATGCCACCTCCTTTTGGTTAATTCTTCCATCTCCCCACGTACACACATTGTTGCATTACATTATGCCCATAACTAACTCCACTTGTTTCTTAACACTTGAGTTTTTGCATGAATTAATTCCTAAATTTAAAAGGATTTTGTATGAGGAAATATTGTCTGTGTTTTGATTACAGTTAAATTAAAAAGATGGTACTACATATTTCTGGGTCAAATATATAAACCCCCACTGACTCCTCTATATAACTGGGGTTTTGGCTAGTCTTGTAATCAGGAGGGCACCTCTGGCCACCACACAATTTAATCAAACTTTTTTTACTGGTGACCCCTTTCACATAGAAAGCCTCTGAGTGCGACCCCCCTTAAATATATAAACAAGTGTTTTTAATTTATAACACCATTATAAATGCTGGAAGCAAAGAAGGGTTTGGGGTGGAGGTTGACAGCTCACGACCCCCCATATAACCACCTCACAACCCCCAGTTTGAGAACCCCTGAGTTACACTGACCTAAGCCCAGGTGTGGACAGCGCTACCGGTTGAACCTCTCTAGTCCAGCACTCTCTGCTCCGGCAACATCCATGGTCCAGCATGATTTTAGTTAGCCGGATGTCCGCTTATCCTGAGTGGGTCCAAGTTTCCCGCGGTCCAGCAAAGTTTGTTTACAGCCGCCAGTCCTTGCTCTCAGTGTTCTGTGTTGTTATTTAGCTCTAATTTATCCCTAAATATGTCTTCTAAGAGACCAGCAAGCAGTGGAAGTGTAGGTAATGCTGCTAGGCGTACGCATGTGTCAATATCGATACAGGAAAAGGTGGAATTGTTGCAGAAATTGGAAAAGGGCACATCGGTACGTTGTTCTGTTTATTCGCCTCAGTGAAATAAAAATAAAAAGAGACCCCGCTCATTACAATACTGTATTGACCTCCCGTGGTTCAGCACATTCTCTGGTTCGGCACCAGTCAGGTTCCGAGGATGCCAGACTAAAGAGGTTCAACCTGTATGTCAGCAAGAGAGCTGCTCCCACTGACATAATTAATCTACCACTAATGAGCAATGGTAGCGAAGTCGACAGGAGAGCTCTCTCCGCAGCTACACTAGAGAGCTTGCATGGGTGCAACTGCGCCACTGTAAGCTCTTTAGTGTAGCTACAGCCTCAGCCACAGTCTGGGAGAAAGAAGATTACCAAAAGCTGTAATAAATTACAGAAGTCTAAAAAGAATGTTACAAAACTGCAGACAAGCACTCTGCAGCTAACACAACCTTTTTTCCATTTTAAGAGGGTTCATTATTATGTATAACACACTTCTTCCTCAAATGTAACTGAAAACAATTTGGCCACTTGTATTGACAGGGCCAAATTGTTTTCAACGCCTGACATAAAAAGCATTAGAATGAAGGATCAAGGATATTATTAGAATAGGTTTTAAAACTGTTGACTCCAAGTAAATCAGTGGGCCAGAGTTTTCAGTACCATGTTGGGGGGCTTTTTGGAGACAGGAGTATGATGTTGCAATATTAGGGTAATTATTAAAAGGAAAAAACAAAGGAGTTGAATTTAGGACATCCGCTGTTATTACATCTAGTTTTGTTTGTACAATACCAAAACAACCAAGAGCAATTTTAAAGGGAAGAGAGTTCTCAGTAAAATGTGTAGATTATATTGATTCTACCTATAACCGTACTACACTGTACATTATAAAGCCCCTGCAAACACTCATGCAAGTAGCCTCATTAGCCACACTGGGACTGCTCATGTGAGTAAAATTAAGCACATGAGTAAGGTTTGCAGGAGCAGGACTATGTTACAAACTGGACCAAGTCTTAAAATGAATGTAACAACTGAGATAATATAACAAAAATTATTCTGAGATGTACACTAAGTCCAACATTTTTGAGACTACCTTACAGGCACTAAAAATCTATTTTCAGGCACTTAAAAAAAAAAGAGACATTTCACAGAGCTCCCACAGTTCCAGTAGGCGTGAGTAAGAGCTCTTGTGTTCAGCACCTCTGAAAAGCTACTTTTAATTAGGTGCTTAGAATTAGACATCTAAATTTGAAAATGTTGGACTTATACCACAAGTATCAGCTATAAAATGAAACTATTATAACAGCAGTTAAGCCTTGTCAGACTTGTAACATTCTCCGGTCTTAACAATACACTGCATCAACAAACAAGACCAGAAGAAAGCATATCTTGCTTTCAAACAACTCTTGGAATGGAAATACAAGTACCTACTTAAAAAATTCTAAGCTACAGACAATCTATTCCTTCTCTGTTAGGTCACAAAGAGGGATTATTTGGCAAGAAAATTACAGCTCATTAACTTCAAAAATTTCCTTGCATGCAGGAATGATCAAGTAGGATAAAATACTGAGATTAAACACAGAAAGTTTCATTATCCCACTGGTTAAGAGAAATAATTCTGTAAGAAACAGAGAAACACTTATTCTAAAAAGACACTATCCAAATTTTAAAACATATATAAAATTAAATAATTTTAAAAACTTTCCATTGTTTTTACTAAGCTATTAAAAAAGTAAGAAAACTTCTTTGTCATTTGGAAACATTCGGTGTTTAGCCTCCAATCAAGGCACACACGTAGTCAACATTAAAGAGAACTACTTGCATGAATAAACCCCTTATTTTTGAGCATTGACAAAAAGGTGTTGAAATTAACATAGCTCTTTAAATTAACTTTATTTTGCACTATCATCATCCACATCAGCAATGCTTAGGGAAGAGTGTTTATTAGTTAACTGCTCCTCCATGCCTATCAAAGGCAGCACATACATACCTTGTTTTGTGGATGTCTCACCAAAAATGACAGTTGAAAATTTGTTTAAGAAAGTGAGTGGTGAATAAGTATATGGTATGTATTCTTGTATTAACACCATCACAAATATATAAATTAATTTTCAGTCCAGAATTAGCACTTACCCAATGCTAAAAATAACCTTAGGTTTTGACACACCAAAAAAAACCCTTATGGCTAGTTGATGAGACAGCTGCAACAAGAGTTCTGTAAGTGGAGCGAGAGAGGAGAAAGAGGATATTTCAAAGAAATCATGGAACTAACAGGATGTTTGCCAACCATCATCCTGATCACTCTGCTTGTCTGTTGAATCCTACACCTTTTTCTTGTATATTTAGTTTTTAAGGCCTTCATTGGCTTGAATATTTAGATTGTACGACTTCTCTTACTATGTGTTTGTACAGTTCCTATTACAATAGAGCCTCAATCCTGCTTGGGATCTTCAAGTGCAACAACAAAAATAAATAATAAAATATCAGTTCTTTTCATCTATACATTTCTTCATGTAATACATGACAGATTTTAAGATTCTAAATTAATGGCACAGATGCTTAAGTTTACAAATGTTTTAGAGTTGTGTTAAATTTCTTTATTAATAAAGAGAGAACTCCCCCATCACCAAAAATTTAAATACGACAGATTCTTATGTTAAACTTAAGTCTTGCTCCTGCAACTAGCTCCATCCTGGGAGACCCATGCACCTATGCAGTGACAGTTACAGGATCAGGGTCTAAAACTGTACTAGATTTACCCAGAAGTGAAATTAAAATCTTAAGCCTGGTCTACATTTAACAAGTTTTACAGGCATGACTATATCAATAGTTTTGGTGTTGCTTTGTTTTTGTTTTTTTACCAACAGTTATCCAGTAAAAGCCCTAATGCAGATGCTACTAGTATAAGCTCTATGCTGGTATAGCTTATTCCACTTTGGTAAAATGAAATAAGCTATACCCGCGTAAGCACTTTTATACTAATCTGTGTGCACATCGGGGGGATTTTGTCTATTTAACTATGCTGGCAAAGTTAAAGCAGAAATTTTTTTAAATGTAGATGAGGCCTTACTATTCCAGAATTGCCTATTGCTATCAAACAAATTCCCCCTTAAAATATCCCCCCTGCTTTAAAAAAAAATTAAAGGTCATAGTTGGTAAATAACTTCATGCCCTTCCACTTTTAAAAATAAACCAATGTCCTTTAAAAAAAATCATTCTGCTCCCTCTTCAGCTGTAGCTCAAAAACTGTTCTAATGTTGCTTTGAGAGATCACACAATTCCACAAATATGCAAAAGTATTATAAAGTGCTACATGGCATGATTCTATTTCTAGGACATATTCTCATCAGAATACAAAGGAAAGCGCATAATGTATCATGATTACTGATGAGATTTCAATAAAACCCATAATGTAGATAAAAAACAGCAAGTACATGAAATGCTTGCTCTACAGAGGAGTTTCAAGACATGGTTGAAAGCCAGTAAGAATGAAGAATCTATCTAGACGACTATAGCACCTCTCACTTTTGTCTCTATTTCTGGGCAGCAAAGCATGTTTTAGATTCATTGCCGACTGAAGTGTACTTCAACAAAAATAGGAATGTAACTGGAGGATACTCTAGTGATTTTTCTCAAGACCTTTTCAGTGGGATCAAGGGAAACTATTATATTTAGGAAATTACCTTAATTTTCCCTTTAATAATAGAGAAAGCATATATTTTACAACTCCTCTGCTAGATTGGTTCCCCCATACCATTCAGAGCTATGCAAATAGAAACTCTTCAGAGTAACTACATCCTCCAAAAGCCAAAATGTTTTTTTTTCCAAAGACTGTGATCAAGGCCATGTTATTGAACTTCCGGGAATCTCTTACCATTTCAACATTGAAAAAAATCACATATTAAGATGGGAAATTATTTATTTAGGTAAACTGGCCAATTTATAGTGCTCTGCACTCCCCTTCAGGAGAATCAAGACCAATTCCAATTTCTGCAGGATAGATTCTTGTGCTAGCAGATGCTAAAAGTCTTTCTGAAACTATGTATTCAGTTCCTAAGAACGGTGGGTATCTTGCATTGCTCAATAGTTACTTTGTTGGACTGTGATATTGAGAGGCTTCTAAGTGTCAGCCATAGCTAGAATAATAGTGGCCTGATGTAGGGCCTTTGGGAGACCGCACAGCTATTTGTTAAAGCAGGGGACTAGGAATAAGGAAGACTGAGTTCTATTGCTGATTGCCACATGTATCCTTGTAGTCTTTGATAAATCGTGTACTCTCCCCTTTACCTCAGTTTATTCATCTGAAAATGGGAATAACATTCACCCACCATCATAAGAAGTGTCTTTCTATCCCAGAGCTACAGAAAAACACTAATATGTATCATTATTATGGTCAAGTAGAGCTGGCCTAAAAATTTGCAGCAAGAGTAAGCCCCCAAACTCCCAAGGGGGTAGAGACAGAGAAACATAGGACTGTGAATTTCCCCTCTAGTTTCTCTGATGGAAGAAGGAACTCTTCAGTGAATTGATTTTCCATCTGGCCTTGTTACCAGAAAGCGTCAGAAGTGGAGGAAATTGGGCTGCACATCCCTGAGATTTTGCATGGAACTCCAACAACAGTTGTTTGTGCATAAGGCCAGCCCTGCAGTCAATGAGTATAAAACAGAGGGGAAATAAATAGGGATCTTCAATGCTCAGAGGACTGCCTCATCTCCCCACCCCGCTACTCTCAGAATGAGAAAAGAAAGGAAAAATAGTAGACTCAAAGAGCTTTAAAAGTTACCGTGGTATTTTTCATTTATGAAACAATGCCAGGAAAATGTTGTCTTGTATAGCCTAATATAATGAAAAGCCTGATACAGCCAAGTGACATTTAGGGTATGTTTACACTGCAAATAAAAACCCACAGCTGGCCTGTGTCTGCTAACTCAGGTTCGTGGGGCTCGGGCTAAAGGGCTGTTTAATTGCAGTGTAGACATTTGGGCTCAAGCTGCAGGCCCGGACCTGAACCTCTACACCGCAATTAAACAGCCCCTTAGCTCAGCGAGCCTGAGTTAGCTGGTCTGGGCCAGCCGTGGGTGTTTAACTGCAGTGTAAAGATACCTTTACTTACTGTCCACCAAACATATTGGTTACCTGTACTTAAAAATCCTAGATATGCTGACTGACCACTATGCCTGAGCTGAGGCTGACAGGAAATCTGGCCTCCCACCTTAATTCCCTTGTAAATGCCAAGTGGCGGGGGGGAGAGAGGGTGATCTCACTATTCTGTCTGTTTACTCTACTACATTTCTAAATTCTTCTTGCTCTGCTCAGTCGGTTACCTGGAGGACTGTACTGTAACAAGAATACACATAGATAACCATTTTTCAGCCACAGGTCAGATATTCTAGTCTACTAAAATACCCAGGATTCTGAATTATGTGTGATTAGCAGCCTGCCAAATACAGGTTAATTAAAAATATATTTTATGTAATGAAAATAAGCCACATGGTCTTGTTGGCCAACCAGATTTGAGATTCAGATTCTCATTAGGCAAGTCATCTTTCAATTAAAAAACAAAAAACACACACGCACCTTTCCTAGCCTGTTTTGAAACATTTTCACCATTTCATTAACCACCCAATCAATTACACTAAGCAGTTTTCACAGAATTCTGTACTGCAAAATATCTGTGATTCAAGGAGCATCTTAACTGGCTGTTCAAAAAAGGAGTTAATTAAATTTCTGCAGACTTCACATTAATTTATCCACATGTAAAACTTGAAAGATCCTAATGGCAAAAGGGGTTTATTGCTTGATAATCTCACTCTTACATGATTAGAGGCTCTCAACTGTGTTTTTTGCCTTACAGTGGCCCGGGGGGTTGAACGGTATGCCTCATTGCCTGAATGTAAGGAAATAAAAGGGTAAGTATGTGTGTTGCTACTTGGAACAATCATCAGCATCTTCCCAAGCAATGTTGATCTGTATACACTGATAGTTATGGAAAAAATGTTCTCAGTTTCCATGTGCTTTTATTATAATATTTGATGCAGTTTACCAACATCTGCAGCCATTTCAGATGATGCTATAATGACCATTTGTCAATTTGTTTGCTATGTACTTTACTTGCATATGCCTTGATATTTTTAGCTCTTGGAGCAGAGGTATCATCATTTCTGTGGTACATTCTACCTATTGTAAGGCACTGTGTAATATTATTTATTCTCTAAATAAATAATAATGTTTATCAAGGAATAGTTTACACTTCCTTTTCTTGCCATCATAAAACATTCTATTGTTTGTATGTCAATATTTTTGAAAAGACCGCCCTCTTCCTATTCATTATAGTATCACTACTACTATCCATTAACACAAATATCTCTCTAAAAACAGATTGCAACTTCTCATTCACAGCTGATTACTACTTATACCATTATTTTTAGCACAATCATATTAATGAGGAAGAGAAATTGTTCCACATATCCTCGATCCTGCAAATATTCCCAACTACAGCCCTTCCCACAAAAGCAACAAGGAAATTAGATATCTGTTAAATTGAAAGATAAAAATATACTGGAAGTCTAGTCAGATCTAGTGGCAAACTCAAATCTCATCTGTTTTAAACAACCATAATGGACTCTATTTCTTTAGTAGTTCAGAGCTGCACCTTAGATTTCAAAATATAGCCTCAAACTTTGAGCCCAAATACAGACTTCTAAGCAGCTTCAGAATTTGTTTTTTTCGCTTTTGATTTCTAGAAGAACCATAAGAAATGTGGAGGAAAAGTTGATACATTTATCCAGAAATATGATGTGCTACAACACAATTACATAATTCTCAAATTTTTGGAATCCTTCCACTATACAGCATTTCACCCTTTTGTGTCCTCCAAAAACCCCATCACCTGATATGGATGTCTCATTTTCCATATTAATTTTACTTTTTAAAGCTTGACATTTAAATAATTAATTAGTTAATAATGCTGCTATTGTGCACCCATTCATTATCTAACTTAGTTCATCATTTTTTCCTGCCTTCCAGAGTCCTGAACTAAAATAATCAAACTCCAAGGTGGCAATTGTGAACTGGATTATAAATTATTTTAAACCCAAAAATTATTTAGGAGGAAGTTAAACAGAGACTTTAAATCTGAGACACCTGTGTCTTGCAAACTTAAGAATTTCAAAAGACTTAATGAGACCAACTTCATAGGGTGCAGCTTTGTTCTTTCAGGAATAGAACACAAAAACTGCAGTATTTGCTTCCAGTGCCAATGACATTCCCAGAAAAGTACACTGAGAGAAAGTTTTTCATATTTACCATGCCAAAATACATGTAATGGTTTCTTTTTTATATTACATAAGATGTGTCCAAATAGGTCTTCAAACTTTGCACCCATGAATTTTCCCCCTTCACTGTTAATCCCAAACACATCCTCTGTCTTGTTTTAGATGATCTTACTTTTCCTGACTTTAGGAGGTGCCAAATTTGTATCCAATACTAGCTTTTTCATCACCACAGAAGACTAGAGGCATAAATGTATCAGACTTCTTCAACGCCCAAGAGTGAGACTACGCAAATTGTTACCAAATCTGGAAAGCATAGCCACAAACATGGGCCCAAAGTTTCTGGGCTTCATTATTATTGCTTGAGTAGCCTTCCGGACATCAACAAGATTATTCAGGTACTAAGCATTATTTCTGTAAGTATTTGCAAGATGAGGCCTATAGATGGCATATTATATGCACTGCTCAAATGTTAACCCAGAAGTAATATAGATTTCCTTCTGATGCGAAGGAAGATAATAGATAATTCTCTTATTCAGTGTGGTTTTTTTTAAATTATTTTAATGTAAGTAGTAAATTATCTTAAAAATGAGTTGCAAAATGCTCCTCAAACACTACAAATTCTTAGTTACTGTCACTACTTATAAAAAATTCTAGAACCTCTAAACCATCTTTCAATTTTTTGAGCAAATCCACAACACTGTCCCCTTCAATGTGAAGGTCAATAAAGCAAGAAAATATTTTTATTTGAAAACCAACAGCACACTCTGCTGGCCTTCAGATTTCACAATGCCAATTGATTTCAGTAGCATGAGGCATTTAAAAATGCCACTTGAAAACCTCTGAAGCTTTCCAAAACAATAATAAAATGTACTGCCCATTAAAATGAACAAGAGTACTGGTTCTCTTTTGTAAAAAAGAAAATAATTAACTACCAGTATTTAAATTAGTATTACAACTTTTGGTTTGTTTTGTAGTTCAAAAAGGCAGGTGCAAACTGGACCCAGAAGTGTACAGTTAAAATAAAAAATAATGTTTAAGTCATTGTTCATAAAGATGTATACAAAGGTCCGAGAGTGTATCAGACAGAGAAAAGAGGCTCCAGCTGGTCATCAGCTCAGGGGTGTTTCCAAAGACTGACTGATTCTTCTATCAGATTTTAATACACTATGAAATGCAAATGACTATATTTTATTCTAGTGCTGGATTACCTAGAGATGCATATTACCTGGGAATTACTTAAAAGTCCAAAAAACAAATGGGAAGGAGAGAGTATCCTTGGGAGTTTTGAAAAAGGGAAAGATTCTCCTCTCCTCTTGTGTTTGTCTGCCAAACCCATGCAGCTCTTCACTCTCATCCTACTTTTTAGCACTGGTAGCGACCACTCTGGCATAGCCCTTCAATAAGAATTCATGCGAATGCCATTAAGTAGCCTCACATATCATTGAGGTGATCCAACTTTCCTGCATCAGCCCTGTAGGACTGACTTTAGGAATGTCTCATATTCTTTTTATTTTGGTTTAGCTTGAACAATGTTGTTATTACTTCCCCGCCCTCCACCACCTCCCTCCTCCTAATAAAGTGAAGAAAACTCAAACACCAAAAATTGCAACAAATTTCCAGTGGGGAACTCTGCAAATACCACTGCATATTTCTGAGTCTGTTTCCCTTAAGAAACTTGCATTTTCTTGGAAGTTCTGCTAGGAAAAGTGACAATTTGTAACAATGTTAGAAAACAGTAATCAGTTTTAACTTTTTAGGCACCTGTGCCTCTTTACAAAACAAATTTTATCAGACACAGAAAAATTATCAGACAAACAGATGAACATGATTTGTTGGGGGAAGAGTCCACACAGCTTTGTAAAGGGAAATCATGCCGCACCAATCCATCAGAATTCTTTCAGGTTGTCAACAAACACGGACAAGGGTGATACAGTGTAACTGAACTTTCAGAAAGCTTTTGACAAGGTCCCTCACCAAAGGCTCTTTAGCAAAGCAAGGAGTGAATAAGAGTGAAGGTTCTCTCATGGATCAGTAATTGGTTAAGAGATTGGAAACAAAGGGTAGGAATAAACAGCCAGTTTTCAAAGTGCCCCAAGGATCTGTGCAGGGACAGTGCTGTTCAACATATTCATAAATGATCCGTAAAAAGGGGTAACCAGCGTGTTGGCAAAGTTTGCAGATGATACAAAATTACTCAAGATAGTTAAGTCCAAAGCAGACTGTGAAGAGTTACAAAGGGATCTCTCAAAACTGGGTGGCGGGGCAACAAAATGGGAGATGAAATTCAGTGTTCATAAATGAAAAGCAATGGACTTTGGAAAACATAATCTCAACTGTACAAACAAAATTATGTGATCTAAATTTGCTGTTACCACTCAAAAAAGAGAGATTTTGGAGACATCATTGATATTTCTTTGAAAACATCTGTTCAATGTGCAGCAACAATCAAAAAGCTAACTGAATGTTAGGAACCTTTAGGAAAGGGATAGATAATAGGACAGAAAATTTCATAATGCAATAAGAGAGAGAACTGGAAAAGAGCAACAAAAATTATTAGGGATATGGAACAACTTCGATATGAGGAGAGATTACAGAGAGACTGGGATTGTCCATCCTGGAAAAGAGATGACTGAGGGGGTATATGATAGAGGTCTATAAAGCCATGAATGGTGTGGAGAAAGTGAATAAGGAAGCGTAATTTACACCTTCACTCAACACATGAACCAGGGGCCATCCAATGAAATTAATAAGCAGCAGGTTTAAAACAAACATAAGGAAGTACTTCTCCACACAATGCACAGTCAACCTATGGAACTTGTTGTCAGGGGATATTGTTAAGGTCAAAAGTATAACAGGATTCAAAAAAGAATTGGATATGTTAATGGAACATAGCCATTGATGGACCTATTAGCCAAGGTGGTCAGGGGCACAACCCCATTCTCTGGGTGTCCCTAAAGTTTTGATTGCTAGAAGCTGGGACCAGACAACAGGGGATGGATCACTCAATAAATTGCGCTGTTCTGTTCACTCCCTCTGAAGCATCTGGCACCAGCCACTGTTGGAAGACAGGATACTGGGCAAGATGACCATTAGTCTGACCCAATATAGCAATTTCTTATGTTTTTAAGTGGGTTACTTTTTCAGATAAAAGCAAGACAAGACAGCAACATCCTACCTCCAGCACACAAACAAAAAGGGAGATAAAAAAGCCTTCAGCCTTGCCCAAAAGGATTCTACAGAAGTACTCAGACTAACAGTGAGAGGAAAGGGCATTCCAGAGATGCAGGCGTTTACCAGAAGACTTTCCCTCCAGTCCTTTCTAGACTGCATCATGGGATGAGCCAGCAAAGTAACTTAAAGATTCTAGATCCTGATGCAGCAGGATGCTTTCTGAAAATCATCTTGTAAACTGGCCTTTCATGCACAATTTCTTTATAGCAACAAAATTTGTCTTTGTTACTTGAACTAATAAGTGGCCTACAAGACCCATGCTACTTACTGTTTTTGGAGAGAAAGCAGCAATTTTTTCTGAGTGAACAGTCAGTTCCCCATTTCTTCGCTGTTGATAAACTTCCAAAGCATCAACAAACTGCACTCCCTTTGCAAAACAATGACGTTTTCTTACCTGTTAGGAAAACATGCAACACTCAAATGTACAACAACAGACAAAGGTGTGGCATTAAATCAGAGCTAAACTAGTGGTCAAACGTTACTCTTATAATTTTAATTTTTTCTTCATTCTGTGCCTGTTTCAGAAACTCAGTGCATTGTTAATACCCATCAGTTTAACCACATCTAACATAAGCTAACCAAAAATTAATAATTTAAGAAAAGTTACTATAACATTTGTACATCTTGGTTATCAAGACAAATATACAGCTTAATAATGCTTTTAAAAAAATAATTTTGTTTTGCTAAATAAAAGCAATAAATTAATATGAGTAGGCTTCATAGAGACAGAGTGTTTAAATTCTCCTTTTACTAGCATACATCAAGTAATTTATCTGCATAACAAGTTATTGTGAAAATCAAATACAACAATGGATTCCTTTGTAACAAGTAATAGTAAAAATGAAGAAAAAAAGTAAATCTAATTTATGGTTGTGACATTACCAACTAATCTCTACTTCTAGCACTGAAATGTTGATTGATATTTGACAACCTTGTTCGGCTATGCCTGGATTATTTTACTGCCAATAAACTTTGCTCACCTGCTGCTCAGTTTCTAATAAACGTATCCTTTTCCTGTCCACTTGAAAGTCGTCATTTTCATCTCTATGTAAAGATGCCCATTTCTTTGCAGATAATTTTGAAGACAGTGTGACTTTTGCATTATGTTCTGTAACAGGAGTATTCATTACTAAAAGTGTATTAAATAAATGTAAATAATATTTCCAGTCATGAAACTTATTCAGAAAAAATAGTTTAGACTCAAGGTGGACTATAATATTGGTAGACATTTCTGGACCCCATCTTCCCTCATTACAATGCAGGCAAATTTATATAGGAAGAACCATTACTTTAGGATTTTACTACTATGCAACATGGAAAAAATGATTGGTCTAAGGGAGGCCTCCTAACAGAAGAAAATAACAAGCATTGCACTAGCTATTAGTTTCCCTTCTAAAACTGATTTTGGCTATATTGGTAAGGAAAAACCAGCTATTTAATCCTTACAATATTTTTAGAGGGTCTGTCACAGCAGAAAAAGCTTTAAAATTTCTTATATGTAAACATCTCTCTTAGCTTTCCACTGATCTTTTACCATTGTTCCTGCTATTGTGGCTAAACGCAAGAGATTTTTACTTTCAAACAGCAATGATTATATCCTGTTCATAGCTCACATCCTTCCACTAAAAATCACAGGCACCGACTTTCTTCTTTCCAGATGGGTGCTCCACCCCCGCTCCGCCATTTCCTCCAAGGCCTCACCCTCTCGCCACCTCTTCCTGCCCCTTTCCATCCCTACTCTGCCTCCTTTCCCACAGTGCCTCCCGCCTGCCGCCAAACAGCTGATCAGCGGATGGCTGGTGGGTGCTGAGCACCCACTATTTTTTTTTTATGGGTGTTCCAGCCCCGGAGCACCCACGGAGTTGGCACCTATGACTAAAATCAAAATGCAGAACTGCAACAGCAAAATCATTAAAATGGCCACAGATTGCCATCAGTAACAGAGGAATGTGACTTCATTGTAGAATTAGGCATAAAGAAAGATTAGACTGCAGTAGAAGGGGACCACAAGGGTCATCTAGTCTAACCCTCTGCCAAGATGCAGGATTTGTTGTGTCCAAACCATCCAAGACAGATGGCTCCAGCCTCCTTTTGAAAAGAAACTCCAGCGAAGGAGTTTCCACAACCTGCTTAGGCGGTCTGTACAATTGTCCTACTGTTGTTACAATTCAGAAGTTTTTACTGAGATTTAATCTAAGATTTTGTTAGTCAATATTGTACTTGGCACAGAAATTATATGAGAAGCCAGGGATGGCAACCTCATTCCAATAAATCTCTCATCTGTGTCAGTCAGGTTTGTTTATTATTATTATTAAAAAGGGATACCACCAACTTGAAATCTAGTCTTTCTTTTTCTTTAAAAAAAAAAAAAATGTTCAGGTACTACACCTATCCTAGTCCCCTGCCAATTTTTCATGGTTTTACAAATCACATCTTCATATTTTCTCAATGCTCTTCTACTCCCTGTTGCTAAGTGAAAGTCCCACAGTAATAACAGGAAAAATGCCTACACAGAAAAAGCGCTGCCAACTGACCATGTAAGAGTGCTGTCAAATGCATAAAGAAAACAAAATGAGAAAATAATGAGACATTCCCGACACCCCCTTTCAGCTAAAGCTATCTTAGGTGTATCCTTTCACAACAATGGGCAAAACACTTTCAGGGAGAAGTGCAATTTAAAGCTGACTTTTACACCAAAGGCTAGGACCAAAAGAAAAAAATGTGCCATCTATTTATACAATGACCCTGGTACTTGCTGCTGAGAAAAACTGGCAAGATCACATGGACATAGTGGATTACACTCAATAGCAAGAGCCATGGGTAAAATACTTCATTGCAAAAGCACAATAGTACTCCTTCACTGAAATTTCCAGAACTAGTTGTCCTGTGAATCACATAGGGAAAAGAAGAGGAGGCTTCAAATGAGGGTGTTCCCAGTATGCAAACTACCAATTATCTACTTCCCCAGCATTCCAAATTCCAGAAGTTAATATTTAACAGCTAGTAAAAACTGTAAGGTACTCGTTTCTGAGTCAAGGTTTCTTTTGGTAGACTGGATTATAGTGCAGTGCTAGAGACCTCATGGGGAGCTGACTATAGGCTCCTGAACTTCAAACTAGTAAGAAGCAATGCAGGAGAACACTTGCAACCACTACTGAGCATAAGAGACCATCAACACGCTCATCTGTAGGGCTATCCTATGACATATTTTTGATTTGGACACTTGGAAGGAAGGGGGAACTTTAAAGCCAGGAGCCATTAATGACCCAGAAAAAAGGTGGTGGGTGAAAGCAAGATGAAAGTAGCACTCTTGATAAGTTGTTGACTCGTGTGGCATTGGCAATCATAGGAGAAATGAGAACCCACAAATTGAATAGCCATATGAGATGTCCACCCCCCCCCCCAAAAAAATAGAAAGTTACCTTTGTCTGTTGATGGTGTTTCACTTTTTATGGAAGTTGCTGTTTTACAATTAGTGAAAGAACAAGAAGCACCTTGGTTCACATCTGCAGTAGTGTCATTAGTCACAGCCTGGGAATGGCATCTACAGTGACATGGCAATGAAGTCTCTGGTTTTTTGCATTCCTTTTCACATGAGAACTCATCCAGTGACTTCTCTAAAAACAGGACAGGAGAAGGTCATTCATCTTCGGTTATAAAAGCATAACTACAGAGCCATATTGCAGAAGTAGGCTCTCTCCATACTGTAGGAATAATTAGATAACAGTAGATTTTGTCGGCGCTATAACTTGTAGTCACTGGGTCCACAACAGTTGCACACCTTTACAAAACAGATATATGGAAGTAATTTACAGAAACCCTACCCATTCAGCTACAAAAAAAGTACAATAGGCCCTTTGAGTTAATACTAACCACAATCTTAATCAATAGAGTAAGCATTATACAGGAAGGAAAAAGACGCACATATATAGTTAAGATCCATCGCAGTTCCTCTGAATGGGTATACCAGCCATACTAAACCATAGTATATAAGGTTGTACGCTAGTATAAGAAAAACTGAAAAATTATCTAATTTAGCAGGTTTTGGTTCTTAGCCAGAAATAAGGACATTATCTCCACTGCATAAAGAAAACACATGTAAACTCAGTTTTCCCCAATGAAGGCAGCACAAACTCTTTCAAACAGTAAACAGAGGAAGACTTATTAATATTGCTATATACTAATTTGGGCTTGCACTTTGATCTGGTCCATTAGTAAATTATGGGTGCGGTCTGTATTGTGTAATTTACTTAGATTATAAGCCTTTTGGTTAGGGACTCTGTCTTCCTCTATGTATTGTACAGACTAAGCATACTATGAAAACTCAATAAAGAATAATAGTCAAAAACAATTACAATAATTTACAGAGCTGGAAAACACACATTTTCTAGTTCAAAATGTCATATAATTTCAGATAAGCAATAACATTTTCTTTAAATATGCTGATATTCATATTACCACCTTAATAGAACATTCAAAGCCATATCCATTTTAATATGAAAATAACGCTGATTAGGTCTACTATCTTGATTCTCCATAAAGCTGGCATCAACCATGGGCATAAGGACTGACAAGATTTGGGTCCATTCCTAAAACTAGATTTCTGAGGTTGTCCACAGACCTAATGTATCTATTAATGCAGACAATCCTTGCTAACTGAAACTGGGCATATGGGCATTTTGAGATAACTTACCATGCAGAGACTGCTGCCATGACAATACAGAACAAAGTAACGCCAAACTTTTACCACTTCCTGTGGGGCTCTCCAACAAACAATGTTGCCTGGAATTTAACCCCTTAACAATCTGTAAGGAAAAAAATAAAAAGTTAACAGCTCAGAAGAATTAACAAGTAAATTTTCATGTTGTCTCTGGGAGGAGGAGGAGTGTATATATATCACACTCCCATTAGCAAAGTGCAGTAAATCTTCTGTGTCAACAACAAGACAGTAACTAAGAAAAGAAGGTGAAGAACATCTCTAGCTGAAACCACAGGGATTTTTTTTTTTTTTTTTAAGGCAAGCTGAAAGTAATTTCCTAAATGGAATTTGACGAGGTGCTCAGAAGTTCATACTTTTGAAAAAAAAACTCACAAGACCACAAGTGGTCATTAGGTCTTGGTTTTCTTTCAACTACAGACATTTGCAACATCTCTCACTATACTGGAACATAGGTTCCGTAGTGACTCAGATGGGATTGTCGACTTCCTCCCCATATAGCAGCAACACCTGATCAAGGGCTTGTCTACATTTGAAATGCTGCAGCTGCACCGCTGTAGTGCTCCACTGTAGACACGACCTGTGCCAATGGGAGGGATTCTCCCACTGGAGTAAGTAATCCACCTCCCTGAGAGGTGGTAGCTACGTAAATGAAGAATTCTTCAACCTAGCACTGTCTACACCGAGGTTAGGTCATCTTAACTACATCGCTCAGGGATGTAGATTTTTCACACCGCTGAGCAATGTAGCTGGGTCAACCTAACTTTTTTGTGGAGATCAGGCCCAAGTCAGAATCTGTTTATCCTTAAGGTCATAGGAGCAAAGAATGATGGCAGGCCATTAAATACTTCCTTGTCATAATTGAAGTTTTATATTTAATAACAGGTGGAAGATAAAACATCTACTCCCTCAATAAAATGAAAACTTACTGGGTTGGTACGGTATCTTTTGATCAAAAGATGGCAGGCATTTTGCTGAAGCCTTCCCTTTCTGCATTGCAATATCAAATAACTCTTTTAATACATAATCTCTAGTTAAATAGGCATACATTATGGGCACACCTATTTAACAAGATATTTAGTATAAAAGTTTAGGAGTATGTATTCACCCTAATACTCCAAAAATATAACTGAGCTCTCCCCCACATATATGTAAATACAGCATGTTGTTGCTTGTATTGTAATGGAAACACTGGAGGTATTGAAGGTTCTGAATTCATATCTAAATTCCCTTTTAAACTTTTAATTTACTACAGGTTCAAAATTATAACACTACATAAACTATTAAATCAATAGATTTTAATGACAAGTCTACTTACTGCATTCATCATAGCAAGCTGTGAAGGGTAAGCCTTGCAAGGAAAGATAATCTTCACCCCACCAATGGTATATTCTGACACTACCAAAGACATTGTCAGGGTTCTTTTCCCCTATTTATTTCAAATTTATGTCTGCAATACAAATGAAAAATTTTGACAAATCAATTCTACCTCAGCAGTTATCAGAAATCTGCAAATAACATAAGGCACCAGATAAAACTGAGTATAAACTGTTACGGTGATTTGGGGATTAGGTGGTTCAGGATATTGGCTATGGTGGGAATATAGTGCTTTACACCTATAGGTCACCAGTTCAAATTTAGCCTATCTTAGTAATGACAGCAAGTTATTACCATCTGATGATTTTTCTGTAACTTAAGTGATATAATAATAATTACTAACATACTATATGTATTATCTTTTGGAATATAATCACTCAAACTGGACTTTGGCCAGGATATTAGCTTAGCACCCCAACTCCGGTGAATAGCACTTTGGGATCTTTAATAATCACAAACAATCAGTTCCTCAGTTTTACAAACCCACCCTGGTTAGCTTGAACCCCGAGACAGTGCATCCTGTGGTAATATGGCTGAGAAGAATGGTTTCCAGATAAGATTTTCTATCTTTATAGCAATTTATAAACATTACAAGGACACTATACATTTAAAAATAAAATGTTTTAAATAAATATTTCTTATCTATGTTACTAATAATGTAATTATTAAAAGAGAAAATAATTTACTTGTCACTATTTACAGTGATAACTTTTTGCACATCGCTCACTTTGGACAAGGAAAAATAAGAGTTGAAAATTGTATATAGTCAGTTTCACTTTCATATTCAAAAGATGCAATGTTTGGATTTCAAACACTGAGGGGAAATATAGGGTAGCTTGTTTAAAAATAACTGTTCACTATATTTTTTTTAAGGTTGAGGAAACAATTCCCCCTGGTGTTAGGTTATACAAAAAGCTTCTTTTTACAAAGTTAATATTTGGGACCAAATTTAGCAACATCCCTTTCACTGATTAATTCCCTAACTGAAAGGTCTCAGTGGACCACCATCAAAAGACCATCATGACAATTGTTATGATGCCGCATCATCATAAACAATCTCAGAGGAAGGAATTTAACTAAAAAAAAAAAAAAAAGGAGGACTGTTACCCTCAAATTACAACCTAACCTTGCCCCCCCAAAAGGGACAGTCCCCTGTCCCAAATTTAGAAAGCTTTTTCTCAAATATACTCAGAAAGTCCCACCGTCCCTCTTAAGCAAAACCAATTATTTTTATTGTGCCCAAAGTTTGCTAAACTTGCTTTATGCAAGGAAACAAGGTCCCTATCTGAAGCGCTTCAGCTCTAACTAGACAAACTCACAGCCGAAGACTGCAGGGAGCGGGATGTAGAAAGGGAAACGAACCCAGCAGGACGCTGGTCCCCGGCTCATTCAGCCCCGGTCTCTGTTGATATTTTTGTTTTTGCTATTGACAAACAGTGAAAAGTTTTGTACCGATATTGACGCCCTAGTGAAAAGTTTGTGTCCGGGCCAGCCGAACTGAGCCCTGGCGCAGCTTTTTTTGGGGGGGGAGGAGGGGGCAGGAGGATTAACACGTCTCTTTGCTTTTTTATTTTCTTCTTCACTTCACACACTTCCCCCCACCCTAAAACATGGCAAATGGGGGGGGGGGGAAGAGATTGCAGCGATTCCCTCCCGCAGTCCTCCCTCCACCCAGCAAAAGGAAGTGTGCAGGGGCCTCCCCCGGTTCCCTGACCAGAGGGGAGATATACCCAGGGGTCTCCCCCGTACGACCCCCTGCCCCGGGGGGAAGATATTGCTGGGGCGCTACATACTTCCCCCAACCCGCACCAGCGGCCCATCGCCGTGAGCTCTCCCCGGGCCGGGGGAAGGGGAAATTCCCATAGCTCCCCCAGCGAAAGGAAGTCGGTCTCCCACAGCCCCCTCACAGCGAACGCCCGCCCCGCCTCCATTTTGAATGCCCCCCCCCCGCGGCAGCTGGCCCCGCCTCCCGGCCCGTGTCCACAGTGTGGCGGGAGCCTATCTCACTGCCCGGGCCGGTTACCTCAGAGAGCAGGGGGCAACTCCAGCGGCCCTTCAGTTTCTTCGAGCCTTCGCGCCTCCAGCTCAGCCTAGCCCCCCCACCTTCCACACACCAATCACAGCTGACAGGAAGGCGCTCCGCCGCAGCCAATCAGCAGCCTCGTCAGCCAACAAGCTCCCGCCTCCGCCCCTCGCTGCTGGAGCCAATCATGGAGGCCCATACTGGTGCCCAGCAGGTTCCTTTAGTTGCCTAGGTAACCAAGCGCAGGGGGTGTGACTGATCCCTGCCCCGCCCGGTCTCCTTTTCCGGAGTGGGAGGGGCTCCTCCCCTTAGGCTGAGACCGTAATGGCCAAGGTGTGCTAGCATCAGGACCACATTGGCCAATGGTGGCACAAGGAGACACACTGGACCTGCCCCCACTTGGCCAGGGAGTCTTCATGTCTGGGCCTGGCAAGGTCACAGCAAGATGGCACAGCAGGGGGCCGGCTCCCCACAAGAATTGTACAGCCTGAGGCAGTGGTTGCCATCACTGAGTGCGCATTTGTAAATGCTGTCACTTAAGCAGGCCTCATGACCATGTCCTCACTGTCAGTCCTTTGCTGTATTAGGCTGTAGTGACATCTTGTGGGGCATTGCTCTGAAACGCTTAAGTGTCCCTCACTGGGGCAAATAGGCTAGAATTTGCTTCAGTAAGTCAGGGGGTTTGGGTTGATGGCTTTTTTCCCCCCCTTAAACACTCATTTCCCCTGCACAACTGAGGTCCACATGCATAGACAGGCACACTATCTTGTTCAATAGATTTAAGTTTACTTAGTTTTGCATTGTACTAACTATAAAGACAAATAACTATTCCGGCTGTTTGATTCAGTTATTCATACAGCATAGTGCTTTACAGACAAAGAGAAGAAATTTCTGTCCTAACCTTAACTGTAAGTAGGGAGAGAGAGTTAAGCACACACACTGGCAAAAAACAAACAAGGTTGTGCTGCAACAGCTCATGTAGTTTGGTTACTAATTCAGAGAGATGCGCACATAGAAAAAAAAAAGAGTATATTTGAGCAGAGAGCAGACAGTCAGTGCTAGTGCTGAGAAAGGGTACTTCCAATCAGTCCATCCATTTTTTAACTAGGTCTGTAAAAATATCTTGATATTACTATTTGAATAGCAGTAAGTAGGCTAACAACTATCATATATGCAGATAGTTATTTGATTAACCAGACTTTGCAACACATCTGTCTTGCACCTGTTCATGCTCTAACCATACCAGGTCTTTCCTACCCACTTTGTCCAGTATTGTATGTAGTGCCTCAGGCTCCCAGACCATGAAAGTGATTAGCCTATATGATGAAAGATTAAACAAAATACAGACTATAATACAAACCAGTTACAAAATTCATATACTAGTAATATTGCTGTTCACTTTTTCTTTTTAAATAGCTACTAACTGTGCAGGGAGTGGATGGCTCAGAGACTGGCAAAAGGCTACATGAATGATGTTAGTTTAAGTCAAGCCCAAATCACTAGTAACCAAAAGTCTTGGTCATTTGATGACTAGTTGGTATCCTACATAAAGTGAGATATTGTTCCACACTGGTTCTTAAAAGTGACAACACATCAAAACTGACATGCTTGGAATAGGGTTGCCATGGATCTGGAGGTCAGCTTATTGCAGTGCAGAGTTGCATCTGAGGTACATGTGGCATTTTAAACACATGAAATTTCAGGCACTCAAGATAATGCAGCTTCTGCAGTCTCAATGGTGGTAGTGGGGATCTTTGTCTGGACTGACTGGTAAAATGATGAAAGCCTTCTGCTTTAAAATAGAGGGTAGTTCATGTTTCAAACTTCACCTTTTAAATGTTTGTCAACAGAGCACTGGATAAGTAACGGGGCGGGGGGGAGGGAAATCCATGTCTATTGCAAATGCAGGGCTCAAACCTACAATCCTAATGGAGACAGAATTCAGACAGTAATTTTTAAATTTTAGCATGCAATTACATCTAACCTTTCAGACATTTAGCCATTTATGAGGGAAGGTTCTGACTTTCTTACAAAGTCAGTGGTTTTTAAAGCCATTTAGTTTGTGCACTAGAGGCCTGAGGGAAGTGCTCCTTCATGTAAACAGACATCCAATTTGGAAAGGATTTTAAATTTGAAATGAGCAATCAATCCATGCAAGTCCATCTGAAGCAGTTTATGAATCCATCCAAAAAATATATATACATTAGGTTTCTCTTAAAATGTCACTACAGCATATAAAATATTACAATCTTGAGAAAAACAAATAAAATTTAACTTATTTACATATTTTACATCAATACATATGGCAAAAAGCACACCACCTTCCTACTAAAAGTGTATTAACACATGGTTATTGCAGGCTTTGACCAATCAATACGGAGATAATACTGGAATGTGTATTGTACATTTGGTTTTGCAATTTCAGTATTAGCTTTTCTGCACTCTGGTCTGATACCTTTGAAGGACAAGCTACACAAAAGTGAAGGCCACTGTTTTTAAGAGAATCAGGTCATTTCTTCATGGGATTAAAAATAGGTTTAATCAAACAGAATATTTTACTTTTTTTCTTTTAGAAAGACCATGGATGCTGTCATTTTAATACAACAGAAGATCCTCTTAGAATGGTAGAGTTTAATAGCAAAATGCCTGCTAGAAGTACTACACTTACCTCACACAACAAAGCCATTTACTTTCCTATATTTATGGCTTTAGTAGAGACTGTCATCCTGCTACACCAAAAGAGCTTGTGCATGGCTGCAGAAGGGTGTACCAGGCACAATGCAAGCAAATGCAGGCTTTATCCTGCAGTTTTCTTTCATGCAGTAACTACTCACTACTTTCAAAAGTTCTGGGTGCGTGAAGGTTTGATCCTTTTAATTCACCAAACTGCACACCGCTCCATCACATGCCTCTTTTCTTAGAACCACTTTGCTATGGCTAAAATCTGCCATTCATCACAAGGCAATTTAGCGTTTATCACTTTGGCCTCAAGACCACTGATTTTTAAATCCTATCCAGATGATAAATCAAGAGATCTTTTGCATTTAGTGCTTTAGGCTCCTCTCATGTTTGTTAAAGTAAACAATTTTAAAAAGAAAAATACTAAAGATAATTGAGCAGCATTATAAAAATAAAGTTCTTTAAAAAGAATGTGCTTTTGCAGTATTAACATTTGTTGAAACTTTTTGACCAGTTTCAAGACTTTCAGTCATCCCAAACTTGTTTGTACAATTTTTTAAAAGCCGACTCATTTGCAAATGAATGCCTTAATATTTTGAGAGTTGCTGATCTCATCAACTCAAACCTTGTGCAGTGGTTTGAAAAGTGAGTAAAATGATTTTTAGTCTTTGTCTAGGACTTCATGAAACTGCAGAAGCAATTTAGAGTGGTTTTTCCAGTCTTCTCCATGCTGTTCTTTAGGGAGTTTATTGCATCTTGCTTTGCAAGACACTGTTGCAACTGTCTGTTTGGGTTAATGCTTTTCAATCCCAATTTTCCCTGCATGTTTTTCTCTTGCCCACCATGTCTCTGCAAGATGGGAAGGCTCAACGCGTTAAGACAAACGTTAGGCTTACTTCACAGGCTGCTTTTTAAAAGGGTGTTATATGAAAACATTGCGCGTATTCACAACCTAACTCCACTAGAAAGGTCTTCATTTAGGAACATCACTCGAGGCAGACAGGCTTTCAAAGGAAAGCAGTGCAGATCTCCTTAAGAATTCTCCTCTTTGGACAGGATCAGTCCACAACTTTGTGTAGAATCCAACAAGTGAAAGATACTACTGGTTCCAATCCAATTCCTAATTCCACTTTGGCAGTTGTTACCAAAATTAGAAACTGTACATCGTACTTGCTATAGTCCAACTTCATTTCTGTTTTTCCTAAACTCCACTAACACTCATGTTAATTATTTCAATGATGGTCCTTTCAATACACTGGCATAACTGAACATCAGGGTCCATGCTTCCTATGTTCTTTAGTCCAGTCTTATAAAATGAATCTTTACAAAGTCCTGATTCTTCATTTGGTTTCTCCTTTAGTTGCTGGAGACCTATGGAAAATTAGATAGAAACAAACATAGTTCAACAAAAACTGTTTCTTCTCCTATGTACATAGACAAGTGTGCATGTTTTCAGATGGTGAACTGGAAATACTGCTACCACCACGGGGACAGATTAGAGCCCAAGTATGCACTGGTTTAATTCCATCAACCTTTCTGGAGATACTGAGGGAACATTTCTGTTTGGTTTCACTTGGGTCTACCTGTTTATTTTTGGTTGGTTCTTTTCTGACAAAGACAATGGTTTTAATAATTCCTAGGGGAAGGGACCCGAAGCCTCACAGCACCCAGTGAAATGGGCATTCCGTTTGCTTTAGAAAGGGGAGGAAGCGCAAACCTTGAGTGACTTGCCCAAGAGGACATAAGTCAGCAATACAACTGGGAATAGAACCTAGCTCTCCTGCGCCAGCCATTAGACACTTCTTTACCCCTTAGAGATGCAGCGGACGTCACCCACCAATGACATTCCATTACAGGCGCATATATATTATTTTTTGCCATTTTAGAATGTGAAGTACAGGCACTTGTACTTTAACTTTACACACCTTTTCACTGTGAGTTACAAGCTAGTCACTACACAGAACCAGACTATCCCTTCTAGTGTCCATCATTCCCCTTCGACAGACTATTGTAAATGTTATTCCACGTATCCAATAGGACACTCAGTTACAACCCTAACCAACAACTCCTCTCCTGCACAGCACGATATTCTCGCTTAATTTCCAGAAAATATTCATATTTGCTAGAGATATATAGTAAATCCACTATACATTTGTACCTAATATGTGGATCAGCTTGATTTCAACTCATCTCCACTCTAACATCCCCTCCCCACTCCCTGCCCCAGGAAACACTGTTGCGATGGAAAAAGTCAGATAGTGTATTGAGAGCTACAGCTATATTAAGAAAACAAAGCCATCTGAAGTGTCCGTAGGAGATTTTTAAAAATTTCAAGGCCAATAATTAACAACAACAAAAATGCATGGAGTGAACTTTTGCTGTTGCTCGGGTGCATATAGATTGAAGAGAAAAAAAAGAAACCAGGACTTTCCACACCTTTTAATTCATGACAATTTAAGTAATAAATCTGCATCAGTCATGGATTCTGTCAGTGAACATCAAGAGCCAAGGGGAACAAATTCCAGCCAGGAATATGAAGATACTTATTCTAAGCCCAATGAACTTCTATAAATACAACAAAATGCACCTGGATAAAGAGGCTCTCTCAACAACAAAAACTAAATTACAGATGCCATGGTAAAAGGAAACAAGGAGATAATTGGTCTTTCTGGTGAAATCGAGTTTTCTTCAGGGGTGCATTTCACAGTGACCTCAAAAATCCACTCTAACCTTTCAAGGTGTTAGAGATACAGTTGTCTTGAATTATACCATTAGTTTTGGAATACGCAGTGTCATTACTTACGTGTAATAATTGGATCAAAGTCTCTAGTCTGTGTAGCAACATCAGAGGCACAAACTTGTCCTATCTGTATCAGCAGAGACATAATATCATCATACAGCGGAGGAAAGGCTTGGCAGAAGGAGACCAAACAAGGCAGGGTCGGCATGAAGAAAGTATAGCGCTTTGTCTGGGTTAAAACTGGTAAGGAAGGGGAAAAGTTTAAAAGAATCAAGAGCTGTCATTACATTTATGATTGTAACCTATGTCCTAAAATGCCGTTTCATGTTATGATTAAACATGTTATGTGTATTTCTTATAAAGCCAAAAAACCTTAGCAAACATGCAACATTATTCCATGCTACTTCCTGGTGCATTTAAAAGGCATAAAATGCCAATTACTAGGATTCTTCTGTGACATCAGCAAGATAAATAGGATAAAGTTAGGCAGTAAGTTTCGTTCCTGTTTTGTAATTAGGATGGAATCCAAATTTCCTACATGCTAGTCTCTTAAACGTTACTTAATTCTAACAACTCATTAGGAACTCATAAGGGATGAGAGAACAGTTAAACTGTTGGTCTGCACGTTTCTTCACTGTGCCCAGCACAACTGTCTAAAACGTACACTTATATAGAGATGAAAAATTAGTATGAATATAAAGAACTTTTTTAATCTTGGTGTTTTCATGAAAAGACAGATTGGGATATCGAAAGAGTGTAGCGGAATGTATATTTCCTCTTAGAGCAGCGGTTCTCAAACTGTGGGTCGGGACCCCAAAGTGGGTCGCAACCCCATTTTAATGGGGTTGCCAGGGTTGGCTTAGACTTGCTGGGGCCTGGGGCCAAAGCCCAAACCTGAGGGCTTCAGCCCTGGGCAGCAGGACTCAGGTTACAGGGGGGGGACCTGTAGTAATTTTTGTTGTCAGCCATGGGTCGGGGTGCAATGAAGTTTGAGAACCCCTGCCTTAGAGCAAAATTACAACCACTTCTCCACAAAAGTATTCCAGTGTTTTGATGTTATCTGGCTGTTCACCTGTTAGCAGTGTTCCCATGACATTGATAGCTAAGCGAGCCACACTGAGAGATTTAGGTAATGCATACTGGATACACAAATATGAAAGCAGCTGGATGGCAAATATCTGTGGGGGTGAAGAGGGAGAAAAACAGGTAAAAAGTTATTTTTAATACAGATTTGCTTTGCACTTCCATCACACTTCCAATCCAAAGATCTTTACAAAACAATTAATTTGTCCCCATTTTACAAATGGGGAAACTAAGGCACAAATGCAGTTACAATGTTTGTAAAAATGTTTTACCAAAGTTAATATTAAGGAAAAAACATGTTTGTGAATTTAACGTCAATGGAAAATGTTTTTGAATATTCCCTTGCAGTACTTTGCAGCCCAGAGAAAGGTTTCTCCAAGGTTAAATACTTCCAATGCCTCTCAGGCTACATGGCCACACAGTACCTGTTTTTCGAGTTCAGGTTGAGCAATGAGCTCTGGTATGAAATCCAGACAGATATGCATGGAAGGAATACCTGCCACTGTCAGTGACAGAAGTTCACATGGATAACCCTATTTGAACAAGAGAAGAAAACTTCATTCAATTTCATAAAGTCATAATAGAAGCTTAACTGCATTAAGTTTTTGGTTTTTTTAAAGCCCTTTGTTTACATTGTTTTAAACATTTTACTCATAACATTTACTCAGAATCTTAACACAGACCAAGTTAAAGTGTCATCCAAGCCCTGTTTGCCTCAAGACAATTAATTTGCTTGGCTTTCCAGATTTTTACAAGTACCACCAGCAACTTCTGCAGAGGCAATCCTTCTCCTTCTGTTCCCTCACTCAGCCAAATTCAGGCTTTTAGCACAGGCATATATTAACAGGCTTAAAAAGCAGCATTAATGTGAGCCAAAATACAGAATGTGGCCCTGAGCACAGATAATTCCTGCTAAGGAACAAGTAATCTGCACAAATTGTGGAACAAATGGGTTGGTTATGGGCTGAGCACATTATAACATGGATTAGCCCCATTCCCCTCCCCAAAATGCCCACTCCAATACTATCTGTAGTGGTGCATGGATACATACGAACACACACGAGTGGTGGGGAGCAAAAGTTGCACCTAGCTGTTTCCCTCTGGACCACTGCTTTTTGAGAGCCTGCATGAGCACTGGAAGCTGGGTGTAAAATAACTACTATACTAAGAAAAGCTTTGCCCTTGTTCTCTTTCCAACGCTACATGAGTGCACCGGTTTTGGATTCATTCTGCGTTGCCCTAGCCAACTATCACTTCCTGAAGAGCCATTACAAAAATGTGAAAATAAGACGTAGCCAACAAAAAACTGACCTGGAAGTGAACTAGTTTAACGATGTTGGGATCTGCAATGTACATTTGATGCAGTAGGCAGCATATGAGACATTGCACTTCTCGAAGATTACACAAAAGGCTATCTTCTTCCTCTTCTAGACCCTTACTCTGAGATCCAATGGCAGCAGGACTTTGAATATTCTTTAGCAGGCTGTGAGAGTTGCAGCCCTGAGCTTTCTCCTCTTCTGTAGGTAAGCAAATCTCTAAAAGGATCTGCACAGCAGCACTGTCCTGGAAAGGAGTCAAGCAGTGCAGAAGTTAGTAAAACAAAATGAAGCATGAAGTATATATATGTACTCATGGAGTAACTTGTATACAAACACACTGTGCCCATGGAAAAAGCAGATTCATGAATGAAACATTTGCTTGTTACATGCTCTGCCCATTCATCAGATATGGTTAAACAATATAACCACAGCAAGGCTATTACCCACCAAATGCATGTGTTTTAAATAAGTTATGTATTCCAGGTCTCTTCTCGTTGCTATAATGTTCAGCTTTTGTTCACTGAAACTGGCAGACACTAGGGCAGCTACCAGGGACTATTTTATTGTTCGCTAAAATCCTAATGTCAGTATAGGACGTACTCAATGCAACTTTACATAACTATGTGCTGTCTGACTGTGTCAGTTAGTGGCAACATAAGAAACTAAGGCATGAAAAATAGCTACAGTTCCCATACAGAAGCTGTGGATTAGCTTAAGACTGGAATAAAGGGTAATGAGTTATTAAAAGTTATTTTAAATCAAGAATTAAAAACTTAAGCAACAAATGCCAAAAACTTTCCCTCCCCCCCCCAAAAAATCACTAAAGCTTCAATGGGCTAAGAATCATTCTCTAGAAATCAAATGTTGTACTATAGTGCACACATATAGACCAAGGAGTTTTAATATTAAAACTTGTACACAGACTATACATGCAAATACATGTGCCTTGTATGCACAGTATACAAATATCCTGATATAAACTATCCTAGCTAGTGTAAAATTTATCCAAGAGATCTATACTTACAGCACCCACTCTATAAAGAGGGAATCCAATGCTGACCTAAGCTAGTTCTAGATCAGAGAAGGATACACAAATGGCCATGCAGTACACTGCATCCAGAGGACAATAAGCTAACCACCCAAGTATGAAAACTTCTTGCTGGCTGATCAAAAACTATAGTGGCTGTGAAACTGACTGCTCGATCACTCTCCCAGCTGCAGGCAAGTTACAAGTGGTTAATTACACTTTGTTAAGAGTGAGAGAGAAAAGAAGCATGTGTGTAAAATAAAAAGTACTCACAACAAAAGCTCTGAGACATTAAGGTAACCAAATCAACCATTCCCAGCCTTGCACTTTGTAAAGTTACTTAACAGAAGCAGCTAACACTGAAATGGCCTTCAGGGGGCTGTCACATTTGCTCATGCTCTATAATTCCAATGTTGTGAGGGTATAAAAATACTCCTCTGGACAATGGGAGGGAGAAGATAAAAGGGGGAACGTAAGCAGAACTCTTTGCTATTCTACTGACAGAGAAAGATGCAGTTATAATGGTCAGCCATCAGCATGATGCTCCGGGCTAGAAAAATAGATGAGAGAAAAGAGTTCACGCCATTAGGTACAATCTGGAAGTTGAACAGATTGTCAGTTTTCTACTTACGGTAGGACAAGTCAGTATAAACAGTCTCTCTGCTTTCGCTACTGCTTATAGTGCTTACATATTTTGGAGCTATTATTGTTAGCTTTGTATCTTCATTACCATCCATTTCATCACTATTACCTGGGCAGCAAGCAATGCATTTTTCAGTTCCTCTCTTGTAACTTCTGGGGCCTCTGGGCCCATCATATTTTGGGATGGCCTAATGTCCTGCTCAGCCGTTTCCTTTAGGTGGGAACTAAGGTAGGCTTTTGAAGCCAGGAGATATCCATTCAGCATGTGCAGAGTAATATCCATCAGAGGAGGACACCTAACAGATGACAAACAAAGGCAGTTACTGGGTAGAACATGCACACATGCTGGATATAGCTGAGTAAGGAAAGTGTGAAAACCTCTCTGATTGACAAGGCCCCTATAGGCTTTAACTCAAGCTGCTAACCCAAGTTAAACGTCAAGTTGCCATGTCTTCACGGCTATTTTAACCCAAGTTAGCTAATCCAAGGTAAGAACACTTTTTCCCCTTTGCGCAGTGAAGACATACCCTTGGTTGCAGGCTGATAATACTACAGCTCTTCCACATGATAAAGAGCAGCATGTGGTCAGCCAAAATTCCCCTTTAGAGGGCTGCCATTCGACTCTGCCTTCCACACACACAAACTAGTATATGAGTAAATTGCAAAAGAAACTGACCTATGGCAGCCTAGGAATGAAAGGCAGCTGAAAAACACCACTCATACGTGAGGCAGCCCAAAGTTTGATGGTGGCAATGTCCTACCTGTATAGGCAAACATGGCTGACATCCAGCTCTCAGCAATTCCTCTCCAACTGCTTGGGCATTAAATCCAAATTTGACTGAAAATTAACATAGGCCACTATTCTCCCATCCATTTTTAGAAATGTGGGATCTTTAAATTGCACCTGGATAGCCAGGTAGACAGAAGGACGGGATTTTAATATCTCACTCAATGGATGAGATTAAAAAATGATGTCAACACAAGCTTCAATGCCTGCAGAGGAATATTGAAAAAGAGCCTGGAGTTAACTGGAAACTACTTACTCCAGTGGAATAATGGATCAATTACTAGGGAAAGAACTAAAGCTGGAAGAAAGGGGAGAAAAACACATACAAACTAGAGAACATGAAGACGAAACAAAGGTAAGTAAATGATATTTATAAAGAAGTGAAATGGGAGGATGGGGTGACAAAGAAGAAAGGTAAAGAACAAATTAAAGCTTGAGAGGATTTTCAATATTAGAACATTTTACAGAAGTCATCCATGGAATACCATTCCATGGTAATACTTTAAGTAAACTCAATGAAGAATAATTATTTGTATTACCATAGTGCCCAGTGGCCCCAGTCATGCACCAGAACCCTGTTGTGCTAGATGCTGTACAAAGAGATCAAAAAGTCCCTGCCCCAAAGTGCTGACAGTCTCTAAGTATAAGGTAAGAGACAACAGGCAGATGCCGACAGATGGGAGAGTACAAGGAAACAATAAGTCTATTGGTCAGCATGATAGGCAGTGATCTCGGAACACTTGAGTATTATGAAAAGTTAGCTGGAGTTCACTTACCTGTGAACTCTCTGATCACATCTCAGTACAATCAGAGGGTCAATCATCAGATCATTCTGAGTGTACTTTTGCTGTCGGACTATCTTTACGGAAGGCTGCAACGCGTTAACAGTCATCACCCACAACCTACAAGGACATTTCTTTTTAAATCTAAAAGCTGCTGCTTAAGTAAAACAGGATCACACAGATTAACAGACAACAATTGAAATAAATGAGTGCCAGCTAATTACACATTCTCAGCCTACAGTTAAAATCCTCAGTTTACTACACTGATTAATCCTTGAATTAATATTTCACAAACAAGACATCTTCTTACAATATGCATTTTTCTGGAAAGTCATCCATCCAAGATGTATTTTCAGAGCAATACAGAGAATCTACTTGTTCTAAAAAGCAAGCTGTCATTAAATATATTTTTCAGCACCTGGGTCCTAAATTTTATATTCAGCCAGCCACCATAAATGGATGCATGCTATAATCCCATTCTTAAAGTGTATGTGAAGACAGTTGTAGGTTTCTACCTTTTTTTTTTTAAAAAAAATGTGTCCTTTGTTCCTTTTTACTTATCTGTGAAGTCTTTTATAATGGTAAGAGGTACTTTTCTTTGGAGAACAGGTACAAGTTTAGCTCCAGCAATGTCATTATAAAAAGGACCTGATCTCACGAGGTGCCAAGCTCATTTCTGGGATCAAGTCCATAGCCTACCACCATTCAGAGCAGCAGTGTGTCAAAGCATAGGAAACAGGAGGTGGCAGTCTACCACTTTACCTGCTGTGTTAAACTGAACAGTAAGCTGAATCTACCTTCTAGGCATCACAGTGTTAAGGACCATCCAAAGCTTATTGACTGTCTGAAGAATTCTCCGTGGGACTCCAGTATTCAGCAGTTGGTTCATATTTGATGTCAATACCTCTGCATAGGGAATCAGCTCACCAGCAGATAGTAGTGTTAAGTGTTCTAGAATCTGCATCACCTGGGTGTGATTTCCTGGGAGCATGGAAAATGCTACAGAAAAAAAGCAGTGGGAAATCTGATCATCAAACTAGACTTCTGCCAATTTCCAAATCCATGTTTAAAATGAACTATTTATAAACCTCGGTGCTAACAAGCTCGCTGCTGTACAGTTCCAACACCACCACCCAAGTGCAACCTGATGGAGTGGTCAGAAAGAGCAAATAGCTTCCAACCAGTTGGCTGGTGCAAATCACAAACGCAGTTTGTGTAATGAATAGAATTAGAACCCATACTAAAGAAATGGCATTGCTTTTGTGCCTCCCCTCAAAGAAAAGAGTGAAATTTTCACTGCAACATAAGGAGCTAGTATTTCTAGAGTTCAGTGAACTCTATGAAGACCCACTGATGTGGTCTAGGACTGATTTCAAATAATTTCTATATCACAGGTAGCGATTCCAAATAACTTCTATGCTGCACATAATAGATCTGAACTGTACAGCATAAAACCATATGGGGGGAGCCATCTTCACTATGTCCATCATGTTATACTGCAGTGAAGCAAAGAGATATATCTTCCAGTCTAGTGACAGAGTATTTGTAGTGGCACATTTGGGAATCTGATCTAGGGGGTGTTTTTCCTATCTAGCTATTATAATCCTCAATTATCATGCACCTACAAACACAAAATGAAGGGAGGGAAGAAACAGCTACATTGTATATCACATGCACATTATTTTCAATGTTTATGTAGGCCAGACAATTAAACTATTAGGAAAGAAACCAGGAACCGCCTAGTTCACAGATGAAGTTATTATTTACCTTCTTGGAGTTGTTTGGAAGAATGGTTTTTGGCAGTGTTGGTAAGAAGCATCCGTCGCAGCAAGGCATCGGTACCCGTGATTTGCTCCTCACAGATCCAATCGTCCACAATACACAAGTGTGGGTAGTTAGTAGCAAGGAGGCGCAGCAACGCAGAATGCAAGCCTTTAAAAGTTAAAAAGAGATCAGAGTCTCCAATCTAAATCCCAATATATTTTTGGCTGAATAAATTGTGTCCCTATCATCTCAATAACAAAGTTTCATTGAATGAGTTCTTGGAATGTACTAAAGTGCATGTAGTTCACCTCATCTGTATTAAATAAGCTTGTGTATTTACAGCCTCAGATTAGAACTCAAGCATCTACAATACAAAGGAAATTATGATGGTATCTTCTACCTTTCCAAAATGTCTCTCACTGCAGCAGGTAGATTGAGGGAGACAGTAAATTAAAAACTCAGTCACTTTTGAACATTTGACTTATGTCAGGATCCACTGAAACAAATGGAAGTTTGTTCCACAAGTTTCAGACAGGCGTCCGTTACGGTTATTGTTATATCGTAGCTTTCTCTAAATATGGACCTAAGCTCACTCTAAACTGTTGACAGATTTTAAGACAGGTAAAAGCAGAAAGACAGCATAAATTTGAGGACCTAAAGATAGGAGAACTGCAAGTTATACAAGTATTAATAAAAACACACCACAAAGCAGGAGAAAGCTACTTTCTTATAGTTCTGCTCAACAAATACAGGACATCAGAAAACAGAGATTATGCTCAGTTTCCTTTCTCATATGTTAGACACTCAGATATACCTCCCAGTTCCTGCTGTAGTCCTTGTGCCTGCCGGATAAGGTACTTGATTGGAATCTGATCCATCAGTGCTGAAGAGTAAGACTTGGGCTTTTTTTGCATGGCAGCTGTAAGGAAAGACGTTTATAAACTAATTAAGAATTCCTACCACTATTAAAATCTTATGAGTTAGACTAGAAGGCAAAAGCGAATTGAGAGCTCAGACTGCCAATCTACTTGCTCACATTGCAGTTCATAAGGACAACAGAATCATCCTCTGTTTTAAAGACTACTGATAAGTGGCACTATTTAAATAGCAATATGGAGATACATGGGGATGAAGTCAGAATGAACTTTTGATCCAACCACATTTTCCTGCTCTTGAACATGAAATCAGGGCCCTACACAAGCTCTCTTTAAAAAAAATATATATTTTTTTAAAGTAATAAACTCACCACTTCCTTGGATTTTCATAGCATTTCTCCCCCAGCCCCACTTCTTGAATGACCACAAAGTGCTGTGCAATTTGTACATATAGAGTTCATTTGATCCACCAATGAAATACAATCACTTCTGAGGCAGCCATTTTGTGCCAGGAATATTACACAACAATTACTGCTAGTAAACTATAAGTTTTGTCAACTGAAGTTGCAATGAGAATGTCAAGAACCAGATTAGAATTATTCAAGATTAATTTTGACTAGGACACTTAAGGTAACACTCAGTCTTGTGAAAAGTATCAGGGGATCCTTAATGACCAGAGGACCTCAGCTCTGCAAAGAGTTTCACCTACCACCTCTCCCTTCAGTTCATGGATTATCACTGGATTTCTGCCTCACTGGTTTTGACCAGGTCCAACCTTATCTTACGAAATTACAGCCCAAGTCTGAATGTTCTTTATTCAAAGAACAACATGGAAAGATGGTACGGTACTACGTAGAATGTATTCTGCCGGCACACACCATATTCTACAGCAGTATGCAAGCTATCAGCATGGGAGGCAGCTTGATGAATTTTAATATGCCATTTTACTCTCACATAATACTAGGTAGCATAGCACACATTCAGTTGATATGCATATTGATGAATGCTGGAAGATTTGCAAGGTAAAATGGTGGCTGGAAATGCACACCATGCTTACCAGCAGGTTTCCACGGAAATCAAATGTGAGTTCATGAATTATCGAACACTCAGTAAGTGTCGGTTTAAAGTATTTCATAGGAAGAGAGTTACTTAGCCATATCCACATTTGAAAAAAAAACAAAAAAACACCCACAAAGCCAGAAAATAATTGCCAATAATATAAATTCATTGCCATGTGAAAAGAGCATTCAAAGCTACCAAAAATGTTTTGGTATTTTCATCACTTAGAACAGAATTTATTATAGAAAAATTTGAGGTAATTTTTCTGCCAAGTTTCACTCTGGCTAGATCTGAAATGGCTGACTTAGAATACAGACAACAGAACCATGGGTTTATAACAGAAGCTATGCTGGCTTCTACTCCTGACCTCGAGAGTCTTCTGATCAGCTACCTAATATTGTGTTAGATACAAGAGTCAGTGCTAGCTCTGCCAGAGTGAATAGGAACATCAGAAGGTTCTTACTGCTGTGCTCATTACTACGGCAACTGAAACTGAGGTCATGTGATCTGTTTTAGGAAGTCTCAGTTCTTGTTGTAGTCAGATTCTGACATTTGTTCATACAAGATCTCTTCAGTTTCCATTTGACTTTCAGTCACAATGATGTGCGCAACACTCACCCACACATACCTAATGTCTTTGTGTTAGCCAGGAGGGCCTCTTCATAAGAGAGGACATAATAGAGGACAAGCAGCTGGGCTGTGATACTGTAACGCTGATTAACACGAGCATTTTCTCCCTGCACATAAAACCATACAGAGGTCATGTTGCAATATTGCCCTTATTCTTAAAGGAAATGTTTGGACTCAGCAGAGAACACTGGGGGGAGGCAAGGCAGCCAAGTTGAAGTCAAAGTGACATTGTAAAGCTAAATTTGGCCCCAAGTTGAGGGTATTTTTGTTTTTAAAGAAGTAATTTAGAAAACTTCAGACCACTAAAAATGTTTTGACATCTTGGGCATTTCTACGGTTAGAAGCAAGTGCTGATTTGCCTTGGGAAGCCTGGAACAAACCCCTTATGAAAGTTTCTGCCTCCCATTCTCACTCCAGCTTCATTTGCCACTTCAATTTATTGCTGGAAAGAAGTCATTATTTGAAACCCACATATTTAGCAAAGGCAAAGGTTGGTGGTGCTGCAAAGACAGCAAGTTCAGCATTTTCCGGGGAGCAGGGCAAAGAGTGGCAACAATAGGATCTGAAGGGAACCTCATCTGACCAGCTTTGGCCAGAAAGGTACAGTTTAGGACATGGGGAGTAAAAGCAGGGAAACATAAAAAGGCAATGGTCAGATTTTCTAGCAAGTTTCCGTTCAACATATTGAAGATGTTTCTGAATTGACACTTCTGAGAACAGACATGCAAAAATAAAAAAAAATAATTTACCCCAGTGAGTCCTTGAAAAACATTCAAGATTTCCTGTTCTGTGACTGGCTGATTTGTGGCCTCTGGGTTAGATTTAGAAGCGGGAGTAAGAATAGAGTTAATGTAGACATCAATAAGAGGAAGTAACTGAGGATGAAGTGGTGTGGTGGTTTCACACAGCTGTCTATAAATCCAGTCCTGGAACAAACACGTTACACTTAATAGCAGCATGTGAAACTAAAAATACTGTTCCTACTTTTAAGTGCAATTACAACTCTATTTTAACTAAATGAATTTAGATCCACTAGACAGTTAAATTCACACTTTCAAAATTAACACTTCGGAAAATAAAGGAAAAGCATAGCTCTGGACTGAGCGAGACATCATATCTCAAGCAGTGGGAGAGTTTCCCCATGCTGCATAGCTCTAGTAATACCTCTTGGTCCTATTCAGCAACATTCTTACTCTTCCTTCTTCCTGACTAGGATTTTAACAAGTTTACAAATGGAAGCTGGGATAAATTATGTGTGACTTAATTAGGTTGTGATCACCGGTTTACAGAGCTTAAAGCCTTGCACGCTAACCCAATGTACTCTACAAACCCCCGTCACCAGATAATGGTCGCTCACCAGCTCAACAAAGATTTCATTCAGACTGTAAATTTTTATTAAATTGAGAATACACAGAAACAGTAGAAATATGTATCCCTGTAGATTCCGGTTAGCAGCAGGAACTATTAATGGAACCTAAGCCCGATCATCATGCAGTTTTCTGGAATGTGAATGGAACAACTCTCATACCTTTATGGACACTTTGTGTTTGGTGAATGACCGGCTCCTTAGAAGCTGGTAGATACAGTGAATGGGCAAAAACCCAGTGATGTTGGCACTCAGATTTCCTGTTACAGGCACACGAACTGCATGGGCTGTGACAACCTGTGGGAAAAATTATAATATTCAAGAAAAATATTTTCATTCCTTCTCCATTATCAAATGATTTTCTAGCATATTTGCATAAAACCAGTTTATATAAACATTACATACAAAGAACTCTGTTAAAAGATTACAGAATCAAGCGCTCAGCAGTCAGGAAATGCCAGAATTAAAATTGCATGTGAAACTCTAATTTGTCCACTTTGTGCGTATGCAATATGATCATGTAATTAATGGCAGTTTCATAATGCGTATGCACAAGGGACCCAAATTAAAGTTTCACAGACCATTTTAATTCTGGCATTTCCTAAAATTTGAAGGCTTGATTTTGCAGCCTTAATGTTCTTTAAATGCCCTGTGTTTATGTGTAATTGCCTAGGTTTTTAAAAAGAGCAAACTATTATGAAAACACGCAGAAATTCCATCATTTGGCGTAATACCGGCACCCACATGATTCATCAGCAGGGCTGGAACCTACAGAGCCACTGCACAGACCGCTGCCACTTCAGCAAATGGAGTAACTGATAGCAATAGTAGGTTGTCATCCTCTTTATGGACCAGCACTAGCAGGGGATGAGACTGGGCCAGTGGGTTTCAAAGATGTGTTTATGGTGGAGTAACAGTGAGATTCAGGAATCTTAGGTTCCATTCCAGGCTTGGAAGGGAGTGTGCTCAAGTGGGCATAAACTCTTAAGTCCATTTCCTTCCTCTGACCCCAAGCTCCAAAGCATGAGAAGTTCTAGCACCTCCAAATGTCTTAACTATTTTGGCTTAAAGTTTAAAAAAAAGCCACCTGAGGCAGAAACCCAGGATATAACATTTTAGTCCGAAGAGTTAACGTTTAGCAAAGTTATAATCATCTGAACACAAGGTCTTAAAATGAGAAAAGTTGGACCACGTTATTAGGTGCAATCAGCTCTGCCTATGATGTTTCAACCAACAGCCTCCTTCAAAAATGGTTTGCTCTTTGAAGAAAGATATGCTTACAGTCCTTTTTGCACCTGTGATGCGTTTGTGCAGACATGGATTACCGTAGGTTTTGGGTTTGTTTGGTTTTTTTTTTAAAATCACCATCTCCACAAAAATAAGCAAAAAATGAAAGATCCAATTCTGCCAGTCCCACTCATGGGGAGCAGGGCCACACTGAAATCAGTGGGACTAATGACAAAGTAAGATACTATTCAACAAGGGTAAGGATGGCAGAAACAGGTCCTAAAAGATCTTCCTTCTCCATTAGATCTGCTACAATAACTCTGCAAAAAGAGTGAATAGTCCCAGGTAAATTTTAAAAAGTTCATATTAACCTTCAGAAGAAACAAAGTATAAAAAAGTGTGATAAGACTAAGATACCAAAAGCAAGTGCAATAGTTGTTCTGAACCTTTTAAAGCAGTTGAATAGTACTACAAACAGAAATTAAAATGAAATGGTTAAAAAAAACCCAAAGATTACCTGTTCAGTGAAAATCTCCTGTGTAAAGATGGTCTTCATTCTGCTCAGTGAACTGGGCTTAATAACAATCTGAAACAAATAATGAGGTGTTTGCTCTTAGGCTTTAAGATCTGGCTTGTTCAAATGTGTAATACATTATAAATAGCTTTTAGTGTTTAACCTATTTCAGCCTGTGACGATTGGAATCTGCCACTGCCTTTGTTAAGGCCATATTTCACACATTAAAGTAATACACCTGCAATTCAGTTTATTTTACATTCCAGTGTCAAGTTCAAGATTATGTGTGTCTTCCCCACTCTGAGAATTCATTGCTACTTTTAAATGAAGTCAAAAGCTCCCATAGGGGAAAAAACTGAATCCAAGACTCAGCTGATAAGTAAAACAGGCCGATTTTCAGATATTGCTTAAGAAGTTTACATGATATGAGACTTCTCTACATTTTTTTAAATGAAAGATTTACAGTCCCTTTTAGAAAGGACTCTGCATTACAACTAGCAAATATGGAGTCTGTTAGAAGAAAATTGTGTGCACTGAGAACACAAAGTTCATTTCAATAGGACAATTCTTTTTGAAAATACTTAGTTTGATATCTTACACACCTTTTAGCACACAGAAGGCTATTATGTTAACAGGCATTCACGTTTCAATTCTACTAGTCGATATGCATTTTGCTTTTATGCTAAGGAAATCTATTTATGTGAAGATTCTTTATTTAAAGATACATTTGTTCAAGAACAAAGTAGAAACACAGATTTTCAGTTGTCTTTAGGTATCAAAGTCAGATAACACTGGAATAAAATTCACTTATTGATGGTGTATTTATAAGAGAAAAAATTCATTTGGAGGAAGGCATTTAGAAGTTACCTTCATTCCCAGAGTAGAACAGACCAAATCAATGATTGCGCTGAGCTGATTGCTGTGGAAATACATGGCAACCAGTAAGAGCATCTCTCCAAAGGAAGCAGAAACCCCAGAAATGCTGTTGGAACAGAGATGAACAAGTGAGTTTCCAGAGAGGACATAAAACCTTGGCTTATCAGGTTATTTTGAAAATTAAGCTCTCACCTTTCAAAGTAGGCTTCTTCTTTTATCATCCAGCTCAGCCACATTACCATCAGCTGCTCCTGTTCTGGGGTACTAAAAGAAATTCCAAAGCTGTTTCATTTCTGGAGCCACACATAATTTTACTAATAATCAGCAGACCCAAGGAGTTAATATTTAAGAACATACAACCAGAGCACAGTGCCAATAAACATGAGTACTTTTAAATTTGATAGCACCTACAGCAAAATCTGTATAAAAGTTCACCCTTATTAGGTAATTTCCTGTTTTGAGAGCATACCAAGGGACCCCCAAATACAAGAATTCTTGCTCTACCTTTATTAGAAGGCCACTTCTATTAAATAACTATTTTTGTCAACCCTTTGAGTGGTGGCTTAAGATACTCCCCAAACGCATTCAGTGGAAAAGGAATACAGAAGGCCTAGTCCAGGGCTTAACTATAACACCCTGCAATATCACAAAGCAACGCAGCCTAATGCCTGTGCTCCACTTCCCAAAGCACTTTGCACTAGTGAGAGGTGGAGCATCATCAATTTATTAACCCCACCAGTGGTATAACCTCTTTCTGAAAAGGCTCCATGTCCATAGAGAATTAAAAGAGGAAGAACTGGTGGAGAGCCCACATGCTTCTGTCTGGGTTAGTGCTGTCCTGGCCATGCTCCACTAATATCTCTAGAAGGCTCTGCCTCTATTGTTCTAGGTACCTGACAAGGGTGGAGAAAGCCAGGAGCATGCAGAACGAGAGCGATACAAAACGAACACCAGCTGGAGTCGCAGGAGGACGACTCGTCATTAGTTGAAGTAACTGTTCAGCTTCCTCATCCGTTGGTCTAAACAAGAACAAAATAAGTGAAAGACATTTCCCCCCTTTAAAAAGATCAATTTATCTTAAGGCAGAACGCATTTCCAACCTGGCTACACTGATTAGAGACTATTTACATTAGAATTACTACTATATCAATATATGGTTATAGAAATTACTTGGTAGTTCTCTCTGGACTTAAGAATTCCAAGGTCATTGTTTTAAAGATTTCATTATAAAAATCTCTGCTTTAGAAGTCCTGAATAACCAGATAGCAATCTTATGTACTCACAATTATTAGTATCATATACTCATACAACTAGAAGCCACATAAGACGCTACTGTGTTATCATTAGTCTAGCCATAGAAACAAACCAATACAAAAAATTAATTCAAAGTGAAAACAATGTATTTTGTGACATGACCCAATATAACCAGGATTTTCAGCAGTTTTCTGCCTTACATACTGCTCCAAAGACAGATCTCTACATTTTAAAATTAATTTATAGGAACTAATTTTATTAAAGAAAAGGAACCAAGAGATTTCTCATATGAAACTCACTTTAGACAGTGACTTTTGACAAATGCATTCACCCTCACCAGTGGAGGACAGAAAGCTTTCCTGCCAAGAATGTAGCAGGAAAGGGAATTACACAGCTGTTTCTGTGGATTTTAAGCTATATATTTGTTCTGTCCAAAACAAAGATAAGGAACCTTTCAACAAGCTGGAAATTTCAACTCCAAATTAGGTGAGGAGACAAAGCAGGACAGAGCAAGCAGAGTGTATTCTCAGTCCTACGAAGGCAAGTCCCACTAGGTATGGACCAAGGACATTATGGCAGAGAAGGAAAGCCCAGATTGGAACTGCCTGAGGTTCCCAACAGTTGAAAGGTCTTATTTATTTTCAGATGGATAAACAGCTAGTAAGAATACCGATAGCAAGAAAATATTGATTACTTCAGACCAGCGATCCCCATCAAAGCACAATAGAGACGTAACAACGCGCTGGCTTTCACAACATGCTCTTCTTTCAATCCAGAATACACAGATACATTTGGTTCCATGTCGGCATCTGCTTCTTCTACAATGTGTGTGCTGCGAACAGTGGGAAGGATCCCCATTAATTCCAGGAGCAACTGCCTTCTCATTTGCCAAAGCACAGAACTGACATTCTCCTTTTTTCGCTGTTGGAAAAGGTGAAAGAAGCAACAGTAATTCTAGGAAAACACATCAATCTGGCCATTTTACTACAAGGTACATTCCTAGTAGACAACAATTTAAGTGAAAGTTCATGCAGCCAAGTTAACAACAATCATTTTATTGGGTGGGCTGCGGCCATAGCAAAACTGCATTACGATGCTCTATTTCAGTGAGGTACAGGCATTAAATAATTGCAACAAACCAATGCACGACTTTCTACTGCTGGGTATGAAATAAACTGTAGTGAGACTGACAATGGGACTATGGTCTAAAACCATCTATGATCTAAAACCTTATTAGATCTATGGTCCCTCAGTCCACGTCTATGAGACTACTGTAAAATCACTGAGACAGCAGAGAGGGACCACCAGATGGCGCTCTTCAGTGACCCTATTCTAGAATTGGCAGACCCAAGGAGTGGCATCCAGTCCTTTTCAGCTAGAGGAAGGTTTCCCATAAGTCATGCCTTGCAGCAAGGTGTAAAAACAGGATCACTGGGAACAAAACACACACACAAAATCCAAACTGTTGAACTTTATTTTTACCAATTCTCCAGGAATTTTCAGATTCTCACCTGTTGTCCATTTCGGATAAAAGTCCCAAACCACGTCCGAACTTTTGCATTTGTTCCAAGAAGTAATCCACTCACAAAACATACCAGGTCACTCACTCCATCATCCGAAGATTCATTCTTTGTGTGATCTAGTGTCAAAGCCACCCCGAGGCCTGGTAGATGGCACTCTTCCACCTAGCACACAGCCAAAGAAAGCAAGTCTCCATTTTACAAGTGATCCTTAATGGAACATTAGAAAACAATTAGGATTAATGTGCAATTTCATAATGAACCAATCGCAGGCTTACCACCATGCCTCGGATCCTCAGGGCCTGGGAAGGGTTCATTTTACACAGGTGACGAAGCGCCTCTGTCCTACGACGGCCTCCAAGGCTTTCCTCATCTTGTCGTTCACCATTCTTAATCAAACCTCTACAAACTAAACATTACAGGGGGTCTGAAAAGCCGTATTTTGCACTGGACAGTCACTCAGACACAGCTCTGAGGAGCTATTTTGCTCATCATTTACTATATGTATTATGGTAGCACCTAGCAGCCCAAGTCATGGACCAGGACCCCAGTGTGCAGGGTGCCATACAAACAAAGAACAAAGACAGTCCTTGCCCCAAAGAGCTTATGTCACTACAAATTTAGGCATGATCCAACTGACCTCAGCTAATCATACCTGTATCTCCCCCTCTCAAACTGAAGTCAAACGATGTGCAGCAGAACCCTGTTTATCTGGTTTAATCGGGACTGGGGCCAGATCAGATCATCAAAACTCCGAATAAACCGGAGAATGGGAAAATGTGATGCTGCAGCACCATCTAGCAGCCACAGGAGAGATGGCCGACTTCTGGTCCTGGAGTCCTGGTTGTTCAGTAAATGCAGAGAGCCGGAGATAAATGGGGTTCTACTATATTTGGCAGTCCTGGAGTCTCCAACAATATAAGTGATACAGCATGGACAACAGCAGTGTAAGTTTCTCCCCTATTCCCACCTCAGTATGCCTCAGGCTGACCTGGAAGGAAAACTCGCAGAGGCAAAAGGGAACGACCATACATTCCTTGGCCTCTCTAATCAGCATGAACTTTGATGAGGGCTTTCTGATAGCGATGCTCATATACTAGGAACTGGACTGATGTAGTCTACTACCTACCAGTGGTGTTATTTTTTGGTCACTATTGACTTGGGTCACATTCAAACTGGTGACCTAAAGATAAAAGGCTACGTTTTAGGAATGCTGTGACAGGCAGAGCAGAGAGTCCCAATTCGGCCTCCTTGGAGAGAAGCAGTGGCCATACCACAGGAGAGCGTGAGCATTAAGTGAGGGAACGTAGCAGGACAGAAATGCCCCTAAGATAGACACAGATGTATCCAAACTAAATTTCTCCATGCAAGTGTCTCTAGGCTACTAGAATGTATACTACTTGGAATGAATTTCAGCCTGGAACCAATTTTTAATGCTCAAGTTATAAACTCCCAGAAAAAATACAGTGAACACCATAAATCACAGCCTACCTTCATTAAAGCTGTCAGGAACGTTGGCCACTAGGAGACACAGGAACCAGGCTCCATTTTTAACATGTAGCAGAGCTTCAGCCACATCCACTATGGGTAATAGCGAAGGCAGTTCTGAATGGAAACAGGGTTTTAGAAGCCATTGCACGCACTCACACGGTTCTAAGGGTCAATCGCCAGTTAGCATTGGGTTTTTAGGATTAAAAAATAGGCCATTTCTCCTTCAGAAGAGCTGGCCATTAGTTTTAAATCAGTTAAGAGGACTCCAGAAATTAGGCTGGACTTTTAAGTCTAAAACCATCTATGAAATTAGAACCAGTTTAGTGTTAGAGTGAAACACTGACAAATTTAAAAATAGCATTACTCAAAGCTTCAGAAGTACAGAATAGCGCACCTGCTTGTAAAATACAGAGAACATCTGCTGCTTCCTCCAAATAGACAGGACTCTCGAAGAGTTCAGACGACTTGAAGAAAAACTCACCATTTGTCTCCAAAACCTACAGCAAGAAGTTGTTCATCATAGTACAAGCTTAATAAGGTGACTAAATAACATAGCAATTGGTTTCCATCAAATTCACATGGATTTAAACTCAATAGAATGCGTATGTTAAGAATGGTCAATAATAAACTGAATATTTTGTCAGTAATCAGTTCTGCTTTTACAAAATTTCTCAAGAACCACAGAGTTGCTCATAATATTTGAGCATGCAACTGTAATTATAGTGAACAAAAGCAGCCTCTGAATTTTCACATGACAAAGAAAAAGAACCAACACCTTTAGGGGTTCTTAAACTGGTGGTTCATCTTTTGGGAACAGCTCATTAGTCTAAAAACCATGGCTGTGATTAAAACCAACAGCTCATCATTAAATCAAAATGACACATAGGGTATTAAAGAACCTCAAATGCCTGAATCCCTGTGTACTGATACTATATCTATCTATCTATATATATCTATATATATATATATCCCCCAAAAAATTAGTTTTCTATTAACTCACTACGCTTTCTGTTAAGTGTTCTTCATACATATACTGTAGGTATAAAATATTTCAATGTGGTCTGGTAGCATAAAAGGTAATTAACCTGCTTATATCATCATCAGTAAGGCTATGATTTTGTCATGGATATTTTTAATAAAAGTCAGGGACCGGTCACGGGCAATAAACAAAAAATCACGGAAGCCGTGACCGGCCCCTGACTTTTACTAAAAACACCCATGACAAAATGGGGATGGAAGAGGGTCCAGCATCCTGCCCCACACCCTGCAGCAGCTGAGAGCTGCAGGGACCCCATTGCTCAGTGGCTGGGAGGGGTCCCCTGCCCACGGCCACTGAGCAGCTCCGGGGTCCCTCTGCTGTCGGCAACAGCGGCTGGGAGCTGCGGAGGTGCCCCGGCTGCTCGCAGGGGCTGAGATGCTGAAAGGGGGACCCCTGCCAGCAGCGGCGGCTAAACAGCTCAGAGGTCACCGCTGGTGGCGACAGCTGGTCAGTTGCGGGGGGTCCCGCCTCCCGCCGTTGCTGGGCAGCTGCGGGAGAGTCTCCCCGCCGTGCATGGAGGCTGGGCCACTGCGGGGCCCCCAATGTCACAGAGGTCGCTGGAAGTCACGGATTCCGTGACTGCTGCAACCTGCGTGACATAATCTTAGCCTTAATCATCAGTTATAGCACAACTAGCTGCTAAATTTTGGATCAATCATGCTGTAACGCTATAACAGATGTGTGCATTTTTATGGGGAGAAGGAAGAATTAATTTATAGGAGAAAAATTACTGTACTAGTTGAAGTAGAGTTATAGAAATAGCAATAATGCCTGCTATATATTAAAATTGAAAGTACTTTTTCAAACTTAAGAGCATTGTCCACTGACAGTTGTATAAATCTGATAAATTCCCAGGTGGAAAAGTAAAATAAAGACCAATATGGAGGGTGGAAGGGGTCAGGAAACATTTCCACAATAGGCTATGAGTAAAATTTTCAGGAGTGCCTACATCACTTAGGAGCCTAACTTCCATTTTCAAAGGTGACTTAGGCACTTAAAAGCCTTTGGGCTTTCGCTGTTAAGTGACTAAGTTATTTAGAAAAATCTTATCCCTGGCCTTTCAGTTCTAGAAAGCTGGATTCACATGGGGTTTAAATTATCAGCAGAGCTAATCTAGACAATTTAGCATGATTGACCATTTCTGCTTGACAGTGGCCTGGGATTGGGATAGCTAAGGGATTGGAAGTCAGTATTCAGATGCACTGGCAAGGCCAAATGCAACATGCACAACATTAGACTGCTTTTTGCCAGGTTCTCAACACTGCCATCTATCAGAGGTCTTCATTTGCACCAATACCAAATTTACAATCACTAAGGAATTAAAAAAAAAAAAAAAAAAAGACATTCACCTTATTCATAATTGCCAATAATTCACTAAGCACAAGACGAAGCCGACGAGGTGAATCACTGTGCTCGAACTCCAAGGTCAGACCATGCTGAAGTTGTGACACCAAGATGCTTTCTCCACCGCCTCCTCCAAGTTTGTGTCTAACAAATAATTAAAAGACAAAAACAGCTGTTTAAAAAAATAAGGCATAGAAACCAGTAGCCTTTCTAGTTATTCTGTTCTATATAGGTTCTTATACCATGCTCATCACCATAGTATCTCAGCACTTTAAATATTAAAGCAAGAAATAAGACAACAATCCACTTTGAGGATGTCCCTATTTCCCATACACTCTCAGAAGCCTTGAATTCCAACACTTAGTCCTGGTTAAAGGCGATTGGACAGGACTGCCTTTGGAGGACATCAGTGCCCCCTTGTCTAGCTTTGGAGGTGGGGAGAGAACATTAAGTTACTGAGAAAAGCAATAAATCCCACCACCATCACTGCGTGCTGACCTATTAAGCCCAAGGTACAAGAAACTCGCATGGGATGTGAAACAGCGTTTTAACACAGTGCCACTTGAGCATCAGGACAGGCCAATGGCAACATTCAGATGAAATAGTCGTACATACACATTTCTAAACAATCATTAAAAAAAATAAAGGTATACTTTTAGCTACCTAAGCTGCTGCTCTTTGTTCGCATCCTGCTCCAAGGCATGAAAATCCACAGACAACAAGGCAACAATTGAGTTGACAGCTTCCACTCCCGAAAGGAGTCGAAGGATAAGTTTTTTATCCTGAGCCCAGCTTTGGCTCTGATCAGCTGGGGCACAAAGAGCCATTCGCACCAGGCAAGGCAATAAAAGCCTTAGCTCTGGGTCACTTAGTGCTGCCAAGCGCACAACATCCACCTTCTGCATTGCTTCAAATGCATAGGGGCTGACAAACTGAAGGCCAGAACACTCTGCCATTTTTACCACCAGTCCTAAGGACAAAACAAAGATACAATTATCAACAGAAAAAAGATAAATGCTTCATTTGTATAGAGTGCATCACAGCTTTTGACAGCTCTGGGCAGGTAAATGTGGTCTAACAATTAAAGCAAAGAACTAGGAATCAAGATTATTGGGTTCTGTTCCTGTCTCTGAGGGTGTGTCTGAGTCTAGGGGGTGGAAGAGGGAGGCCGCCTCTGAACTCCTGCATTCTATTTGCAGCTCTAGGAGGGGAGGGAGGTCTAGTAATCGGGGCTCCCAGGTGCTATTTTCAACTCTTACTAAGAGCTCACATGAAGTTAAGTTTGTGAGCGTCTCCAAGATGGTTTGAGATCCTGGGGTACCAGGTCTCCAGAATGGGACACGCCTCCAACACAGCCCAGAAACCCCTATGAGCCAAAACAGTGATTTATTATAACTGCATTCATCTCTGCCACTTCTATTACAGCACCCCCAGTGGGCTGCTCAGCAGCCTCGCCTCAGACCCAAGGGCAAGGAAGCAAGAGGCAGCAGGGCCAGTGCCGTGGGAGGGGAAGTAACACGACTTGCCCAAGGCTGCAAAGCGAGACAACAATAGGGCCGGGAACCCTCCTGCAGGGTCCACGGGGCCCCGCTCTTAGCCCTCCACTGAAAGCAGAACCCAGGCGTCCAGACCCCAGCTCCGAACCGCCCTCCTTCCAGAGTGGAAACAGAACCCTTCCCCCTCACGACCAGGACCCAGGCGTCCGGGCCCTCGTAGGGGGGGGCTCTAACAGCCTCTACCCACGACCAGGACCCAGGCGTCCGGGCCCTCGTGGGGGGGGGGGGGCTCTAACAGCCTCGACCCAGGCGTCCGGGAGCTCCCCAGTGGAGCGGGGAAGAAAATCCCCGACTCCAGCTAACCTGTGATTCGTCCCCGCCCTCGCACCGAGACCGGCTCGGCTACGCCCCGCCCACACCGCCGCCGCTGCTGCTACTACCTTCCGGCGGGGGAGGCTGACGCTCGTCCCCCCTTGATGACATCACACTCACCAACTCCAATTACATTGTACGTCTCACAGGAGCTCCTGGCTAACGTCAGGACGTAGGAGGCGGAGCCATGGGCGGGAAAAATATTGAAACCAGCGGCGGGGCTGAGAAGCAGCGAATAGGCGGGACAACTGGCAGGCGCTCCAGGAAGTGACGTCAGGCGGCAGCAGCTGCTTTCGCTCGGGTGGGGGCGACCGGGGGCTTGAGCGTGGAAAGCCGTTGGTGGTGACGTCAGCAGAGGGCGTTGGGTCGGGGGGGGGGGGGTGTCTCAGAAAGGGCACGAGCCCAACTGGCGGACTTCCGGGGTCAGTCAGAAAACGCGTCTCCCCCTATCGCGTGAAGCCCGCGTCAGAGTTCGCCTGGTACGCGACCAGGCCGGGAGCGCGGCCAGGGGCAATAGCGTTTGACGCGTAACGTAGGACAAGAATAAAGTGGCGTCAAGGCCCACGTCGTGTGGGGCAGTGACAAGACGACTCAGGGTGACATGGTCTGCCTTGGCGACGCAGGGCCTGCTCCCACGCACGTGCTAAAGGTTAAAAACGTATTGAAGTACGTCACTCCTCCCGCCCCAAAGGAACCATGGGGTCAGGCCTAAAGGGACCAGCAGCTGTGTCATCTTGGCCTAGGTGCTGCATGGCGGCTACACCCTTTTTAACCTCGATCTTAAACGCTAAAGATCAAATGTTTTGTGAGTGAAGTGTGGTGGCAGCAGAGCAGAACCCCGAGTTACAAAAAGCTCGGCCAGGGGTGTTTCAAGAGGGTTGTTCTCTCAAACCTTTACAAGTGAACACTGACTTAATCTAGTTTTGAAACTTCATTATGCAGAAGAAAAATGGTACTTTTAACCATCTTACTTTAAATGAAACAAGCACAAGTTTCCTTACCTTGGCAAATTTTTAAATTTATTTTCCCTTTATTTTTCTAGTAGTTTACATTTAACAGTACTGGACTGTAGTTGTTGGGTTTTTTGGCCTCTGCTGCTGCCACATTGCATAGTTCTGGTTCGAAATGAGGGGGTGGTTGACCGGTCAGTTTGTAACGCTGAGGTTCTACTGTATAATCTGTCTCTGCTACATGTCAATAGGGCTATTAGTTTGGTCATTTTCAACCCAAATAATAATAAGCTACAGCTCTTTTCTGTTGTATAAAGAAAGGTGAGTGTTGGAAATAAAGAGACGCCACAATCAAGGCTTCATGAATAATTTATTCCATTTGAATTTTTTTTTAAAAGTATAAACTTTTTCATTTCCTCAATCACAATTTGTACAACTCAGTGTTTATGGCATTCGGCAGCAATAGTGTTTGTTCCTTATTTGATTTTATGTCATATTAAATAAGAAGACTTGGACCATTAAATGTCACTGCTGAGTGAGACTTTAAAAACTCCCCTTAAAGTGACCCAGCTGTTTTGAGAAGATTTATGAAACTGACATGTCCAGTAATGATGCCACAATTTGCAATTTAAACCCAATAGCTTTTCAAGGTCCTCAAATCCAGTTCATTTGGATAACCTAAAGCTACATTAAAACTTCCTGAAAAAGTGACCCTGAGGATTATTGTAGGTCCCAAATCCAGTTTTACTGTAAATGAAGTTTCACTCCATTGAAAATAAAGAGTACACCACAAATAAGATTTTCTAAATATAAGACATAGTTCTGAATCCTTCAATTAAGATGGAGAAAATTAATTTTTCCACCTTAGAATTTGTGTCAAAATAGTTTGTCATACAATTTCACATAAACTGAGAAACTGAGTTCTCAGAGGAAACCCAGACCAAAACATTGTTTCATGTAACATTACATGGATAATATTAACAGACTGATATGCTATACCATAGACTGTTGCGCAGCAAATTATATGGTGCAATAGCATTTAAAAAATTTTCATCTATTAAATTTGAATGTTTTTAAATAATGCAACATAATATTTTGATAGTACAGTATTAACCAATAGTGCTTGATTAAAGAGATCTGCAAATCTTTGTAGCAACACATGAAATTAAAAGTCACCATAGAAGGTAAATATGAAGATGAAAAGAATATAGTAATAGAGTAATCTGTGCCATACTGACAGCTGAGCAAGAATATAGCTGAGGATTTTAGTGATAACTTTAATTTTAGCCATTTCAGAAAATGTTAGAAAGTTTTAAAAATTACAACTACTTAAAAATTTAAGGATTGTATGTAAGTACACTTGGTGGCCCACTGGCCAAACAATAATGTGTACAAGAATCTAATTCATACAGTGTTAAGTCCAGATGAGTGAATGGCTTGCATAAAGAGAGCATGGCTAGATTTTTTTGACTGGCTGGAAGGATACCATATGTGGCTATCATTTGAAAACCAAAATACTTAAGAATAGGTGAACTTCCACAAAATACTACTAAACAGAGAGCTGCACAGACCAACACTAGGAACAAGCATTTTGAGAAGTTGCTGCCCAAACTGTCAATGATCTGTATAAACTCTGCTATAAAGCTTGCACCTTCTGATCAACTCTGCTGTTAACAGGCTGTAACAATATAATTGTTGTCAGTAATTAGTCATGTTCACTTTAAGAGAGGAAGGGTTAATCATTACAAAGGAATTTGATTTATAAAAGGTGAATAACTTATTTAGAAGTAAGCCAAATATGATAGTTAGCTCCTTGGCGCCGGCAGTTTTGATATGTACATTGCTGGCAATGAATGCCACTAGGAAGATACAGTCTCCCAGGACAAATGGTTTCTAAAAACACTTCAAAAGGGGGCTTCTGATATTTTCTAGTGGTTAATTTATCAGTTTATATTTCTGACTGCATTTGAAAAACTTTTACGGGCAGTTTTTCTATACAGTTGGGGAATTTCAGAGTACATTCATTTAACTATATAGTATGAACTGGACCTCAGCATTCAGGCAGCTGGCTCACTTATGAATACAAGTCACAGTCAGATTTTAAACAGCCCACTTCCAACAAGTTCCAAACTAAAGAGGTGTGTTAACATTAAGACAGGTTTTGAAATCAGCCATCTGGCAACACTGAGCTAAAAATATTGGATGTAAGCTTTGAAAATTCCAGGCTTAGGAGCATCTTTTTCCTCAAAAATCTCAGCCACATTGAAAAGAAAAAGCTGCTATTGAACAAAATATGCTAGTCAATATGTGGTGTGTTTTAGCATAATCAAAAATTAATGCAGAGACCCAATTTTTTTAACTTTAATATCAAAATAGGCTGACATCTGATTGCAGTACTGTTATTTTGAAGAAATGATTGAAAAAAATGTCACCAATTGTACATTTTCTTTATACAAAATAAGACTGCTAATATTGTATATATAGAATATTAGCAAAGAGGTTATGTTTGTTCACATGAAGTGATATTTCAGGAAAATATTTTGTAGTTACAAAACATGATTTTCAGTAAGATACCAAATTTAGTTTTGTAAATACAAGTGATTTTTTATCCTTGTAGAGGATTAACAGTGGGTGCACAAAGGGATTTTAAAACTGGCTCCTCAAAGACTTTATGGGCAGGATGGATAGTTCAAGTTGTCCAGTGAGACCCAGGTGCTAGGCTAATGTGGGTTCTCACATCAGATTGACAAGGGCACCGCAAGAGTAAGTTTTCTGTACGGCAGTCAGGGGGTGAGGAACAAAGGAAGGAATTGCTCACGAGCACCCGTAGGGGCCATTTTAGAGCATTACAGATTTGGCATGTGCAAGTAAAGGAAGGAAAGTGTTAGGTGAGGGGAAAATGGTGATTGTAGAGGAAGAGGCATACGAAAGTCCCATGACTCCTGAGTCCCTTCCTTAGGGAGGCTTGAGCCTCATTGGCACATGCCCTGGCTGGAATCTGGAGGGGAAAGTCCATACACTGGTGCCTGGGACCCTTACAACAGTGCCAAAAATAGATTAAAAAGGAAAAGGAAAATGCTTCTTTCACCAGTGGAATAAAATCTGAATACCAGAATTCACTGAAAATCTATATACACCACATTTTAGTCAAACACACACCAATCTTAAAGTCAAGATTGACTGCTTTTGCATTTGTAAAATGGCTAGAGCTGGGCGAAATTTCAGCCTATAGGAGGAGTCTTTGGGGCAATTTCATTATAATGTTTTTCTATACCTACATGTTCCATCTGATTTGTGATGAACACAAGTCTTACAGAACGTGATGCAATTCCCACTATGCCAAAAATTCCTGGTTACCTACACTGGGTAGCAGAGATTCTTGTAGTAATAAATCTTTCCACAGTAAATGGAAAAGGTCTGAAAAATTGGCCACAGCCCTGAGCCATAACACAAAATTAAATTGACGAGTTTATTCATTTTATTCTCACTACAAGTTAAACCACCTACAATATCACTTATATATTGCCATTATGTTACTCTGTAAAGGTGTGATATAAAATGCTGTAAGACCCGGTACCTTTTCAATTTATATAAACACAGTGAACTTCATTACTGTACATGTACTCTGCAACTACAGCTTAGCTGTAAATCCCCCACACACAATGGTATGGACATTAACCCCTCTATCCCCATTAAACTGTACATCAAGACAATACAAATTTACTGTCCCCACCCACCCCCTTACAAAAAAATAATACTCTAAAAGCAACCTACTGCAACTTTTAATTAAGACGATTACATATATTTTAGACCAATTGCTTTAAAGCAAGAAGGCAGTATAAACCTTCTAGGAAAATTTTTATAAAAGAGGTTAAGAAATATAAGACAATTTATACATTTAAAAACTTACAATAAATAAGAGATGCAGGCATTTTCTGAATACTAGGTACTATAATCCGATACAAGAACATCTTGATGTTCTGAAGCCATAGGTTGAAACCTATTGTTCCTCACGTCTCTTCTCGTCTCCATGCTTTTAATATTCATTAAACATGACTGGGTACTATGGCTCATTACTTTTCACAAATACTGTGACTGGGAAAAAAGGGTCAATTTTGCCACTAAAATGTTATAATACATTTTGACTGATCAATCATCATTCTAAAAAGAGTCCTGTAGAGTCAATGAAACAAAGACAGCAGGATTATGTGCCCCTCAGAAGTCAAAACAATATTTGTTGGAAGTAACAAGAATTATACCCCATCACAAATAACTTGAACTGAGAAGAATTATAACTTAGTCCTGCAGTGAAATATCCCTTTTCCTTGTTCTCTTCTTGCAAAGTTCAGATGAAGATCACAGCATATTCATGATAAAGTTATACAACTGATTCAGCACCACAAAATGAACTGGGAGACATGACCGTCTGTCCTGGGTTGCGGGATCACAGGTTAGCCAGGAGAGTGCATTGTACTGTTCCAAAACAAACCTGTAAAGCAAAAAAAGACTTCCATCAAGCTATACATTTTCCATTACCATAATTTTCAGACCATGTTCGACACACAATCTCACAACAAACCAACTTCTCCAACAGCTAAACATTTATGCTGTTAGAGTTAAACTAGCCAGACTTATGAAACAGCTAGCTTTCAGAGTCATTGTTCTCGAAGCAGGTCAACAAGGCTAGGCAAAACATTTTTTGTCTGGGTGGCAAACAATCATGCTACCCAGATGTTCATATCATTAGGTTTAAAAAAAAATCCAACAAAACTAGTTTATCTTCTATAGATGTCTTACTTCTATAGGATTACATGCCTGCTCATCTCTGTTCTGAACTCTTCCTACTCCCGCAGCACCTCCAAGCCTCTTGCCTAACTGCTTCCTTGTATCCCTCTTCCATTCATCAATGGATCTTCTTCCACCAGGACCCGTACACCTGGAACTCCCTTCCTCTTTTGTTGCATCCAACATCCAGCCTCTTCCCATTAAAATCTCACTTCTTCTAATCAGCCTACCTACAATATGCTAAAAAGTGATGCTATAAAAAAAAAAAAAAAAAAAAAAAAAGAGCACTACTTCATAACTAAAAAATCTTTTAACAACGCAAAGCAGTACGTCTATGTGTGTTGTCCTTCATGAAGTACTAAGCATACTCAGCATTCAATTAATAATGAATAAACCTTACAGAAAAAGAGCCAAGTTGATATGCTGCAATAAAATGTGGTTCTGCAGTTATATTATTAAAAATATTGTTTGTTTCATTTTTAAGTAATAAAGCATCAATACCTGAGAACATCAGAAGTTTGATTAGAGTCAAGTGGGTGGGAGTGTTTACTGTGGAGTAGCTCGTCTGATTGCACTGAAGGCACATGGAGGTGCAAAGAGGCCTAAAAAGAGAACAGGCACATCATCAGACACCCTTGCATTAGTTACAATTTAGACATCCCTGTTCCTTTACAATATAACCGCACCTTCCTTGTAATTACTTCCTAACACCTGACACAAAGCGAAACAGTGCTTTAATCCTATGCATTCAGCTAGAACAGGAATCAGAACAACCTACATATATTCTGATATGTTTTATTTTTTTGATTAATGCATTCTGCTAAAATTATATAAGTATCTTAAGATAGGATGTAAGTAATCTCTTCTCCAACCCCATTTCATTGGGTTGGGAGATACGGCCAAGATCACCATTTAAAACAAAAAAAGGGACTGAAGTGGATGTGACTCCACTAAGTTTATCCACTTACACCAAGGAAGTACTTGGCCCAGGATTTCTAATTGACATCTTACCAAGATTTTGCATTACTGTTGCTGCCAGTAAAGTACCAATATCTTTGTAAATTCTAGCAAACTGAAAGTAGCACAATTTACAATAGAAAAACAACTACACAAATTAGGAGGTGCAAAAAAAGCCACAAAATATTCTAACCTTCAGAGTTCTCATTAGATCATATTTTGGTACAAGTACAAAGTTTTGCATATTCAAGTCTTAAACCAAAAGTGATACTAGCCTATTAGTAGCCTTCGTAATCCAACTGTTTTTTATTAGTATACCACACAATTTCTGAAAAAGAAAACAGCAGCAGCAGAAGCATCCATATAATATAATGGAACTTTTGCTTAACACGTGTCATGGGGGAGAGCTACTTTTATTCATCTTTGTTTCAGGTTAGACATATCTGTGTCATAACAAAATTATATGTATAATCCTAGATTTGAACAAATAAAAGTTTGAAGGTACAGCAGAACTGACTTCATTGTGCCAGACAAGAAAATGGAAGTGACAACATACACATGATGCGAGAACCTCTTCTGGATAGATGAGTCAATGTCTACCTCGGACTATTCCCCACTTAAACTCTTCCTTGAGGAAGACCAAAACAGAACGGATGGATAAAGCATAACATCTGTCTCTGTACTAGACTACATTTTCCAAGTTTAACCAGGTCGTTACACTAGATCTTTCCTTTCTGCATTGTTTCCAAGTAAGAGGCAGAGGCAAATTTAAGCCAGTAATCTGGAGAAGTCTAGCCAAACACTTAGTGTAACACAACTCCTTGCAAGATACAGCAGCATACACCTATTAAGAGTAAGCAAAGCTTCAGTTGTAAGAGGAGGAGGAACATTATTCTTGTGAAACAAATATGTGAAGAGGCTGTTCAGAAGAGAACACTTCTGAACTTTTCCTGCTCCGGTTAAAAATGTCTCATTTTTGTAGAAAGGGAACAAAAATATGCAAACTGGTCTGGTTTCTAAGGAAACCAGAAATTGTGCATGTCTCTTGGAACGATGTTAAAATTACTGTATTCATTTGCTTAAAAAAAAAAAAAAAGTTCAGAAGTCTAAAATGTTGCTATTCAGATCCCACATTACACATTTATCTTAAATGCCCACTGAATGCTCAGGAAAAACACTGTACAAGTTGCTGAAGTACAGTACCTTAAGAAACAGGGGACACTGATTTTGTGCTTGAGGACATGCTGACCAAAACCACTCAGGCAATGGACCGGCTTTGGCAGTTGATACAAAGTAACCAAGGGCCAATGGTTGTTGCAGGATATTTGTTACTTCATCATGAGATTCTGTTGAAAGCAATCTATCTGTACCTTGACCCTAAAAGTTGACAAATATCAGGAAGAAGCGGAGTTAGTGACAATATGGAACATTTAGTTATGCTATTAAATCTGCAGCTTTCCAAATTCTTGGATCAAATTGGATTGAATAGATGAAGGGCAAAAGGTCATAAGAACCTGGTATTCTACAAATGAAATCCTAATCTGAGAAACCTAAATTGGTAAATTCTGGTATTTACTTCGTAATAGTTACCTTGCCCATTTCACCTCCATGGGGGTAATGGGATCCTGGTGAATGTACAGGGGATCCAGTAGGGGATGCAGGAAGGATATTAATAATATCAGGATCAAGGTCATCTCCAGTGTCTAACAAATCAAAGATACCCATTCCATCTGCTCCATCTTGAAAAAATGAAGAACAGTCAATTTCTATACCTCCATAAACATACAATATAAATCGATCTTGTTTTGAAGTCAATAGATTTGCGTTTAGTAACCTTACTCCCCAACATACACTTTTTTCCCCATAATTAATTAATAAACACAAACATCACTAACCATTGTTTGTATTGAAGGCCAAGTCCAAATTTTCAGTGGTATAGGTCGACGATGCTACTTGCACAGAGGCAGATGTAGGGAACACAAGTATATGAGTGCATGATGTGTCCTGTGGGGTATTCAGCTGAGATGTCTGCATATTTAAAGTAGTGCTGCGTCCAAATACAGAACCTGTTGACACGGAATCTTTAAAGAGGGGAAAGAAGAAAGAAAAAGAAAAATAAAATATGTATTTTTCTTGAACTTCATATTGTTAAGAGAAACAAGTCCCAATAACCAAAAGAAAGGAGCAGTTTTACAAATACCTGGCATAATAACAAAAGACCCTTGTGGTTCCATTGCCACCAAGCAAGCACTGAGAATGCTGGGAGAATCTGCAGCAGATATACCACACATCCTACACATATCTTTCAGTCTCTTGCTGAGGGACTGGAGGTTTCGGCGACTCAGCAAACAGCTCCAATCTAGGGATATTAAGTCATATTAATTTATCTACCCAGAAAATAGTTTGTTTTGAACTTTGTTTCATTAGTAGAAAACATAAGATGTTCAAAATAATTCATTTGCATAATGACTTTTCATTTATACTAATCTTCAAAACCATTCAGCTGCAAATTTATGAAGGAATTGTCAAAAGATGTAGTTATGTTTGTTTCAAAGGGTGGAAAAGCCAAATTATCAGACTACTTTATCGATCTTTGTGAGTTAAACAAAAGTCAAAGCTTTTAAACCAAGTTTCTACACTCAACAGCTCTATTACCTTTTAATTCTCCATGACCTATCCTTCCTAAACGGCCTATTACAACTCTCCAGGGCAATGAACTCATCTGCACAAGTCCCAAGCACCATTCCCAGAGTTTTTGGAGACCAAGTCTGCGGGCAGAACCTTTTTTCCTACGAGCTCTAGGATTGTGAAGGGGGGGGGGGGGGGG
>NW_020664582.1:15125662-15151967 GCF_002925995.2 Terrapene triunguis
AAAAATTGCATTAAATTCTTCCAGAAATGTAGTTCCACAACAATACCCAGATAATACTGCTTATATTCAGCTGCTTGAGTTAGTTTTGCTAGATACTGGCTCCACAAAATTAATCAGAAGTATCTATACAGAACCACTATACTAGAAGAACTTTGATCCAGGAGAGAGGTGCGAAGTTCTGGATATATTCAAGATACAGGTGCTGAGTGAACAGAAAAGCTTTGCTTCTTACCTGTTTGGTACATCGATATTAATTATGCAAGTTTCTAGCAGTTCTCCATACAGATCTGTGCATGATGCAAGAAGCCATCTTTGATCATGAGATAAACAATAGCCCACAAAAAGCACATTATATTTCTGTCCAGCCTCTCCGAAAGTTTCTCCTAACTCTGTTTGCTTGTCCTTTACAGGAGCCAATATAAAAGGGGGTGTATAGAGTCGAATACACTCTGGTCTCTGTAAGAAATGCAACAGAAAATTTAAGTACCAAAGGATAGCTAATCATTAAGAACTAGGATTCTTTAATTATTAAAAACAAAGACCATTTACCTAAAAGATAAATAAGTCATGGAAATGTACATGCAATTCTGCCATTATTCCCTAAATGTTTACCAAAAGATCAAGTTAATCTTTAGCACTTTTTGTAACCTCAAGATACTCACATCAGGGCTCTTGAGAGCAGTTTCCATTGCTAAACCTGGGCCAAAACCAGTCAATGTTTTCACATTGGTTGAAGTTGGAAGTGGTCTCCGACACTGGGTAAATGCTGAAAATGCCAGAGATTTTAAGTGTTGGGTGTAGATTTGCCTATCTTCATGTTTCACAGGTTGTAACAGGTACTGACACGGGACAAGCTAAAAAAGGGATTGAAAAATAAAACATTACCACCAGTGTGTAATTTACACTGAAAAATTCTTACCATCTCCTCTTCAGATCTTAAGTGCTTTTTAAAAAAGTTCTTTGGCTAATGTTTTTAAAATTACTCTCCATAATCTGGCCTCTCCAGTTCCATACAACTTTCTGGCTTTCCTCTCTCCATTCTGTTATAGGATGTGAGGCCCTTTCAAGCAGTCATCTAACTGGAGGACTCAGACCAGGAGTGTAAGCGCCTTCACAATAAAAGCCTCTCTCCATCTACAAACCTCCCAGCTGCCTAAGGTCTTTTATCACTACCAACGTCTAATGTCTGGAAGTCAGGAGTGCTGGATAAAGCTTCTTAATACTGTCAGTCTGGGAGGTAGGAATTAATAACGAAGGGACATCCCAAGGCTACCTTTCTCCCCATTACCATTAGCAGAATGGAGCACAAGCTCCACTGTCTAATGCCAGACTGAAGTTTAAGGAGACTGTTACACGATTAACTTTTGATCAGTGCTGCTGTAAGATACTAAAATGCTCTTGAAAATTTTATTGATGACACTTCTTCCCACAATTTAAACAGCAGAACAATGATAAATACTGAATCCAAAGGATTCAATTCACCATGAGGAAAATACTATCTTCTCCAAACCCAGCTGAAATGAACAGTAATTTTTACCTTAAATTTTTTTAGTAAATATGTTAACTACTTACCTGCACAGAAACTGTACTCCTGATGTTAGGAGGAAGAATCTGAACCATCTCTAGAAAGCAACGAAGAAGCCCAAGGGTCCACACGTTGGATGAGTTGCTATGCTCATCTTTCTTTTCATATGTAAAAGGATCAATTATATAAACTACAATTGCAGGTGGATAGGAGACAGCATGTGAATCTCCATCTGTAGGGACTCCAACTTTATCACGATCCATAGTGCTGGAAGTTAATTTGAAACCAATTGCTATAAAAATTTTCTGTTTTATATAAAGTATATCAGATTACACCGTATGTATTACATTAAAAATGGAATTTGACGGCACCCTCTGATTAAGTGAAAAGAGCTTCTTTGCCTTGAGTAAGATGTGAGGAATGATACTATCACATATTTACTGACTTCAGTTTAGTGCACAAACTCATCAGCTTGTCAGGACCATTAAGTTTAATTTTGTTATTTAGCTCTGCAGTTCACCCCTCTCCATCACATGAGTTCATCAGCAATTTGCCCCATTGCTTCAACTGGCAGAAGAAGCAAGGTATCAAGCAAGGTATCAACCAGTTCCCAACAAAAGCAGTCTTACCAGTACAGCTTTAACACCAAAACCATACTTTATTCAACAATGCAAGTCTTATTCTCTACTTTCTTCCTTCTTGAACATATTAAAAAAACCCGCTTATTAATTTGGTTGGAAGTAAACTTTGTGAACATAGTTGCAGGGTACAGGGGTTGCTATTTTTTGCACCCCAGCAGCTATTCAAACCTCTTACAAGTTATTTTTAGAGTTGGGACCCAACCTGAAAAACTGGGTTCCAAACCTTCAGAGTTTTAGGGTTGTAGTTCAGGCCAATCGTTCTACAATACCTGGCATCTGAAAGACAGACGCTTACATCTAGCTCTGTCATCTTCAATTTTTGAAGTGAAGATGTGAAAAAGATTAAAATAAAAACAGCATTGTGCTCAGTTGTGTGGGCTGCTTTTTTTCTTTTTCTTTTTTTTTGGATGAGTATTGCACATTAAGTACAACACGTTACCTTTCAGAGACTTCTGGGTGTGGCTGTGGAGGGGCAGATGAAGTTTCCCCAGATATCCCAGCTGCTTGAAGAGCTGGTTGTTGCTGCTGTCCCCCTGTCTGTCCATTCGGGGCTGTTGTAGCCTGTGTAGGCAGGGAGGCAGAAGTAGTACTGTTCATGCCGCTAAAAGGTGGAAACGAAGAAGGTTTGTTTGTTGATATCCCACTGCCTATGTTGGTGGAAGAAGATGAGGGGGCGGTAGTGGTCAAAGTTGAATTAGTTGTAGTAGCTGCAGAAGACATGGCACTGTTTGAAGTCACCGTCATGGTACTACTGGTAGCAGCTGCAGCACTGGACGATGGAGTGTTGGAATTTCCTGTGTTACCTGCGACCAGTGGCTGAGTGGATGCAGACTGACTTGTGAGGGGAACTAGATTTGGCTGAGAAAGTAAAGAATTGTCTAATGGCTGAGAAGCAAGATAAGGACCTAAAACAGAAGAAGTAGAAGTTAATTAAAAAGTTGGAATTTAATTCTTTCAACCTGATATAAAAGACCAATAAGAAAAATCTAATAATTTTAGCATTGATTTTTCTTTGTATCTTACCCAAAACAAATGAGAACATCAACACTTTTTCAGATTCAATTTCTAGAACAGGTTCACTCCACTCATCCCCTTTTCCTAGATAATCCACTAACAGACTTCGGGGACTAATACAGAACTCTGGTTGCAGCTACATTAGAATTGATCCGATAGCTGGGCAGCAAGTCTAAATAAGTTACCATACAAATGGTCAGCAGGATTTATCATGAAGTAGTCTGACAGACTTGCCCTGAAGACTTTACCAGTGGCCAAGAAGTCATTTTGAGTGTGTGTCTATATGTATGTTTGTCCAGGATTTTTGCAGACAATATTTGGACAGTGTGCTACATATATGCTTTTTCACCTTTCACCTCTATAATATTTCTATAAATAACAGAATCAGATGAAATAAGGAGAACTAAAAATATTCAGTACCCAGGTCATATCTGCAAACTTGAGCATAGAGCTTGAGTTTGGAAAATGCTTCATTGTTGGCATTAGCTGCCTGAGAGAACCAGTCTGTGACCGACTTTTCAGAAAATTTCTTTGAAGCAGTGGATCCAACTCTCATGATCCCATCAGAGAGCAGTTTACAGATAGGTCTATGCTGACCAAGTCTGCAAGCCTGAAAAAAAAAGTTAAAGATAAGATAGAAATAAGACAGTAATGAGTTCACAGACTTTCAAAGTTGCAAGGTATGACACATGGAATTCAACACAAAGAGATCGCTTTATGTTTGTTTTGGGGGTTTTTGCATGTTCAAAAACACACACTACAATTTGGTTATCACATAAATTGAAATGCTGCTTTATAATTCTAGAAAGCTAAATGGTTCTGCAATATGCATACCCTGTTGTTTTAAGGTTATCAACAGGTTTACCTAAGTGTAGGAAAAAAACAAAGTACATCATATCTAGCCTAACCTTCTTAACCACAGCTCAAGGAACGCAAGTGTTTAACTGCAATGAATTAATATTTGGTTGCACTTATTAAAAATGGTAGTACACAGTTTTACCACTTGATGGCATTGATAAAATAAGAAAATAGCCGCTTGAAAAAAGCTACATCCAAATAAGATATTGATGAGCACCAGGATGTGCCTTTATCTTCCAAATGTCTATTTCTAACATCCATTTTAGAGGCCTCATTGAGATGGTACTCTGTGCAGGCGTTTCAACATAATTTGGGATCCAAGCTTGACAAATGACTGACTATATACTAATAATATTCTTTATACTATCCCATTACATTGCTGTCCCTCACACATATTGTACCTCATATACTGCAGTCAGATCTCTAAAGAAGCTTTTTGCTCCATTCAGCAGGGCCTCATTCTCAGGACACACCACAACATAAGCAATGTCTCTTTGAGATCCATAAGGTTCCAACATCAGCCTCTCCCAGTATGGCAAGGCAAATGGAGACAGCACCAGAAAATCATAATCGTATCCCAGCAAAAATGTTGGAATTGGCAGTGGTTCTGGGGACTCATCAGTTCCTAGATAAAGAAAGATACATTTTCCAATATATTAAAAGGAAAACAGGAATCTAGCAGAATCGATATCTTGCTTTTGGCAAACAGGAGTGTCCTCAAGCACAAAATCAGTGTCCCCTGTTTCTTAAGGTACTCATTTTCATCACTATCAAGAGTGAAGCCAGTATTGATAATAAATCAAGTTCTCTTTGCCTTAATAAGCATGTGTAAGGCATGCATGATCTAGCCCTATATATGAGTCAACAATTTTTTATTGCTAGCTCCCAGGTCCACAAGAATAGCTTTTATATTATTATTAAATATTGGTATTATTGTCAGGGTGGATAAAAATCAATGATTTTTGTAAAGAAATTGAAAATGGATTTTTTGATAATTTAAATACATTTCTTCTTTTAAAAAATAAGCCTATATAAAATTAAATTTAAATTTATGACAACCTATGTTAAGACCTCAACTTACCATAATCTATTAAAATAATTTAAATTAAATAAAAATAATATTAAGCAGTACATGTTTGCAGCCAAAATCAAAGCCACTGAACTGACGGTTACTGACTAAGCACCTGAAGTATGTTGAAGTGCTAACCCAGTCTTTGACAGCAGCAGCTTCTCCTGCAGGTGCAGAGGGAATATTTTCGTCATTTCACTTTATTCAACTAGTTCAGTTCAATGACTATTTCATTCAAAAGTTAAGAAACTGACTGGGAGTTGGGGGGGAGGGAGGGAAAGAGAACAGGAAAGCTTGTTTTCCTCTTCCAATCTATGAATAAGAACTATATGTGAGTGGAAGAGATCTACTAATTCTAAAACCTTGAAGGACGTGATGACCACAAACGAATCAGTTCAGTTTAGTAACTACAGACAGCACATCCTTTGTTTAATAAATCAGTTAGTTTTAAATGCAAAACGTGTTTTGACAAACTTTTTCTTAAGTATCCAGCACACTTACAGCAGTTTTAACTAATGAAGTTACAATGCTTTTTTTGCATTTAATTTAAATTACAATTTCTCTCCAAATACAGCTTGACAAATCAAAAGTTAAAAAAAAAAATCTAGTAAATATCAATCCACCCATTTTAGAATCTTTATATACGTTAAGTTATATAATTGCTTAAATAAATGTGTACAAATAGTGTATTTTCCTAATTAGAAAAAGTACCACCAAATTTAGCATAAAAGCTATATTTAGTTGCAAATCAGTATGTTTTAATGGTTACCAACCACTGAGAATCAACTTTTCTTTATGGAAGTACAAATGCAAAACAAGATTAAAAATCACTGACTTTAATCAGAGGTTTCTTGCTTGCCACTTTAAATCGTAATTAAAATTGGTTATTTAAAATCACTTTAATTTTAATCAATCCACCCTGATTATGGTAATTAATAGAGGACCTTATCAGGAGCAGTCTTCCATCCAGCAAGGCATTCTAGAAATGGTTAAAAGCAGCCCACACCTCAAACAGTTTAGAATCTAATTAAGACATGATGCAACAATGGTGTGTGTATCAGTCAGAGAGAATGGGAGAAAGAGGACAGGGGTGCAAAGCACATATGATATCTAACCATGCACATATCTATTATTATAAATATCAGAAGTCTCTTGATAAAAGGCCATCCCTCTTCCTTGTTAATGAATACAGTACTGTCTGATGTAACATGCTAATATCCAGTGGACATTAATAAAGCCACCAGAACTAAGATACTGGGTTGAATTCTTAACATATATAGTATCTCTGTACATATGATTTCAAAGCGAAGCTGTTCTGTGCATTTGTAATTGATACAACTGGTCTATTTCTGACCTTCCGTCCATAACTCTACCGCCATTGATAAGATTCAGTGGGTTAAAAAAAAAAAAAAAAAAACACACCCCACAGAATTACTTTAAACATTCTGGTTTCTTAATGTCAACTGTTCATTCCAGCTCCAATCCCATCATCACTTTAAATAATAACTTCATGTGATCCTTCATTCATAAACATTACAATTAAAGCAACTGAGTGAATTCAAATATATTGCTATTTTAAAATCATTCCTTGTATATTACAAAGGTAAATATTTTCTGTGTGTTGTAAAGGAAATAATACCTCTAACCAATAGTTCTCCCTATTTTAAATCTCTCTTGGTTGAATCACATCTAAACATTCAGGTTTGGTAACCTATACCAAGGACAAATTAACAAATGGGAATCTATACAAGTAGTTTACCATAAGAGCCTCGGCCAGCCATTTTGTGAAACTGCTGCCATGTGAGGGGGCCCTGCACACCCCAAGATCGGACTATTCGCTTTTTCTGAATAGCATCCTGAAGAACTGGCTGGAGTGACAGAAGCATGCGAAGGATGTCCTGTGAACACTGCATGCTCACATCCACAACTGAAAGAGAACAAAAGAAATGTAGTCACAGCTTAAATAAAATTATCTAAGAAAAAATTGCAAAGAGTTTAAAAGGTCCTAAGTTTAGGTGAATTTGGGGGTTTAAACAAAAAGTCACTTTCTTGAAACATATATTCTGTTCATGTAGGCCATACAACTATTATCTTCAAGTCTTTCACATAGTTAAGGGATAGCAATTAAAATCAGAGTAGCAGTTCCACTGCGCTTTGATTTTCCAGTCTGTACAATAGTCCCTTCCTTGAAAACTTCAGCTCTCCATCTTTTATCTTTGTCTAAACTATAAAACTAAAACACGCCTATAACTCAATTGTTAAAGTATTCAAAATATCAGTACTTCTCCCTCCACATAGATGTTTAGAGGGAATGCCAACCATCACTGCTTTCACAAAGTCTTGGGGGGAATCCTGTAAACAGTATTCATTATTTAGCCAAATTTGGCAAACTTATTAGAATGTCACAGACAGCTAATAAGTACAGTTTAAGGGGGAAAAACCAAAGAAACAAAAAACCCTAAAGCTTTTAAGATGAGGGTTAGAATTTTGTAGCCTCCTTTTAGTGAAACGTCTCACCCCCTCCCCCTTTATCAATATTTCCCAAGGGAACATAAGCCTCAGTATTACTATGTGTCTCAAAAATATTTTGATTTGTCTACAGGAAAGCTTCCCAAACTTGAACCACCAGTGATCACACAGCACCTGGTGGTGGTCTGTAGAAAGTTGGCTGTCTATGAGGCTGGCGGTCTTCCTCCTTACTAGCTACTTTAAACTGCATCCAATACTGCCAGTATACCACTTTTCTATGTGAAAAATTGCTGTAGTCACCACAGAGACGTTGCAAGATCATTAATGGAAGGAGAGGTGGGTCTGATTATGAATGTGAGGAGAGGTGGTCCATGAGACAGTGGATTAACATGAGATCTACTCTTGGAAAAAGCTTCATGATCTATTATATAAAAGCTGCATTATGTTTGAAGAAAATGTGTATTTCACAAAAGACACTAAGTTTGTTACTGAATTTTCAACATTATTAATGTTAAGGGGATATGAAAAGAAAGTAGGTAGCAGAAATGACAGCAGCACCACCTATTAACAGTTTTGCTACTGACCAATGGCAGCATGCAGATTAGCTTGTGTGAATGGGTTGAAACAAAACCAAGCTTTCATTAAAAATAATTTCTGTAGGAAGGGTCATGAGTAGAAAGCAATGTATCTTGATCTCTAGCATATGCAAGTTATTCAAAATTCAGGCTGCACAGAAAGCAAAACAAAAATGTCTGTGCCATAGGGAAACAGAGTATAGGACTTAAGTGTTCAAAATAGGCAGAAATGTTGTGATATTGTGACCTAAGTATAAGCAGACCTCAAATTTCTTTATGATTATTAATCATGCCACTAGAAATGAATGAAAAAAAGATGCAAAATAAAAAAAGTTAGATATTTTTTACCACTGCAGATAGAAATGAACATTCTTTTGAGAGCAATTGTTTGATTCTTTACAGATGCCATTTAATTTTTGCAAATCCAAATTCTCCTACATTACTTTAACTTCAGAAGCCTCTCACCTCCCTCTCTCCACCTTCAAAAGTGAGATTAAAATACCATATTTCCTTGTTATTTCTATTTATGTAGCCTTTCATTCAATTTCTACAGAAATTAATATACTGCACAGAATCTGTAAAGTATCCATCATATGTATCCCACATGTACCTAAAAAAAGACTTCAAATTCCAATGAATCACAGATAATACTATCCCTGCTTGGAATGTGCAGTAATACTACAACAACTACTCAGTATTACCTAGGTTTCCTAAGATTCTGCTCAGTACTTCATAGGAAAGTTCCCAGAACACCAAATAGAAGACTACACTATATAAAATGCCTACACTATGGATACCCAGACTATGGGCTTGAGCAACATTTCAAATCCATATGGCAGGTATATGGTCCTTTAAAGCTGGGCAAAGAAAACCTAATTAGTATATTGATTTAGTACCTAAAAGGCCAGAGGCTAGGAACAGAGCAGCAATGGAAATTCACTCAAGTGTATATGTAACGGAAATAAGTCAATTGGCAATCTTAACTCCCCCTACTCTTCATGCTATCAGATGCTTAGAAGCAAGACAAGAAACAGATTTGCAAAGAAAAACCAAGTATATTTACCATTTCTTTTTGACCAATGATGCAAGCAAGTACTTTTCACAAGTGCTTCATCAACTTTTCCTCCTGACATATTGTCCATGAACTGGCGCCCATGTTCTAACGCTAGATAGCAGTCATTGCAACAATCCCTTTCTTCTACACGTACCAGGTTGTTAACTGCACCAAATTTGGGTATAGGATCTTGATCTGCTGCTCCAAATGGCGAAAACAAGTTGGTGCACTGATCTTGCAGCAACAGTATTAACTCATCAGGCAATTTCTCAGGTTCTTTCAGTCCTCGCTCAACAGAAGTAGCTCTAAGAGCTTCAAAACGTTTCTCCGCTTCTTTGCCACACTCTGTATTACGCCCAAGGATATCCAATTCATCTTCAAGAAACAATCCAGAGTTGTTGCCAAACTTTCTATTCATGACAGCACTGAAGCCACAGGTACACCTATATTGAGCCTCTTGTGTTGGATCTGGAATGTAAACTCCAACATCAGCACCTTTGATGTTCATGTTGCAGACACAGATGCAGCAGCTATCAAAGTTACAGTCTTTGAACAGATTCATTACTGACTCCGAAAGGATGAGATTCACATAAAGACTGTGCGCCTCAGGGATGGATGGTACAGTTGCAGGTTCAACTGAATTTAGTGGTCTACATGTTGATGGTGTGGACGCTGGTGAATACAAATCAGAATTTTCATATTTGACTGAACCTTGAGCACTGGCAGGTCCACCAGCTCCACGAGGGGTACGAGGTGTCCTTGGTGTTCTAGGAGTTGGGAACCGAGGAGTGGAAGGAGATGGGAGAATTCCTGCTCCACTATTGCTGGGAGGTGCACTACTGGGCGGCATCCCAAATGGAGTATGAGTTTGTGGCGTGTAGGCAGGGCCATACTCTTGATCCATAGTGCTTCCATCACTAAGAAAAGCAATAAGGAAAATATTTTTCAATGGCGTTTGTTTTTGAAATACAAGAATATCAAATTTTAAGTAAGCACTTTTCAGATTCACATTTTAAAACAAAAGGTAGTAAATATTAGTGCAAAAATTGTGCAATCAAAATAAAGAAGTTTGGGCCTATTTGTTCTAAATGACTATGCAGAACTGTTCTATATATTGACAGCAGTGCTAAAAACTCAAATAATAAAAAAAGCTTCTGGAAAATAATTCTGGTTGTAGCCAATATTTTCTAAATACATGCACAGTGTGAAGAGCACCTTTTCCTTTTCACTCTTTGTTAATATTAAACAATATGGTGACATGTATCACTAAGAAAATACTGGCTTTACCAGCAGCAAACTCTGCTGGATCAGTGAGGGAAGTATCACTTGGAAACCTTTCAAATTTTCCTTCCTAGTCACTGAAACGTCTCCAAAGACTTATCAGGCTAATGAGACCTGAAAACATTGCTTCTACACAGATCTGACCCAAATAAAAAGCAGCCCGTTGTACTCATGCTGTGGTTTAAATTATAGTTTGTGAACCAACAACAAGCTTATAAATACACAGCCCATGTTTCCTAATCCACCTGCAGAAGGAGCACATGCAGAGGAGCAGGGCAGAATAAATATTCCTCAAGGAGGAGAGAAATAAAACGGGGTTTTCTAAACGACTAGTCAGTACTGAACGCACTTTATAGGGATGCTCATTTAGATACAACTACTGCTACTAAGGGTATGTCTACACTGCAGTTAGACACCCATGGCTCCGTGTGCCGGCTGACCTGGGCTCAGGCTAAAGGGCTGTTTAATTGTGGCGTAGATGTTTGGACTTGGGCTGCAATCTGAGCCCGGGGACCCTCCCAATGTGCAGGGTCCCAGAGCCCGAGCCTGAGCCCAGTGAGCCTGAATCAGCTAGCACGGGCCAGCTGAGGGTTTTTAATTGCAGTGTAGACATATCCTCTGTCATCACCAGCAGATGTCACATCAGGCACTGGTTTCTAATTGTAAAGGACAAAGAAATGAACATGGGAAGGGAAAGTTTTAAAAAACACAAGTGGCCTGCCCATCACTAGAAAAGCTGAACTGAATTCTAGGAAACAGCAAGAAAAGCACCTGCTAAGCCCTTGTAGTAGCTATGATACCACCAAAGGAACATGGAGTCCCAGGCTTGTATTTAATTCAATTGTTGCAATCTTCATTGCTTATTACAATTAGATTTATACCATCAGGCTTCCCTAAGAAACCCTTAAATGAGACATGAATAAAATTTACATAGTTAAGTAGCTATTTTAAAAGAGGAATTTTCTCTATTTAGATACAGTTTTTACTCACAATTTTCTTTAGTTTATCAGTAATTTAACGAGTGTTTTTAAATGTTTTTCACTATACTTTCTAAATGGAAAAACTATTCATTTCATTAAAAGATATTCTAGAATGTGGATAATTTTGATCATTTTATACAACTTTAAAAAAAAAACTATTTATCATTCACTGGCGCAAAAGCATACCCCTCTTTGATGAATGGCATGGTGGGTCCTGGAGGAAGTAACTCCAGTTTTCCAACAGTCCAACTCTGACGGTAAATGCAGTCCTCTGGCAGCTTGATAGGAGGGAGACATTGGCTGGGGAGAGTCTTTAGTGGGGCAAACATGGAACACCCCACAAAAGCCTGACTATTCTCAGGCTTATAGACATAGGAATAATCCTAGAAATTAAATAAAGAAAACACTAACCAGTAAATATAGTCGATTATATAAATCCGGCAACAAAAATGCTACTAAGATTAAAGTAATCAATTAAAAACTTGTTACTAATTTGATTAATATTATTCTACATTTAGTCCATGCAATTTACATTTCTACACTTAAAAAGTAAGTACAGCATTGGTACTGCAACTGATTACATGCTGACATACACACAAAGGCCAGGGCCTATAATTTTAATATATTTCTTTAGTTTACTAGTGACTAAACAAAAGAACAGCTCAGTGTAATTCAGTATATTTCAGAAGCGAAATAACAGGTTTCACTTAAGATACTTCATCCACTTCTATGTCATGTAATAAACAATTAGTAATACAGGAAATATGGTGAGAATTCTAGAAATATTCAGTTTATTGCTTGAATTTGGAAAAGGCATTTATCAAAGTTACGCAACATTGCTTACCTTGATTTCAGAAGGTTTTGGACTGCAGAATCCCTCATCTACTTCAATTCTGAACTGAATGCCTACACTAGAGCTATTCCCTTCAAGTATAGTTCCTCCAAGTGTAGCATCCATATTGCCATATTCCTTATTGTTCATATTCATTGGTGAAAACCCCATAATATGTTGTTCCAATGATGGTGGTGTTGGATACATTTTATGAAGATCTGCAGTACCTGTTTCAGATTAAAAATGTACTTCAGAGGATACTCCAGGAACACATTTGTTTATTATATATTTCTTTCATTTGTCTTATACAAATGTCAAAAAACTTAAATTTGCAACTGTACACAACAAATAATTTAAATGTGGCATTGCTGATATTAGTAACCTAATTGAGGGATAAAACGGGGAGGAGGACTTACTTATGCATGACAGTGGGTCTAAATTTCCTGCTTTTGACTCTTTGCAGTTGGATTTGTCATCTGAGCCATTCACTGTTCTTTTAGATCCAGGCTATAAGAGAGAGGGGGGAAAAAAAAAAAAAAAAAGTTAAAATTCCCATCTGAAGCATTTTAACTAGATATAAACAACACTAAACAGTAGTAACAATACAGTCTAATCATAATACCTCAAGATTGAAAAATAAAAAGTATAAATTTCCTCCCTTATTGAATGCCTACTGTTTGAACTTAAATCTTACTTAAGGAATCATAGTCTAGTATTTCACTTGTTACAAGAATATGAGCATTGACCCAATAGTAAGAGGCAAGCACTTACAAGAAAATGCACTATATTTCCTTATCTTTGTCAAGAAAATAATGAAAAGTGCCAGTTAAAGTTTTCCTAATTGTAATGTTTAAATGTAATTAAAAAAAACCAAACAAACAAAAAAAACAGGACTATGCTGAAACCCTTATTTGAGAAGTGATATATTTAACCAGCTGCTTACATCTTTATGCTCCTAATACTATAGTTAATAGCCAACTGCACTTTTCATTATGACCCTTTATTTTCAAGAGATTTTCTCAAACTTATCCATGTTCTCAGACAAGCAACATTTTTTCCCTCCCCACAAAAATGTTACAAAGCACTCTCCAGTTTAAGATAAAGCTTGTACTAGTTTCAAATGCTTTTAGAGGTTACTGAGATCTAGTCTACACAAAGACTTTGTACTAGTACATGTCAAATAGGGGGGTGATTTTTCTATAAAAGATTCAAGTGCCACCTGAGATTGCAATAAAATTATTCCAAGATATTAACAGCTATACTGAAATGATTTGATAGAAGAAAGCCCACTTTAAAATTTCCCAAATTTTTCATTGTTTTAAATATTAAAAAAGATATATTAGTGGGTATGTTGGCTAAACAAGTAGAGTCTAGGCTGTAATAAGAATATAGCACTGGTAATAATTATAATGTCATAGGTTTAGCTCTATGTCAAAGGCAAGTACATTCTCATTGCCCAATAAGGATGCAAAAGTGAAAATGTCAGCCAAAAGTCTTATTATATATTATACTTTTATATTATATAATGGACTTATTAGATTAGCAAAAGTCTATACATTATATACCAGTCAGTCACCAGGGGAAAATGTATTTTAAAAGTACACTCATTTTAAAAAAAAAAAAAAAAAAAAAAAAAAAAAAATCTTTTTCTCCGCCACAAAATGTACAAGTCTGAACAATTTTTATCTAGCAGCTGCTTTTACTTTTGCAAACCACTTACTGTTAGTTCATCTTCATCAGAGTTGAAGAGATTGTCAAGGTCAGTGTAAGAGACTACCAGGTCTGTTTCATGAAACAGGCTAGTTGATGCAGTGCGAGCGTGAGCAGCAATACGTTGTGCATCTATAAAGAATATGAACATTTATGCTCACCTTAGCATTGTAGATACTATACATTTATTTAAATTGGGTATTTCTTTTTAAATATTATTCAACTGGAGAAACCCAGATGCTATCAGCTCTTACTGAACTAGCATATGCATAAGTGAGGCTCCTTCACTTTTTACTAACTTTTTTTAAAATTTTATATCCAACGTATTTTTGCAAGGTTCAATACTGAAAGTTACCTTCCTAAGTAGCTTCTGAATTCTGAAAAGATATAAATACACTTTGAAAGTTGCATGAGATGTTACTAAAAACTGCTCTGAATTCTGTTATCCATTCCGTAAGTCATTAATATATTGCATTTTGAAACAAACATATTTACCTTGCTTGACAGAAGGACTAAACAGTGACATAGCATCTTCTCCTTCATGGGATAAAACTGTAACATTAGAGGTCCCATCTTCAGCCTGCAAAAAGCAGCACAGGTGATATATGGAGGAGTTGTTGTTGTTGTTGTTTTTAAACACAAACAACCACCGCCACCACCACCACCTATATTACTGTATGTTTCTCGAAACAAAAGCTCACTGTTGTAAGGATTATTGTTTTGTTTTTGATATTTACATGGCAAGGATCTGTAAACTTGTTAAAACTTCCTAAATAGTTCTTTTTAAATCTACTGCACATAAAGTATTGAAAATATTATAAAAAGTACCAGTACTATAGAACTATATTATATCTTCTTGCATAACTAATACCAAAAGACACAGGACAGATATCAATCCAGTTAATAAACTCTTACAGTATTAAAATGTGTTCAGATAAATAAGCAGTCCTATAAGCCATTCAAGCTTTACCTCAAAAGCAAAAAACTTACAAATCAGGGTTTTTTCTGTAGTGTGTACTTTTACTGATCATTTCTGCTTGAATGCAAGCATTTTTAATGATAAAGGATTTGCTAGAGAAAAATTATATACTACCACCTATGCTCAGCATAGTTTCAGTACCATTTCATTATTAAAATTAAAGCAATTTGTTTTTATCCAATTATTGATTTATGCCATCATTCCTTTACTCACCTTGTGTTTTCTTCCAGCTTCTCTTTCACTGTTTTGCCTATCCTTTTTGTTATCAGGAAAAAGGAATTCCACGTCACCATCAACAAATGCATAAGGATCAATTTCAGGTTCTTGGTCAGCTTCAGACACTACTGCTACTAGGTATTGGTTTTTACTCTGATATTGCTGCACCAGTTCATCGGAAACCTTTAAAGGCTTCCTACACTGCACCATTAATCTGCACAGAAGAAAAATACAATTACAAAGCTGTATCAACCATCTATTGCCTAGGGTAAAGTATGAAATATCATCTGCTTTTACACAATTCCAAAGAACTTTTTAGCTAACATGGATTCTCTTAAAAAGTTTTCTGGGAAAAGGGTTAAGCAATCACTTGCACAACTTAACGTCTCTTTATGAGCAGGTCATACATAGTACTGCAGCCAGTGTAATTTCTTCATTGTCCTTTCCAGAAACTTTAACCCAGACAAAAATGAGAGATGGTTCAAAGTCTCACAGGAGATTAAATGTTTGCCATTTCTTGAACAAGTACAAAATTACCAAACCAACTACAGTAGCGTGTGCTGAACTGCAGTCTACTAACAATGACCAAGATGAAATTATCAGAGTAATTCACTAAATTGGTTTAGCAAAACTGTATGTTTTTATTAGAGTCTAAAGTTCCTGAGCACTTCACTCAAATCACACAGAATTGGGAATTTAAACTTTCTTCGGGACATGGGTGGATCTGAAGAGTAACACATGCAATTACCGTATGCAAACAGTCACAGATGGCTAGTCTTCGCTTGTTTTATGAAGCCATTTAGGTATTCAAAAAAGTGAAGACTCTTACAGCATGCATGTGCCACTGGGTTATTAGTTTAAATAATAATGGAGCTTACAAAGCATGTAGATAACACATCTAAATTTGCGATAGGAGTAGCTCAGTAAACATTAAAATGTTCAACATTCTATTGCGTTTATACACAGTAGTGACATTATCAGCAATTTTTTTGCTGGCAAAACAAACAGTTAAACCTATGAAATTCGTATTCCCGAAGACAGAGAGTAAATAATCCTAACCTCAGAAATTGAAATTCATGAGCATAGAAAACTTCTATCTTGAACTTAAGAAAAAAAAAAAAAGGTAGAAAAAGTAGGAAACAAACAAATCTACGGTATGGTTATATGCCCATCCCCTTCTTTGCACTGTCTGCCCCAAAACAGGTGACAAACTTAATCTGGCAACCATTAACCAAAGACAGGAGAGGATGTGAGCAAAATACAACCTTCAAAACGGCAGGAAAGTACCAATAACCTCAGTACCAATGTAGCTGTATTATGTCTGCGCCAAACTCAGATACCTTTTCTGCTTGAAAGTTGTTTCGTCTCCAAAACTCAATATAATGGCCAGTGAGAAAAGTGGGTGCATCTTCAACAACAGGTTTGCATAAACCTCTATTATGTCCCAGATGCACGAAGATCACGGAGATATGCCTTGTTGCTGAATACATGCATGCCATAAGCTCAAATGGTACATGAGCTGACAAGGATATTCATGGTATATAAAGTTTCAGAGCAAAATCACAGCCCCGTCTGTAAAAATCTTCAATGGACTTCTATTCTTCCCATTTTTCAGTCAATGCTATCACATAAGAGAAGCCAAAGAGACCCCACAACTACCATTGCTTGTTTTGATAGCCTAGGTTAAGAGTAATTGGAGTGTGGAATAGGATAAATTTGTGAGACACCACAAAGAGGCCTACAGAAATGAGTAGAGGATAGCACAAGCCATTTCAGGAATTACATTTATTTAAGGGAGGAACTACCTCAACCTCTGTACCTGAGAAGAGGCACTGATATTCCCAGGCTTCCCTCAGCACCTTAAACATCTTCTCAGCATAAGACAAACAGTAGATTGGATGCAAAAGCATCACTTAACAATTTTGTTTCAGTCAAGACCACTTTGAAATAGAGCGCACTCCAACCGGACTCTCAATCCCATAACCCTGGCATTATTTAGAATAGCTTCTGTGCAGCATCTTACAGCTAACAGGGACTTCAACCCATCCTTCTCAGGCAACGATGATATGCTTGATCAGATCTTGTATCTCCAGGATTATCCCCAGGCAGGCAATGAACTTGCTGTGATTGTGCGTCAGAGACAGCTGGCATTTACAATTGGAGCAACCTTGATACAGCTGGAGTGCTTTTCCCTTTTCCAACATCCTATATAAACTAATACAACAAAAAGACTTGGAAAACTAACTCGTTAGAAACAAGCAATTTGAGTAACAAGACAAACAGCTAGAAGAAAGATTTTAAGTATTTGCTTTCTTTTTTAATTATCCAGAGGGGAAAAAAATATAGTAGCAAACTATTCTGGAATAATTATAGTCAATAAATTGTTAAACTAAACTAGAGGCTATAAAAAAGGAACGATCAAACTTCTTACTCTGACAAGAGTAAACCTTGTATCAGAATATATATTTCCTTTACTGTCTGGAAGGGTGGAAGAAACTGACAATTGAATGCTGTAACACTACACACACTACATCTTGAAATAATTACCAGACCCTGCTAGCTGGAAAACTAAAACTATCAGCCAAAGGCCAATATTTAAGATAGAGAGAAGAAAAGCTCGAGTACCTCTGCTGCTGCTCTCAGCATTCCAAAACAGCAAGAGAGAAATAGTTATGATAGTTGTCAGTTTGACTATTACACAAAGGGTTGTGAATGGCCAGTGAAACTGACAGTCTTAGTTTCACTCTGCTGCTGTCCTAGAAAGCTATAAGCAGCAGACTTAAACTGACTACAGTAACTCCTCACTTTAAAGTTGTCCCAGTTAACGTTGTTTCGTTATTACGTTGCTGATCAATTAGGGAACATGCTTGTTTAAAGTTGGGTAATGCTCCCTTCTAACGTCATTTGGCAGCCTCCTGCTTTGTCTACTACTTGCAGGAAGAGCAGCCCATTGCAGCTAGCTGGTGGGGGCTTGGAACCAGGGTGGACCGGCAGCCCCCTATCAGCTCCCCGCTCCCCTAAGTTCCCTGTGCAGCAGCTACCGGCAGTTCAGCTGTGTCCCTCCCCCAACTACCATGTGCTGCTCCCCGAGACTCCTGCTTGCTGTGCCGGGAAGGAGGGAAGGAAGAGGGGGCTAATGTCAGGGTGTCCCCCTCCTCCCCTGCTCCTGCACCCCACTTACCCCATCTTCCATAGAGCAGGGCTCAGGACAGAGGGAGCTTGTAGCAGCTGCAGTCTCAGCAAGCTGATCTAATTAACAAGGCAGTGTACTTAAGGGAAATGCGCATATCTCCCTCCATTCCTGCTGCCTTGCAGAGTGAGAGAGTGAACCGTGGAGGGCTCAGCCAATTGCTAGTTCATCATTTAGCAGTAAGGGAAATATCCCACCCTCTGACTCCTCCACCTCAACCAAGCTTCACAACCATCATCACTGTGTACCAGTAATTAAATTGTTTGTTTAAAACTTATACTGTGGGTGGGTGGGTGTGCATACACACACACACACACACACACACACACACACACACACGTCTTTTGTCTGGTGAAAAAAATTTCCCTGGAACCTAACCCCCTCATTTACATTAATTCTTATGGGGAAATTGGATTCGCTTAACATCATTTCGCTTAAAGTCACATTTTTCAGGAACATAACTACAACATTAAGTGAGGAGTTACTGTATTTACAATCTCAGCAAAGAACACTGCAATTGTTTGCATGCAGTTCACATTTGAAAGGTTCTCTTTTCAACTATATGGGCTATAATTTGAAAAAAATATATATACATAAATAAAAGCTTAAATTTTGCTGACATGGATGGATCAGGCACCTTCTTTCACCAGGAGAAACTTCCTACAAAGTGGTGAGTATGTTTTCAAGCTATGGTGTGGTGTGGTGTGGTGTGTATATAAAAATAAAACTTGTAGTTTACAGCTGCTGCCTTGACAGAGTACAACAATTAGAATAAAAAAAGTTTCAAGAAGATTAGTTTAAGTCCTTTTGATGGTTTATTTCCTGGCAATACTTCCTTTTGTACGTTCCAATACCTACCCTTTTTTAGCAATCCAAAGACAAAATGCTTGTATGATTGCACATCAAGAAATTGGTCCGTTTCTATTAAGTTAACACTTCACATAGTAGTAAACACTGGAAGACTATGGTTCATACTGGAAATAATACACAATCAACAGGGCTGTTCCTCAAACACATTTATCTACTGTGAAAGTCATCAATACTTTCTAGAGTCAGTTTCTGTTGCTACATGAACTTGTAGCTACTGAGTTTACAGGAAGAAAACATTTCTCTTTCTGCAGCATTCTTATACCAATCTAGGAGTGTTTCTGAAAGAAGTAGGTCCACAAAAGAAAAACTGGCATAAGCGTATGTAAATATATCCAGAGGACTAGTTTAATATATAAAGAGCAGAGATGCTATTACTTTGACTCAATCAAATTAACTTTAAAACTAAAAGCTATTGCCTCTAACTCATTCCATAATTTATCAAAACTTATGGAGGTCTTAAAAAAAAAAGGGGGGGAGGGCAGAAGAAAGGTTTCTCTTTTGGCTGATGAAGTGAGCTGCAGAGAGACTCAAATTAACATTGGGCAAAATGAGAAAAATCTCACTGCAGCTAAACTTCTAAACCAATTTATATAATCTGAAAGAATCTGAACCCTTTTATCCATTTGGAACTGAACACAGTGTTTCTTTAAAAACCCACATAGCTCAAGCTTTCTTACGGTGCTAAAATACTACAAGGAGGTAACTTATGGTGGCTTGAGGATCATTTCTACAGAGGGCTGAAAAACCAGTTTCCAAAAGAAACCTAGATTGAGTCTTATCCAAATAAGTTTGTCTGCCCTGAAGAAAGATTATTTAAAAGTAAGCATTTCCATGAGATTTGAGGGCTATTAGCACCAACAACAGACATCTCAATAGTTAGTTTTCTTTGACTGATAACCTCAATCTCTTTATTAAGGCACTTCTGCAAGACACAAAAGAAGTGTCACATTGAATATAAAGCACTGATTGGAGCACTGCAACAGTGATAACTGAACAGTCCCTTGACCTCAACAACCAGGCCAACAAGCAGATTCCAGATATTTTACAGTAGTTGCGACCCCTCTTAAAAACTGATGTCTTCCAGGCAGCATGACTGACAACTCCTCTGCTCCCAGTAATAATACCTAGTATGTACTTCCTAAAGGTCACTCAAATCAATTGCTTTTTCTCACCACAGCTTCTGAAACACTTAAAACAGACTATACGAAGCTTCTCGAGTTTAACAGAATGAGTCCAATCATAATTATCTTCTATGAACCTAAAGAGGTCTTCTTTATTTTATACATAAAGAAGACTCAATGTGAGGGGGAGGGGGGAAAATCAGTCTCTGGCTCACACTTTTTCTTTGAAAATGGAATCAAATGTCCTCAGACAAAAATTCCCAGTTTCCAAAGACTGTACATACTAAGCAAGTCTGATCTGAAGCAGAGCTGATCTGCCAAGCTGAACTGCCATTAAAATCTTTCAGATATTTCCCTATCCAGTACAAGAGAGTTTCCATTGCTGGCTTCTTGCTCTATATCCCTTCAACATGTAATATGGGCTAATGCAGCTATGTTGCTACCTGAGACTAATATTTTTAGCCCCCAAAAAAATCTTCCAGCATTTTAGATAAAACACTAGTTTAACGTTAAGGTAGCAGCACGGAGCAAAAGCTTTCTTCAGCATGCTCCTCTGACTGAGTCTTTCTAATTATACAAACAGGGGTACCAGCCTGGATCTCCACCTAGAAAGGACTATCAAAGCAGTCCTACTTGCAATATAACTGACTGTAGAATTCTAGCTTACAGACAGATCCAACTATCAAGGACATGTTTTCCTCTTCTGTGCCAGGTTCTTCTGATCACAGGGGAAGAGGCAGAAGAACACAGAAGGGTAGCCCACTATGAAAAAAGAGCCAACGCTAGAACACAGGCTGGGGTTGCTCTGAAAATGTTCCTGCAGACATTTATATGGAATGATTTGAGCTTTTCAAAGAGTCAAACAAGAGGGAGAATTAAACAGGTATTCAAAGGAACATACATTACCGCATATAAAAGCTAGTCAGACATATGGCCAAACATATACTGTTTCTATGTATTCATCTATTAAAACTGGAACTACAAGCACCTTCCCACACCTACAGGATTCTCTGGGTCTGAGACCTTCTACAATGCATATGGTGGAAGTGGGGGCGGAGGAGGGTGTGTGTGTGTGAATGGGACTTACAGTGGACCTGAATCAGAGACTTGAAGAAACCATGACTAAGGGACAGAACTCTTATCCTGTGTTCACTTAGAAGCAGCAGATGCTTTTCTGTCTAACAGGCTAACTTTTACTAATGTGCCTTCAAGTGGCCTGGATCACATACAGCTAAACTCAGCAATGTGAAAAATAATCAATCCAGTTTTAAAGGAGAATTTGACCAAATAGGAAAGTCAAGTTTCAGTTCAGCCTCTTAAATCATGAAATATTAATTAAGATTTGAAAGTTGTTAGAAAACTCAAGTCTGACAGAGAGATACCAATCCTCCTCCTGGACAACTAGGGATCTATTTTGTGTCCACTGGGTGGGAAGGGGTAAATACACTTTACAGTCCCAAACAGGCACAAGTCAGCTGCAGAAGAGAGATTAATGATGGAAACATGAACAGTACCCCTTGACTGTGCTCTTCAATTCCTCCTAATTTAAGCTGTGAGTTAGCAAGGTCCTTACCCATGTTCCTAACTTTATGCAAGCAAGTAGTTGTATTAAAGTCAATAGGACTACTCACACTCCTATGTTTAAAATTAGCTGTGACTTTAAGGCCATTATATCTCTTGGGCCCCAGGTCAGCAGACAAACTTACAGTACCAATTCTGTTTCATGACATATTTCCACATGGTAAAAAACTCTTGACTTTTGATAACAAATGAACACCAACCTTTCATTTTGGAGATTCAGCTCTGTGATTAAGAATCTCATAAATTATTACAATGCACTTTTAATGGTTTTTCTCTAAGGACACCAACATTTTCCAAACTCAGACAAATGAATGCTGTGTCTATTGCATGACTGGAGTTCCAAAGGGTTACTGTGAAACTCAAATGTCCTTTCATAAAAATCACTGACATTTTGAATGAGATTGCAGTTCAAATACAACAAACAAAATAAAAAAAAAAAATTATAATTAAAAAAAAAAAAAAAAAAGGACTCAGTTTGGCAATTTTATAGTGAGTTACATTATTGAGTGCTTTAAAAAAATACCTACTCTGTAACTGACGTTATGTTGTCCTGTCCAGTTGGTCCTACTGGATCATCTCTGAATTTATCACTTGGAAGTTGTGGTGGTAAGAATTCCACATCCTTTTTCTTTGGAACTTTGTAAAACTTCCAAGTGGTGTTAGCATCATCTTCCTCCAAATTCATTGCAGTACCAACATACATTGTAGGTTCTATAACTTCTGGGAATTGAGGTGGGAAAGGCTGAGACAAGGGGTCTATCCTGTCTTCCATTGTTTTTGTGGGAACCAAGGGATCTGGTGTTGGCATCTGATAGAAATGCTGGCTCTGAGGAGTAGAAGGAGTTTTAGTTACCCCTTCATCACCTACATCACATGGGTGAGGACTAAGTGGTGGTGGTTGAGGTGAATTTGCCATTTCATTGCCATGCATCTGAGGAGTCTTTGCTACATCATTATTAGTTCTGATATTTGAAAATCTCACTTGACTGTCTGGTGCTGTGATCACAAGCCTCTGACTTGCTGAATCTGCCTCCATGGCAACATCGTCACTAATAGATGCACGATGGTGAAAAGGAGTCAAAGGGCGTTTTTGTGGCTTATCCCCCTTCTCTTGCTTCTCATTGGTCTTGTGCTTCGGAGCTGCTTGTTGTTGTTGGCCTACAGGTGGTGCCTGCCCCTGCTGACCCGAACTTCTTGGTTTAAGATTTTTGTGCCTGGAAAACAAATGGAGAATAATATTTCAATGAATCCCTGAAGTATATCTACACTAGTATTTCATTTTATATGAACTAGATTTTTCTTTAAAAATAAATACATCAATTAGAATTTTTCAAAGTATTCTAGAACAGTGCTTTTCAAAGCCGGTCCGCCGCTTGTTCAGGGAAAGCCCATGGCGGTCCAGGCCGGTTTGGTTACCTGCTGCGTCCGCAGGTTCGGCCGATCGCGGCTCCCACTGGCCGCGGTTCGCCGCTCCAGGCCCATGGGGGCTGCGGGAAGCGGCACGGGCCGAGGGATGTGCTGGCCTCCCTTCCCGCAGCCCCCATGGGCCTGAAGCAGCGAACCGCGGCCAGTGGGAGCCGCGATCTGCCGAACCTGCGGACGCGGCAGGTAACCAAACCGGCCCGGACCGCCAGGGGCTTTCCCTGAACAAGCGGTGGCCCGACTTTGAGAAGCACTGTTCTAGAAGGTATTAAATAGTGAAGCAGGAAAAATATGGTTGCCTAGTTTTGAGAGAGAGACAAGTTGGGTGAGGTAATATCTTTTATTGGACCAACTTCTGTTGGTGAAAGACAAGCTTTTGAACTACACAAAAAAAACCTCTTCTTCAGGTCTGGAACATACAATTATGAAAACCCAAGTAATCCACTTTTAATTCACACTTTTAGTTAATTCAGATTAACTTTCCTTTGTGCCTGTGCAGATAAGCCCTTAAATTCAATCATTAACATCACAGCCACATAACATTTGATATTCTATGTGGTGTAACAACAACAAAAAGTCTAAAGTCCAAAAAGCCCCAACCTTGGCCACCACTGGGATTAACGGTACTTCAATTAAATTTGAAACACAACTGTTAGTGTGTTCTCAGAAACCTTTTTCCCCACACTTTTCAAAGCAAAAAACTAAAATAGAAATCTGGAAATTAGAACACAAAGTTTTTCCAGTGGTCTCTAGTTATTGTGGGCCGTTCACTGGAAGCAAGTGCTGCTTAATGCTGTTAATCGGCCGTAACAGGGGTTTCAAATCCACCCACCTTTCTGGAGAATGCAGATACTGCCCCACCAAAGGGAAAAGTATCTCCTCCCCAAATCCTCAAGGCCCCACACCAGCTCTCTTTCTGGCTTCTTCCTCCTATGCCTGCCAACACCACATTGCACTAGCCAAAGAATCCTAAAGATTATGAATGCTCCCTCCCACTAGGAAGGGAGCATATTGCCTCTATAGTCCCAGGCCTTACGTGCCCTCAGAACGCCACACCTGAATTCAGAAATCCACATTTAGCTGCCATTAGATCACTGTGCTGATCCATGCAAAGAAAGAAAAATCCACTTGTTAGTCTAATTGTAGGTGTGAGCCCTTCACCAAGAGTCTATAATGGAGTTCAGGACTCAGGATACACAACCTAATAAATTATCATGTAGATCCCCCCCACAGTAAAACAGTTATGGTTTAGTATTCCCAAGTCTGTCATTAAAACCCTTCCTGCATACTTCACTTTGTCTACATTATTGGACACGTCTACTGGGTACTGTACCTTGAGCAATTGCAATTTGTCCTCTGTGTGGCTTCAACAAAATCCCAGGATGCTACTTTGTCAGCTGTCTCTTCAACACATAAGCCATTTGATGTAGCAGAATACTTTCTCCTAGGATTCAATATTGGCGAGTTATTGTTAACTAGAATGTATGTTACCTCTTAGTTTTTACCCTCTGCTAAGTGTTAATAGATACAAGAGTCAGGAAAGATAACAAAAAAACATTATACTGAAGAAATAAGTAATGTGAACTAGCATTCGCAGTAAGTTACTTTGAAGTGTTTCAAAAGTAACACACACTTTGCTGATTAACAGGCTTTAGCAGCCTTGCTTCAAACCATTTTGTGCAGCAAGAAGCTGTACAATATTTATATATAATTAAGGCATACTATTTAATATACAGCTTTAATTTCAGTTTCAGAAAGGAGTACATACTTGTTCTGTGCTCTGTTCATATTGCATTCTTGCCAAACTCGATCCACCACCTGATTGGCTAGTTTTCTAGGGATTTTGCCACCATGGTGGCTAGTACTGTCAGAGCTAAATCCATCAGAAACAGAAGAAAATTTCACCCACTTCTGGGCTGACTGAGCATCAACTGAAAATAGAAAAGCAGCATAAAAGTTTAAAAAAAAAAAAAAATTTAGCCAACCGGGCAACATGACTATAGAGGTCCATACAACTCAAAAACTGTTCCAGCCAATGTGCAAAACAAAACACCATCCTTTGAGAGATGTATTTTGTTACATATTTTAAAATTAGGAACAAAAAAGTAGGAAAAAAAATGTAGGTATACATGGTGTACAGTGAGATAGTGTCAGGTCATACAGAAAAACAGCATACAAATTTAAATTGAAGTGAGTTCCCGTGCCACCTCAAATTTCTTTAGAAGCTACATTGAGTGTTTAATAGAATCTCACTCCTGCAATAGGAACACTATCAAACCTATGGAAGAACAAATGTATTTTGCATTCTGTGATCATATTAAACAATCCCTGCTATTTTCCCTCTTTCATGTGTTACCACAAGTTGAATGACCTTCTCTCTCCCCACCCCCTAACAAGGTGTATTATTCTGCAGTCTCTGGTCAATATTTTTCTTCATGAGCCAAATATTAGAAAAAGACCCCCCTCTCCTAGAAGAAAATATATCCCTAGGAATACTGCACCTCTTTACTCAAGGAACAAGTTTAAATACACATTTCAAACTAAAAGCAGCACCAACAGGACTTCTTAAGCATATATTTGTGTAACTTGTGTGTGTGTACGCTCGCGTTTTATATAGAGATAAAAACACCCAAAAACATGTAAACTGTATAAAATAATTCTTAATCCTTCACCATATACAGTTTGATCATGAAAAGTTGATTTACAGTTTGATCCAAAGGCCACTGAAGTCAACAGGAATCTTTACAATAACTTCAGTGGGTTTTAGATCCATCCCTTAACATGGCCTTCTGCAATTCCTATTGCATTTTGATATTCCCCAATTATCTAATATGCAGGGCCGGCTCTAGGCACCAGCCAAAGAAGCTGGTGCTTGGGGCGGCACATTTTTAGGGGCGGCATGGCCGGCGCCAGAATGC
>NW_020664582.1:15152367-15253045 GCF_002925995.2 Terrapene triunguis
CTGCCCCCTTGGTTGAGATATTTAAAACTAGACAAGGCAGCAATAGAGTATTATACATATAGACAATCCTAATTGGCAGGAAGAGGGAGTAAATTGATGATCAATCCAAAATTCTCTTTGGTTGGTATAACCACTACAAAATGTTAATTTGCAAAAAAGAAAAAAATATATAGCCTTTAAATTAAATTTAGTACTTTTCACTAACCAGGATACACAGTTATACACATTTATTTAAGCAATGCTTAAGAACTTCACATTTAATTTTTAATGTTAGAAAATGGAAAATGATGCCTTCTGCACTTACTAAATGATATTTTTACTTGTGATTTGTGTCATGCTGCATTTGGATGAAAACTGGAATTTAATTAAAAATGCACAAACACACCAATATTTTATTAATTAAATACTTACATATCCAGCACATCTAAGGTATTCATGTGTTGTATTTAAAACTGATTTATTGAAACAAGAATTATTAGTTGGGAGTTAGTAAATTGACTGATTAAGAATCTGGCCCATGACAACCCAAAACAAAGGTATTTAGGTATCCAAAGATGCAATAGGATTTTTGAAAGTGCCTAATCTCCACCGGAATCAATGGGAAAGAGACCCAAACTTGTTTAAGGTCTTTTGAAAATCTCACTAGACACCTATCTGCATCTTTAGGCACCTAAATATTTTTGGTAATCTGTCCCTACGTGCTTCAAGTTTTTCAAATTAATAGACCTCATCCCCTGGTTTTTATTCACAGATTGGAAGAGAAAAAACAAGCTCTCCAGCTTTCTCGATTCCCCATCAGTTTCTCAATTCTGAATGAATTAGTCCAAAAGAAAATATTCTCTCTGCACCTGCTAGCTAGATTGAAACAAAAAAAGTAATGAATGCAGAAGCTTTTCTGCACAACAAAAACTCACAGTACTTACACATTTGGAAAAATGTAAATATCAGCATTTCCTCAACTGTAAAAACTGAAAATAAAGATGCTTAATGCAGTACATAATAGTGACATTTATAAAACTTGAGCTGACCTCAAAAACTAAATGTTTTCCTCTAATTCTGTATGCAATTAAAAAAGCAACGCTAACTCATTAAAAGATGAAAAGGTTTCATTGGCACAGCATATTTTTTTTTATTTGTTGTTTCAATTATGTTCAGAGTAAATCTAGGCCCTTAATATAGGCTAAAATTAAATTTCAAATTATGATAAACAGCTTTATTTTTAAAAAGAAAAATACAGAACTTTAATTAAAAAAAAAAAATCTGTCTTTAAAATCATTGATTTTTAGCCACCCTAGCTAAGGAGGTATTCAAAAGTCTAAAGGCAGTGACTAGACTTTCATTAGAAGAGCTCCAGTGCTAACACTAAGACTTTCCCGACCCTTGAATTCTGAGATTTTTATCCTGATACAGATTGACAACTGAAAACTACACCTGTGATTGCTCACAGATGAGAAAGGAAGCAGCCTTCTCCAACATTATAAAAATGCTCTGGAATCAGCCTTTAAGCATTGTAAAGAGGCTGGGAATGTCACCTTTTCACTCCCAAACCAGAGTTTCTGCATAACAGTTACAAGTACTGTCCAGCCAAACCAATATTCAGGTTTTAAATTACAACCATTTTGCAAATACCATTCTCGTGCTAAATTAATTTTTTTATAAAAAAAATTCAAAAGTGTTGTTGATAAAAATCTAGAATATTATTACAATTCAAACAGTTTTAGGATTACAGTGACAATTAAAGGACAACATACTGGAGGTTACCAATCAATTGCATAGAGCGCTCTGAATACTATCTAAACATTCAGAGAGTTTATTTTAAGCAGAAACCTCAAGACAGTTTTCTTTCTGGAAAAGGGAATATTGACTATACCTGTCTGAACTTCCTCTGGGGACGTAGGTGGAGTCAAAGTTACAGAAGACATGACAGGATCCCTTGTGGAAACAGGCACTTGGTGGACACCCAAGCAAGTAGTTGAACAGTGAGAAACCCCCACAGTGCTAGGAGCAGGAACGTCTGTCTGAGGAACTAGAACAAAGCATGCTGGGTAGACCATTCGCACACCAGCTGAAAAAGAAACATATAGTCATTATATATTCAACTCAGTCACTGAGTACCAGCTACATGACTAAATATGAGATTCTCTCTCTCTCCAGTTGTTAGGTTGTTGGGTTTTTTTAAATCACATTGCAATATTATCTATTGCCTTATAAATTATATGAGAGAACTAAAACAAGCCAGAAAACTAGATAACTTGAGGCCAATTATGTAGCTCCTTTCACTGTTTCATAAATAATGACTGAATAACAGTCATTCTGAGAGGTTTGGTTTAATTATGTTAATGTATTATAAGTGCTGCAGTACCAGTGACAGTTCTTGTTCAGAGGTATTCTGATAAAGTTTAAAACCATTTTTCTATACAAGGTGTTCCAACATATAAATGGCTATTATGCCACCAGTTACTGTGATGAGCTTCAATACCATTACAAGCTCCCCTTACTTGTAATTATCCTCCTGTCCACTGCTATTCTAAATGTGTTACTTGTCAGTCATTCAATATAGTTTACCCTACTTTTTCAGTTTCTCCTATAAAGCAATTTCCTTCAACAGCAGAATTCCTTGTCAATTAATTCATACTTGGTATTGTGGCAACTCCACTCTGGTGGAAGTTTCTTCATTTTAATCTCTCCCATCCCCATTTGCTTCTTTGCTACTATTAAAAAACAGTTAGCTACAGTAAAATTAAGGCATTTCCAATAATTTAGCCTAGCAAATAAAGGTCACGTATTTGTGCTGGCTTAATAGTGAAGTCAGGTTTTCTTTTTTCGCATTTCCCTTCCATTATTCTTTTTAAAGAAGTGTGGGGAAAAGATTACCTTGTATGTCTTACTTATAGATTAAAAATTAAGCTGTTAATTATAGAAATAACTTGTATAATTAAGATTGTACTGTATGTCATCTGTATTACAATCTCTTTTCTGTAAAAATTCAGTTTCCTATGAAACTTTCGGTACAGGATCTCAGCTCAGGATAGGATACATTTTAGGGTGGGAGAGTGCAGACATAGGCTTTGTATAAGTTACTTGGCTGAAAGGGGGGGGGGGGGCAGGTGAAACTGGCAGATAAAGTCAACAATTTCCAATATTTTAAACTTCCTAAAAAGCTGAATATATATGCTGGGTTTCCTTAAATAGAAATTTCACATGACAGACGAAAGGTGTCTTACTTTATGAAAGTAAAGAAATTCAGAGATTCCAATTATGTTTACTAAAGTAAGAACTCTGTCCTGCCTAATAGGACCTCCTATTTGATCCCCAGTTTTTTATTCCAGTTCAACAGGGGCTGTGAGTACAGTGGGAACAATCACTGGAAATGTCTTAGATCATTCAATGATGAACTCTCTGGCCAGTTGAAGAGCACTGTTGAATGGCTGTTATGGAAAGAAGTTATCCTTGGCCTCGTGTATCAAATCCAGAGGCTCAATGCTAAGGTTTATGAAAGCACTCTTTACAATGCTGACCAGTTCAGCTCATTGCTTCCTTGTAGCCTCACCTGTTTGTTGTATCTACCTGTTTTCTAAAGTCTTATACTTAGACTGTGTAAACTCTTGAGGGCAGGGACCATCTCTATTATATTTATACAACTATTAGCACAAAGGAAGCCCATGCCTCTAAATGCTACCTCAATTATACATCCATAATGGGAAACTTGGGAAGGAGAAGACACATAGGGTTCTAAGAGACACAAGAAAAAAGAAACCTTTCCCAAAATCCATCTCCAAAAAACTAATTTAGAAGATTTAGAAAAGGGTGATCATGCATGTAGGTTAGTTTTCCCCACACCTTCAATTACAATTATATTACATACAAAACAGTAAAAGGACATTTAGATTACAAAGTCAAGCACTCAAATATTAGCAAATGCCAGATTTACAGTTGCCTATGCAACTGTAATTCAGCCCCCTTGTGTGTCTAGCCTGTGCACAAATGAGGCTGCAGTCCTGTGGAAAAAGACAGTATGCCATCATATGATTAAAGATCATGATGCACAAGCCAACAAATTAAGCTTGCATGGCGCACCATGAATTTGGCATTTCTTAACTCTTCTAGGATTTTTTTTTTTTTTTTTTAAAACACAACTGAAGGCAAAAATATTCTAATATGTACAACAAACAACATTCCCATCATGCATCATCATCAGGGTTTAAACCCCGAGCCTTCACATTGCAGCACTTGAGGTGCAGAAATAACTGCATTAGGTGGCAACATTCCAAAAGCTCTTGGCCCACAGGGCTCTGCTGGGTCAAAAGGTTTCTGGTCAGAGTTTAGCTTTGGAGGGTGGGGGAGGACACAGTGGACAGGCCTTAATTGTTCTCTAATGCCTTGGCCTTCATTTTAAAGCTTCTAGCAGCCATAGTTGTGAAGAAAACCATGAAGATGTGACCCAAGTACTGTATAACCAATGCAACCAGGTCTGCCCAAGTTTGCACAGAACCTGAAGCAGTAGCTTGGAGAAGTGAAACGCCCCATTCACCTCACTGGGTTTAAACTCAGATGCCAACACTGTTACTTTAAAATGTCAACATTGTTAACTATTCCTGTCCCCAACTCGCATAAGAAAAAGTATATTATGAAGATCAACACAATCTACTGTGAACGAACACTCATTTTGCATAGGCCTTGAGCATCACATAGCGAGACTGAAGGGGAGATGAAACTGATTTCATTTTTCTGAAGGAGCCTTAGCTTTCAAAAGTTTGGGAAGAAATACTATTATATCACTCCTAGAGCAGATTTCAGGACAGAAATTTTCAACTGCCATTTATGTTCTAGCTATAAAAATGTTCTATAGGACCCAAAATAAGCTTCCCTTCTTAGCTGCACCAGGTAATTGACAAGGATTGGTCACTTACAGAATCATTTTGGCTGGTACAGCAAAATAAAGGCAGCTAAACTATTCTTCAAAACAGTGTGTAACATACAGCAAAGAATAAAAGTCAGATTCAGGAATCTCTTACATTCAAAAGGTTTACAAGATCACGGTTTACCTTTAAAATAAGCTAGCTCCTACTTGGCCAGAGAATTTCAGTAAAGAAGCAACATGCATTAAGATTACATACCTACAAGGACTTCCACAGCAGCCAGAGAGTCATCTTCCCAATCCATCTCTTCTTGTTTTTCCTCAGAACCCTCCTTCAGGTTAGATGTGATAGGATAGAATTGTTTCCATTCACCAATCAGCTTTTTTGTAGATGAATCTGAGAGCTTGAATGACTGTCCTGTGAGTGTGCCATTTAATCCAAATGGACTTAGGATAACTGGATATACAAACAAATAATTTTAAGATACAGCTAGAGAATGATTTGCACCTCCTCCATGACTAGGATTTCAGCCAACACCTACTACCAAATAATCCATTTTAAATGACAGGTTAGACTGCACCTCACTACAGTACAGTATAATAAAAAGAACCCTACACTCACATCTTAGAACAAGAATTTATTATACCTCATTAAAATGTATATGTACTGAAAGAAGATGAGTTATGTAAGAATTAAATGTACCATAACAGCAGTTAGAAGTTAATCCACCTGAACATCTGTGACAGAAAATTGCATCATGGATAGAAAGGAGTATGCAGTTGTCTGTGCATATGAACAGGTGACGATAAAAATGAATTTGTGGCATTTAAGAGTCTGGTATCGCTTTCTTTGTGACAGTGTTAACTTGCTGCTCAATGGTCTACATGTAGTCATCTCCTCATTCTGTTTGTTACAATTAAATTATGATAGACATAGGTCAGACTGACTACACATAAGGAAATATGACAGTCTTGCCTACATTAGGAAAGTTACCGGTTATCAATGGGCATCAGCAGCAGTGCAGTTAAACTGTTTCTGAACACAGTTTAACTGCAAACATAGAACAGGACAACCCACAGTCAGCACCATTTCTGGAACAGTATTAATAGACAAGGCTAATGTGTTCCCATATAGAACAACTTGTTATAGTAGCCAGTATGGGACCCCATTCTCTAGGATAGGGGTGTCAAACATACAGCACACTGATCAGATCCAGCCCCCAAGCTCTCTCTTCCCATCTTCAAAAGGATCCAGCCTGCGCTACAGCTCAAGCTGGGACTGGAGAGGGAACTCATGGGAAAAGCGGCACAGACACCGGAGCTTCTCCTCCTCCTTCCTGTTCACTTTCTGATCCTATTGCCATGCAACAGCTTTTTGAGATGTCACTACACAGCTACCAAGTTTATTGAGTCCCATATGTGATGTTTTATGCAATTATTAATTAGCTAATTTACATATGACCATAAACTTAATGATATACTTAATGCATGACATTTAGGCTGAGCTGTAGGAATGCAGACAGGGCTCCCAAACTGTATGAGTGTCACAGGAAATGTGCACCATAAGGCAGCCCTGTCACTGCTGCCAGAAGGTACCAGATGGACCAAGAAAGGGCTTTTTTCTTGACAAACTTGCCTTGCTAACACTGCTGAGTCTGCAGGACTGGGTTCCTGCTCTTCCGTCACCCAGCCCCAACATCACTGCTGCCACCGATGTTGATCCCCATGGCACCAAGCTTAGAGATTCTTCACATCTCCACCCCTCTAAAGTGCCAAAAGCGAAGGAGTTCCCAAAGGGGAAGACAAATGTTTGTTTTCGGGGTGGGAAGCAGATAGGTGGAGCAGGAATGCCCAACTAAGAATGGGAATTCCTGAAGTGTTGGGGGGCAGGGGGTGATGGATATACAGAGAGTAAGTTAATGGACAGGAAAGGAAAGTTTTATAGATTTATTTACTTTTTCAACAAGGTCTTTAAATGCAATATCTGAACAGCATTAGGTAAGGATTCTGCAGTTGGACTAGACCAGAAAGTTAGTTGTCTGACCACACTACAGAATGAGTTTGACACCCCTTCTTTAGGCCAGCTGATACACAGAAAGATCGCCTTCATTAACCTTTAGGAAAAAGGATGACGACTTAGCTGCTTCTGATCAGCTTTATCACAAAGTTTAAGTTAGGAGAGAACCAGTGGCCAAAAATGAATGGAGCAGCATAGTGTCATACAAATCCATAAGTGTACTTTTCATTGCTGCTCCCTCTCCCCCCTTTTTGGCATCAACATTTCCCTGGATCAGCTGATGAAGGATTGCTCAAGAACAAAAGTATTAAACTAAGTCACAGAAACCTACCTTGAAAAGGGCTGTTAGACTGCTGGGCAAGGGTAAGGTGTTCTTCACTAAGAAGATATACAGGTTGGTGCTGGTTGATTTCCACACTGGTACAAACATTGCTGTCCCCATGCAAGAAAAAGGTGAAAGAGCAGGACAAGTGCTCACTGGAAAAAGAGAAAGAGGGTAAAACAAATACGTAGTATATTTACACTGAAGCCTTAAGGAGAATTGCTAAAGATATTAAATTGATTGTTTTGTTAACACCTATTTATCTTCACTGACTAAAAGATTTTTTTGGGGGGGAAAAGAGCTCTTTGTTAAGGATTCAACACTCTTTCTGTCAACGAAGTTGCAAAAGAGTTCACGCTAAACATGTTCTTAAACATCCAGAAGGTCATCAAACAAAGGGAAGATCACGTTCTTGATTTCGCTCTACAAGTGAAAAGAAGAAAAAGAAAGAAAGAAACCCCCCCAAAAAACCATGTGTCATCATCTTTGGATGTCAAAGCAGTTTAAAAAAAAAAAAAAAAAGTACAAGCTCAGTCTTAAATGCAAATCCTTTGAAGATCATCTTTTTTAAAAAAAATGTAAAAATTTTGAATATAAAGTTCTAATGCTGAACTAGAAAACAGGAAAAGTTTATAGTCACTTGATTGAGAACTACTAACTAGGAAAAAAATGATTATGTTTTAGAATATTGAATTCAGATCACCTAAAAATTCTCTTGCAGATAATACTGGACGATGCTCTTAAAATTTAGGGCTTACGTATAAATATTCTCAATTGAATAACACTTTAGAAACTTCACTTCAAAGTTTCTACACTTTCAACATTTTCTGTTGGACTGTGCCTTATGTGGCATGCAGCAAAGTCCTTTCAGAAAATTTATTTTTCAGTTTCCTGAACTCTCACTCTACTGATTTAAATTTAATTTGTATATTATAAACAAAAGAGAAAGGTCCTACCAATGAAAAAGTATAAATCACAATAAGATTCCCAGTGATAAAAGAAAATGAGTTCAAAACAGGTCTCCCAGTTTCTGATGCATCATGGGTCTATCACGCTCCTTCAAAGGAAGTTGAAAGTGTTAACATGAAGGTTCTTTATAGATTAATTTAAGCTACTAAATTCTGTAAAGATGAGATAAAACATTTAAATGCCTCCTCAATACAACTCAAATAAATTAAGACATGATTTACAGAGTGTAAATACAGTGAATTAAAAAGAAAAAAAAAATCCAAGCATTAGAGAGAGTCAGCAATGAAACAGAAGTTGGCACCCACACAGATCAGACCTCAGAAGCATTTCTCAATTTTTACAGTTTTGTTTTTTTATAACCACACAATGAAATCTTGAAACTAAAACTTATTTCCTTGGATCATTTTTCGTCTACATACAACTACATCTCTACCTTGTTATAACGCTGTCCTCGGGAGCCAAAAAAAAAAAAAAAAATCTTACCACGTTATAGGTGAAACCGCATTATATCGAACTTGCTTTGATCCACTGGAGTGCACAGCCCTGCCCCCCCCCCCCCCCCCCGAGCGCTGCTTTACCGCGTTATATCCGAATTTGTGTTATATCGGGTCGCGTTATATCAGGGTAGAGGTGTACTCAGTCACTATTCAGCAGGATTGATAATAAAAGTGCTGAACTGCGGACACTGTTTTTTGTTTGTTTTGCTTTTAATTATGAAATACACTAAAACCTAGCATGTAATTACTCTAGTTCAAAAATGCCTACCTTCTTACAATCACATGAGAGTTATGTGGGATAAACCACTCCTTTGAGGTGGGGTGTATGTGAGATATGCTTATCTGATCTTAATTCACAAGGAAAGAGAGACAACTCAAGATCCCTGCCAACATGCCACAGGGAGAACATTTTTCCCTGATCTGGGAAATTGAAGAATCTCTGATATGGTAGATTTAAAACAAAACACAAAAAAACGTGATACAGGCAGGCCAACTTGTGAGCCTCGCAAGCACCAACTTAACTCAAATGCCTGCAAGAAGTGAAAGCAACCAGGGCAGTCACTTCTGATGCCAAAGTGAAAAGCAGGACAATCATATGTTCAGAGAGATACATTTTATCCTGTGCAAATTTAGGGCATCTAAGTCCCATTAAGCTGTTCAAGTCCACATGGAGAATGGAAGTCAAGGAGACCCTGAAGAACCCACCTCCTAAGCAACTAAATGAGGGTGTAAAGCCCGTCCAAAAGGAAGGTGATACCAAGCATCTGCTAAGTCTTCATTCAAGAAAACACAAGCAAGAAAAAGTAATTCAAAATGGTGCTTTACTGAAAATCCAAATGGAAAACTGAATTACAATATTCTAAAGATGGCCTGATGAACCTCATTTAACAACTGCAAGGGTTCTGCAGCTCAGATCTTGCTAAGAGAAAGAAAGCAGAGTAACTCCTGCAACTCTCTCCAAGAGAGAAATTGCATGTCGCTAAGTCAGTGAGGCAATGCCTGCACAAGAGCCAGGTGATCGGAATACCTGAACTGGCAAGCCCATGAAGGAGGTCTGGGCATAGCGTGCATTCTTTCCTCACCTCAGGAGATACTTTCACCTGTTAGCCTGGAGCGAGGGAATAAAAAGGAAGTTATGTCTTCTAGTGGAGAAGGCAAGCATTGAAGCACAGACACTTGGAATCTCTACATGGGAAAGAGGAAGATGTCTGGAAAGCCCTACTTGAATAGAGTCTCCAATATGCATTGTTGCAGGAAACACTCTTTCTTCACCTCTTCCTTTATTAATGGTCATTTTCCGAAGTTTCTCTCATGGACAGTAGAACAGGAGACCCAGGATAGATTCTTTCAGAAACTGAAAGTTTGAAGCTGTTGCTACAAGTAACTGTACATGGCACAGCTGAAGACTACATTGGACAAGCCTTCTTTTTACCATGTCACCCATACTGGAAGGGTGAGGAAAAAGTGAAAACTTTCCAACAGGATGCCCAACATTACTACAGTGTTACTGCAACAATGCAAGACGGGGGGGGGGGGGGGGGAGGGGAGAGAAGAGAGGGAGGGAGCTAGTTTAAACAGCTACTGTGCACCTCCTTGAAAGGAGAACACCACAAACCAATGCACTTCTGCAATTGAATATTGCACAAAACTTTAGGTCACATGTTTCATTTAACGGAATACTGTATCATGTATTTAGTGGGGGAAGAGAGGGCACAGGATTGTAAATGCAGTTGTCCTGCAATTCTGAAGCGTTACTAGGGAAGCTGAATGCCAGACTGAGAAGTACACATCTTTTAGAGGCAAATATTAGCCTACTTAAAAATGCATTTCTATCTTTAATAGCAAAACTACGAATTTTATAAAGCTAAATATACTAGAAAGCTCCTCACTATCTGATTAGCCACAACCAGAGAACAATTGCATACCCTTAGGCTGGGCAGCTTGAAGGGCCCAACGATTAGTCAAAGGCCACAGGGGCTGAAGCAGGCGTTTTGGCTGCCTCCATCCATGAGATGCTTGTTTGAGGCCCAACCAAGTTAAAATAAGTAAATAAATAAAATAAATAAATAAAATAAATAAATGTCTGGAGGGGAAGATAGTTACTTTTTACAATTTATCAAGAAATTTGATGACTTTTCTAAGATGAAGCTAAGGTTTGTATTTTCTCTTATGTTCCAAAAAGAAGAATTTTAAAGTAAAAAACAAATGAAAGTGCTAGCTACTATAATATTTTCTTCACATATTTATGATTTTAAAAAGATATGAATCTGCATGTTTTGAGCAAAAATTCCAGTGCATGCAGTTATACAGAGGATAGAGTTACAGAATTTTAGCAGATTTGAATGAAGTGGGTTCGGTTTATATTTCTTTTTTTACAGAAAAATAAGCCTTTAATTTTGCCAGTATCAAAATGTGACCCATTTCTTAAGTCAATTATTGGGTTAATTCTACTGAAGTTCTCATCCCCAAGCTTGGATAGTATTAGGTCAGTCCTGAACACCGTAGACAAATATGACTGACTAATTTGAGCTTGACTTGGTTTAATGTTAAACCTTACCCAAGGCCCACCCACAATCTTGAAGAGTGCATGATTAACTAAAAATAGCACATGAATTACCAAATTTATTATTAAAATAGTAGGTGATCAACACTGAAGTCAACTGAGTGTTTTAAAGTTCTCTATAAAGTATATTTAGAAATATTCTGTTTAAATTATTTTTCTGTATTTCTCCTTCCCCGCTACTAATAGAAATTTGCACAAAACTGGATCTTTGTTTCCCAAGAGTTTATATGTTCCTGGTGCATTCCCACCACCACCTGAAGTCATAATCCCATAAAACAGTGGCATCAACTAGTTACTGTGGAAGTGATATAGTGTCATAAACAAAGGATTATGATTTCACCTGGGATGAAGGAGGACAGGAAAAGATGTCCACATAGTATATAAAGGTCCTGCTTTTATAGAAATCTTAGTAAAGACTAAAGGGGGGGGGGGGGCAAATCTAGAATTTTCATATACATGATGTTTCTGCATCTCCAATACACCAATTTTGAAGTATCCTCCTTGATAGAAAGGTAATTTGTTCAACTATTTCTTTACATTTATAACTTCAAAGTGCTTCACAAACATCAGATGCATTGGAACCTTTAATCCACACTTCACTAAACTGCCCACTTCAAATCTGCACCAAAAGATTGGAGTCTCTCCCAGCATCAATTTAATATCAAGTGCTATAATGAGGTCTTTAACTTTATGTACAATATACATACACACATAATAGCACATTTACCAGTAATCCATGAATATCAAAAAAATACAACTAAATCACAGCTGATAAAATAAACCAACTACATTTTATCATATATCCTTGCTTTTTTTATTTGAATTGTTTAGTCACAAAATTGAGTAATTTGCATGGGTCTCCCCATCATATGAGGATTAAAGGGGTTCCACTGAAATTAAGTTTACCAGTAATCTTATATGGTATGTAATTATCATCCCCATTTTACAGAAACAGGAAGCAAACACAGCAAGATTAAGTCATTTTCCGAGCTCAGTAATTGGCAGAGCTAGGATCAGAAGTCAAGAGGTTCCTGTCTTCCAAGCCCATGCTCAAATCCCTAGAACATTCTGCCTATTTAGGGGTAGGACCTCTAGCTGATATGTTTAGGCTCTCCCATTAACATACCTCTGTTTCTGAATGCTATGGAATTGCCATCAGAGTAATTTGGGAGACACTGGCCAAGACCTAGAATCCTCAGCACCAAAAGCTTTGGGGCACTTTGACTGACAAGCAAAGCCATCATTCACTGACAACAACAAGCGACCAGCAGTGCCGCAATGGTGTATCATACACTGGCACAAGTGTCTCAAAATAGTTATTTTTAAAGGGGTCTACAAGTCAGCTGCTTTTTAAATACACCAAGGAAGTTCTTTAAATAAAATAAAAAGATCAATTAGACTTGGGTGAGATTCTATTTAAATAGCCATCTCCATGGAGGATGGAGAGAACATCCAAACACTCCTACAATAGGAGAGATTAGGATTTTTTTTTTTTTAAAGGCAAGAAGTGAGGAAAAAACACACTAATTTTTTTCTAATACAAACAACCCAAAATATACAGAAAGTACACTATCAGGGTTTCCAAATGACAGGAAGAGATTACATTAGTCTGTAACATAAGCATCAGAGAAAAATAAGTCTATAGGAATTATACACCTGGCCACATGCTCAACATCATATTATCCCCTCCATTCTCTTCTTGTCAGCAAAACCACAGGAGGTTTGTTGAGCTAACAGAAGAGGAGCAGATTCCTCAAGACCACCTGCTTACCTATTCCTCCCTAGAGGAGCATTTGTGGAGAAGGACATATGGCTACAAACCTCACCCAAGAAGATCCATGAATAGGTGCTTTCACGCCCTGCTGGACTGATGAGGATTAGTAGCAGGGCAATGACCCCTTTGGACAGCAGCTTTCTCTGTGGCCACCCACATCTGTACAGCTCTGGGAGCACTTTTTAACATCTAACTTGGCAGCTCCACTCCATTTCTACTCCATGATAACAGCCTGGCAGCAAGAAACTCCATGGCCTTTATTTGGGGTGGGAAGAAGCAGGATTTTATCATTTTTTAATTTTCATAAGAGCAGTTATTATATATGAAGTTGGATTGTGTGGATCAGAAGCTTACTGGATTTGTATTGTGTTTTCTTTTGCCAATTAAAAATTCTCAATCATTTAGGTGTGTTTGTTTGGGGGTTTTTTAAGTCTGGGTTGGCAACCCTGAATTATGGTTCAATTTTTTATTTATTGTAAAAGCTAATGCACCATCTAGTTCTCTAGGAAGAAAACACCAAGTATGAACATCCTACAATACTGTAGTACCACTTACCATGCTAATTCAATCTATTATCAATCAATTCACAATCATGCCTTTTCTTGCCCTCCGCTAGCAGCTTCTCTATCACATCAGGCTTCATATGATCTCTACCACAAGGCCTGCTGTCCACAAGGACACAGTGACTATTAATTATCAGTAAGCTTTTAAAACTACTATACTTTAATAAAATATATGTAACTTGTGAATATATATATTTTTCTTATGTCCAAATGATTTTTAAAAATGTGGTATGCCTTCTGATAAATAAATACTATATTTTTAAATGTGAGATGCAAATATACCCAAATACTTGCAATTATAAGCAATACTTAAAAACAGTGGTTTCATGGCCCTGTATCTCGAAGTCCAAAAACCAATATTAAAGCATGTATTTATATTGGAGCCTTCTTTAATTATTCAGAATATAAATCTCAATTATCTCTTGATGTTCTAAATTACAGCTTCCAATGTGGAATTTACTTTTGCTATACAAAATAAAATAGCCTGGATAGGAACACAGTTTTGGAAGACAAACAAACATTGTTCTATCTGAGGATAAATATACCAACCTTCATTAAGTGCTTTGGCCTATTCTGGAACAAGTAAATACATTTAGTAAGGCAAGAACTATCTGTTCAAATAAGAAAATTCAGTATACACTGCCTTTTGACACACTGGAAATTAAGGTAATTAATATCCTTTATATGTTTATTGTATAATATTGTTTGGACATAAAACAAAGACTAAAACATGAACTTATTGAAGCAAACTAAAATCCAGAGCCATCTATCTCATTTTTAGATTTTCCAAGTGAAGTCACAACCATTTTAACTTCTGTTAATTCAGACAAGGAAAAACTGCTTTCTTATGTCAAGTGCTAAATTTGTCTGCAAGCGGTCTCTGTAGCAACCCAATATTCCAAAGAGACAATCATGTGATCAATGCCCTCAGCTCCTGCTGTTTATCCTGCACTGTCCTACTTACAGCAGTTCTCAACTCCAGCTGTCTACAGTAAAAGGAAAAACATCACCTGCTCTCCTGCCAGTACACAATGCCAGTACAGTCTCAGAGTTGCTGTAAAATTTGTTGACATTGTTTGATTTGAAGATAAACATTGTAAAAAGATTTGCATGGTAAGAAAAGAGAAATTATTTTTGATACAGGGCATATTCTAAGAGTATAGAAACAAGTGAGTAATTTGGTTTCAAAACTCCAAATATATAAGCACTAAATAAGAGATACACATAGGATTGGATTTAGCTATCTGTGTGTTGTCCTAACTCCCTCCGTTAGGATGTGGAAGGGAAGAAGAGTCAGTCCTTTGATCCCCTTGGCACTGAGATGAACTAATCCACCTACAGCCCCAACACCCCAAAGGTATCATTCAGAGTAACCTTTCTGAAGAGGGCAGCTATCTTGGAGCTATTCCATATCTGCCAGAGGGATGTTGGTAGTAGACAGCAACAAGGTACGCAGCCTCAGGAGTTGCAGGAATGTGTGTTCAAGACCCAAACTGTGACACTCACTCCTTTAAAAAGGTAGTCAAGATTAACATTGCAAAAATAATTTCCCTCTAGAGTAACTGCTATTACACTGCAAATGTAACTTCTCAGCTAGGCAGCCAGACAAAACACAACATACCATAATGGGGTTCACCATGGCTGTAGGTGTGCGAACATAGCCACAAACAAGGCTATCCCTTCAGCTGGTACATCTGCCCTCTTCTTTTGAGCAAGAACAGGGTGGTGAAGTAAGTTGTTAGTTTCAGAGAGCTAGGACATGAACACCTTGAAATCAAGATGTAGCCTAATTTTAAGCCTATGAGCCTTCGTAATGTTTACATCTAGAATACTTTTTTCAAAGACTACTTATGGTTGTACAATTATGAACTTCTCTATTCTTTAGATTATATGATGCAAAACAATATTTTTGTAAAAATTGTATTTTATTAATATCCAGTTTCCTGCATTCAGACAGTACCTGTTGACCTTGTGCAACTAATTTTGTTTTCCATCAAAAGAAACTGTAGTTATATTATGTCCTACTGCTAATTTACACACACAGTTATTTTAAGCCTGCAGTCTGTTTTCATTTTCCTATGCCTTACAACTGAGCTGCATATAGATAGTCTCATTTTAATCAGACCTGTTCAGTTTAAAAAAAAAAAAAAAAAAAAAAAAGCAACATTTAATGATGTTGCAGTTTGTGCTGTAAAATTCAGCAAATTGTATTTATTCCTAATATTTAACAAGACCCATATCACTATACATCAGCACTTGTTTTTAACTTTTATTTAATAAATCAAGTCAGTCCTCAATGAAGAATCATACCTGGGGTAACATTTAACTAACAATTACTCCAATCGGATTTATTCTATGATTATGTTAAGTACCATACAATAATTATTAACAGAAAGGCAGACCCAATAAAATGACAAGTTTCAGAGCATTCCAACCAGAGGGAAGTAGCAGTTGTGGATTTGGAATATTTAACTCTTTTCCCCCCTTAAGTCCTTCATAAGGACACAGGAACTTTTACATTTATAAAGTATACATATGGCTACTTGGTTTTCTGATGGAGAAAAATAGGGAGGCAACGTACCCTAGTAGCATAGAAATTCTCACTTGTACCTTTGGCAAGACTAAAGTGGTTAAACTACGCACAAGTGCCACCCAGAGGAAAGTTGGCTCACTTCAGTGTATTTGTTTGGGGGGTTTCTTGGGAGAACGTAAAGTCTATTGCCTTAAGGCTATGTCAACAGGAGATTTGAAGGACACAAAAGTAAAGGGAAGGATATTTAAAGGGCTAATCATTTTATGTGTTTTCAGTGGTAAGACTTTTAATGAATTATTAACTTACCTAATAAAAACTATCCAATGATAGCCTTTCAAAAGGTTTATTCATTTTAGAAGTCAGGTCATAACACTTAATTTGGCAGAGAGAGTATAAGCCATGCAACTGTTATTTCCTTTACCACCTACTCATTTACAACAATAGCATCAGCAGCATAGGACCTTAAGGGATATATTATGAAGAGATCAATCCTTATTTGGTGTTAGTTTAAACTGATTTTGCTACAATTACACTCTGGGAATACGTACATCAGGATGCAATCATGTACAAAACTAAGAATTTGCCGAGTCAACACAAGAACCACCCCATCTACTTAAAGGGTGTGAAGTAGATCTTCAAGGGGGGGAGGGGGGAGACACAGTGAAAAGATGAGCTTGGTTCCTTGTTAGTCAGTCGACTATGACTGCCAGACCTACATGAGAAGACAGTTCCAGAGTCTAGAGGTCTTCACTGAATACCCCTGACATTTAAATCTAAGGACTGTCAGCAAAAGCAACCAGGCTAATCTTAAACTGCCATTACAGTACACAGAAAAATCTGTCACCTAAGCTAGGCCACAAGCCACATAGGGTTTTACAGATCCTATGCAACAACCTGAATTGCATTTGGAAACAACTGGTAGCAAATGTATTCTATGGAGCACAGATGCTCAATTCAAGAAGTACCACTAAGTTAGGCAGGCAGCTAAATCCCAAACTGAGGTTTCTGAATGATCTTCAAAAAGGTTTCCCCATGTAAAGCATGGAGCAGTAGGCCAATCTGGAGGTCAACTGTATGGTAACTGGCAAGGTCTGGAACAGAGTCACCGTCAAAAAACTGCCTAGCCAGGTACTCTGGGGGGGGGGAGGGAGAAGAAGAGAACTATGCATGGCTTATCCTTTTCCCAGGTACGGTCTTTACAATGCTCCCCAGGCCCAGAAGCTACTTGCACAGAGAAAAAGGCATCAGTGTTGTCCTTAACTCTGAAACAGTCCAGTTATGTTATTTGTATACCTTACCACCCCTTTTTTCTATTCTTTTCTGGGAGTCTCTGCTTCACCTTTATCTACTCTCTTCCTGATTGCCCAGAAATCCATTCATGGTGGGGGAAAGAAAAGCAGTACAGGAGAGATCTGCTGCTGCTTTGAGAGGGTAGGCAAACATCAAGATATCATCTTCTCTTTTGAGAATGAAACCTGATATCCAGCATGCAAGAACAGCAACACAGGCAGAATTCTCTTGTAAGGAAATTTCAATGAATGTGTAGAAGTGGAGTCCAGGAAGACACAGGACCCATTGTCGCATACAAAGTTTATACCACAGAGCATGCACAGAAAGTATGAGACCATGCCAATGAACCATTTTCTTCTCAGCATATAGTTAAAAATCACCACCCTGAGCAGTAAATTAAGCAGGTGAAACACTGAGAGATAAGATAGCCTACCTTTTATTTATAGGTTTTTCATCTTTCTCATAAGGCTTCACAAACCACTTCCCAATGCGCACAAAATTCCGGTTCATTAGACACCTCTCCAGCAGGTTGTGAACTGCTTTGAAAAGCAGAGTGCGACATTCGTAAGACAGTCCATTCTCCCATATGCCATCTTCCTCTTCTATAATGCAAAAGAAAAAGGAAAGCCTTTATGGTGATGTTTAATTTTTATATCTATTAACCTTTTATTCTTTAAATATGCCAACTCCAGGGTTCATTTAAAGTTCATTTACAGCATAAATGACATTCATTCCACTATGGAGTTTCTAAACTGCATATTATGACATTCTAAGGGGAGAAAAGAAGAAAAAAAACAAAAACAAAAAAAACATACACACAAACCAAAACCAACCACTTACAGTTAATCCAAGAAGCATGAGGCCTAAAAGTAGTGGACATCTATTAAGTAACATTCACTGTATCTTTATTTTATTAGCATAGCCAACATAATTATCTAGGGAAACAATATTAATCTTGGTGGTTTTTTCCCCCTTTCCAGCGTAAACAAATTAAAAGATCTTCGTATACACAAGAGAAATACTTAACACCGTTACATTACTAAATCGTAACACCGGCTTGCAAGATGGCTCAGACTTTGGCTAGTATGCGCTGCTTACCCCAATAACGAACAGGCAGTTGAAAATTATGCTTATAAATTAAATAAATAATAATAGCCTTAATGTTTATCACGATGTTGTCCAATAATCGCACTACAAAATTAAGAGCTGGAAAGAAAAACAAGCTTTGGAAAACACAGCCTATCACTATTACCGGTCTTCCCCTTCTTTAACAGCAAACCTTAAAGTCTAGTCTCACAGCACAGCAAAGTAAAGAAACTCATTTGGGAAGGAAAAGTATTTACCATCAGACAGTAAGTCAGTCTTCCTATCCACAAAAAAGCAAGATATTTAGTGGACAAATTCTGCTGTCAGACATGTGCTTGGAAGCTGTAAGCATCCAAACAATATCTGGCTCATGTAGCGGATAATATAATTGTTCAGTGCTCAACTCTTCAAAATCTTATGTAACCTCCTGCCTATCTTAATAATTTGGTTTCCAATAAATTCATATTTGTTCTTCAAACAGAAGGAAGAAAAAAAAATCCACACCTTACTTTACAGACAAACCAAAAGGCAAGGATCACTACCAAAAGACTAATTTAAAATTCTAGTCTGGTCACTGTCCATTCTGGTCCAGAATCAGTGCATGAAAATACTAACTGACCCTAGAAGTTTTTGCATTGGTCTGCAGTTTCTAAAGCCGGCTGGCCACAAGATACAGAGCCATAATTATCACAATACATTTATTACAAGCATTTTCAGGTGGCCCTCACTGTCTCAGCACATGGATAAGATTAAGAGAAAAAAATATTTCCCAGGTAAAGGTAGCAAAAATACATCATAACCTCTAACAGCATGATGATAATAGAGAACAGACAGGGCATCTAGATTTTTTTCCCCCTGTTCACAACTGTTAGAGTCCAGACAAGACGACTGGCATAGAAAAGGACAAGGAAATACATCTGGCTGTGCTTTCACAACATAGCTAGGCTTGGGTTTAGATTAGTTAATTCCCAGTTAGAAAGCTAACAAGCGAGAACAGTCTATCCATCCATCCCTTTTGCTTTCCACCCTTCGGTTAGCTTACCAGTGAAAATGTACCTTGCATGACAGTCAACAGAGGTCTGCCATGTAGCTGGGCCCCTGAGTTGGGTATTTTTTTTTTTGTTTTTTTTCCTCCCTTTTTAAGACAGGGATCAGCCCCTTCAGTTTCATCTTCAGCCTATTAACAACCACTTCAGAGTACATAGAAAAATGCACTCAGAAAGGCAGTAGGAGTCCCCTTCACAATTAATCTCAGGGACAGCATGTGGAGAAGCTACAGAGGTGGCAAAATGAGGGATGACTATGGTCAACAACTGTGTTTGAGCATAAGGGCACAATGTTTCAGCCACAGAGGAAAGGAAAGAAACTGTGTCCAGAAATTCCTATCAGAGAAACTGAAACAATGACGAATCTAATCAGATCTAGATATGGCAAGTAAATGAAGGCATCTTCCCATCTCAAAATAATCAGATCAGCACCACTTTTTCTTTATCTGGTAGGAGTTTAAGGTAGCTACATTTAATCCAGATCCTGTTCTCTGCCAAAATACTGGAAGAGTAACAAACTCTCTCCCTTACAGCCCCCATAACTGATAAAGATGAGCATAAACATACTGATGACACTGAAGCATGTTATCTCACACCAATTAGGACGAGAAGTGACAAGGGGGACTGAGAGCCCTCTGGGAAGGAAAAAAGTTACCTATCACCCTGTTCTGGGATCCCTCCAACTGAAATAAGTAGAGCTACTTTAAAATATTTCTTCTCAGTCATACCATGATAAAAGCATCTCAGGGTCAACAGTATCAAAGGCTACTGAAAGATCTAGTAATATTTACTACCAACAAAGTTTGTTAGATCAGTGTTAAGGTTACCTAATCCTGCCATGTGCCATTCCAGAATTGGTGGGAGGCTAAGCATAAACCTCTGAAACCCAGGAAAGAGAGTTAAGGTAATGTCTCCTTAACTCAGCCCTGTTTGAGCAATGCAGCCCAACAAGTCCCTGTGAGAGCTCACAGGACTGTACCCTCCCCAAGCACGTGGAAGACAGCAGTGAGGGTGAAGAGTTGTGAGGGGAAAACCACTTAGACCTTGCACTCAATAGGATAAAGTCCAAATTTAGGTCATGCTTAGTGAACACAAGCTAGTTAAGGCTAAACTATATCACTTGATCTATTGAGAACAAACGAATGACTTGCCATATAAACATCTATTAGTCTCTATCCTTAGCATTTCCTCTGCCTTCAGTTAGCTCTGACACACTTGTGGTACACTGTGATGTATGTGCCAGCAAACAGTTGGAACTCCCACAGCAACAGTGAAGCACATGTGGCAGAGAGGGTGCACAGCAACACGTGAATGAGCACAGATGTGAAGTTCTGGTGTGCACTGAGAATATGCAAGAGTGTGAACAGGATGAGGCAATTTTCTGTTCCCTTATCTTCTTCACACACTTGGTCTGTGTTTGTACAGCACCTACCACAGTGGAGTCCTGGTCCATCACTAGTGCTCCTAGATACTATAGTACGTACTAACCGACTAGTCTCTGGAGGTGATAGTGGCAGCCATGAAAGTACAGATGTTTAAAAAAAAAAAAAAAAGTTAAAAAAACCCCACACCTTTCAGACATTCTTAGATTTTTAGAACCAATAGGGCCATTGTGATCATCTATGCAAGCCTCCTGCATAACAATTCGGAGGGGGAGAGATCCCCACTTACACCTCTCCTCAGATGGCAACATGAGCTCTGGCAACTTGCTGCAATGACTCTCTTGATCAATACAGCTCAACCTAACATAGTTAGGTTCAGTGAACATATAAGAAGAGGAATGACAAGAGAATTGTGTTGGATCTACACAGCACACCACTGGAAGTAGCTGATTTTGTTAGGGATAGGTCAGGTTTGTTTCGTCCCCCACTCTCCCACAAATGACTGTTAGCTCCAGGGAGCAGGTATATTTATGGTTGTGGGAGACTGTTGTTTGAGAGACGTTACTTTAACGCTGTATTTCCTAGTTTTCAGAGGATTAAGTTTATTAGTAACTGCTGTTTAAAGAATTTCAAAACACATTTTCTTTAAAAGCCAATTAGAAAATACAGTAATTCACTAAAGAAACCAGGGTGGATAAAAATCAATGATTTAAAAACACAGATTTTTATTTAAAAATCGGATTTTTTTTTTTTTTTTAAAACAAAATGCATCCAGCAATCATTCCTCCATAATGCCAACTATCAAACTTCAGAGCTAAGGGTGAACCATTCAAGAAATATGTTTGCTGCTGCTGTTTTAAAGAAAGTCACATCAGTGAACTGGTGGAAGTCAATAAGCACTTGGATTCAGAGACTATTGAAGTGATAATCTCACTTTTAACAGCAGTAGCTTCTTCTCCCGGGGTAGAAAGAATATTTTCTTCCTTTGTACTAATTCATTCCAAATTGAGAAATCGTTTGGGACCTGAAGGCAGGAAAGCTTGTTTTTCTTTTCCAGATTATGAACAAAAAGGAAAATGAAGGTGAAGACGACTGAGTTAGCTGCAGAAGCCAATATTTTAAGTTTCTCATGTTGACCTGGCTGACAATCGATTTAATTTTTGTTTTTTTTTTAATATTTCATTATGTTAAACAATTTTAACAAAAACAAACCTGATTTTAAAAAACTTTGTTTAACTAAATTCAAAAATTCATATGCTTGCTTTGTTCATTATAATATGTTTGCTGTTGAAGAAAAGAAATCCAGAATACATAACGTCGTTGTTTTAGTTAAACAAAACAATTTAAATGTTTGTCTGGTGATGTTCTCCTCCTAATACAGCATGGCAAGAAAATCCTCCAAATATTAATGAATAACCTGTTGAATTGGCGATAGTTCACCTCCCAATGACTTCATAAATATCTGCTTCAATTATCTTTGGTAAATGAAATAACCAAAACAATCAATCATTCATTTTCTGATATAGCTGTAAAACTAATCTGAAAAGTTTCCAAAATAAATCACTTTAAAATGTATAGTGTGTACCTTCTAAAAATGAAACATACATCTATCTCTGAGTTGTGAAGAATATGTATTAAGGTTATAACCACCACCAAGAATGCACTTCTATGTAGAAATCCACGATTAAATCGAGTCTTCCTGACTAGTGATTTAAATCAATTTGCTTTAAATCAAATCCACCCTGAAAGAAACAAATTTACAAGTACTGGTCTGGAATAAGGGCACTGTAGTTGTTGCTCTTTACAACTTTAACAACCATATGTTATGAAAATGTTTGAGCTAAGGAGATTCTTGTTTTTCTGTGTTCAGAAATATGCAAATACACTCGGGAATGAACATTTTATCATACATGCAGCTTTGCAGTTCAAAACAGACTGATCAAACCGTGGCAAACACAGGCAACATAACAGAACAAACATTAACCACAAACCTTAATGGTATTGGACTTTAACTGCCCAATAAACTCTGCACCATTTCAAAGGTTAAATGGCTGATTTCTATATAGCTCTTTAAGTGATCTCAAATTTACAATAAAATCTCGTGCATCAATTAGCTTTTTTTAAAATGGTGCTTCTAAGAACAGGTATTTCCAGCCTTTACGCCCAATTTTGTTTTGGGGTAGTAATCTACAAATAGGGGAAGGAAAGGTACAGAAATGAATCTTTGCAGCTATTGCAATAATTCAGGGTCTGCATTTCAAATGGTCAAAAGTGTGCACTTGAGGAAAGGAGTTTTTTTCCCCCAACAACTTATTTTCCTACACATAACCACTGTCTCTTATTTTCCTGCAAAGCCACTAGAAAAATGTTAGACTATCAACCAATGTTACTGGCTTAAAAGTACAAATGTATCCATAAGCAGAGAGTTTGTCAATATCAGAATTTAGCATGCTATCAGGATTATACAAGTATTCATAACTAATCTAGCCTGCATCAACTCAGTCTCGATGAGACCTTTGTTCCTTAAGGGCTGTGCCTAAAGAACAGATATCCACTAAGATCCAATCTCAAATGAATACTGGTATATACTAAAGTCATAAAAAGAAGACTAGAGTTATGAAAGTTTATAGCAAGTTTATTTATAACAACACTAGCCAAATTCTAACATACAATCATTTCAATAGCAAATTTAGACAGCTTTGGTGTGACCAGACAGCCATATGCTGCTGCGAGAACATTTAATTTCACCTACCACATTAAAAAATGAAGATTGAAGACCTTCATTACAACAGACTGGATGTTACAGGCACTCTGAATCAGACTAGGATCTATTTTAAATATTCTTTCCTTTGATCTCAAATCTTTGGCTCCTGAGAACCATTTTGCATAAAGTGGTTACTTTATTATTACTGAATAGCATGTGCAATCTTAAGCCAGGTTAATTAGGTATTTGTGTTATTAAAAGGTAGCCCCTTCTCCACCCCACACCTCAGTGCAATCTTATTTGTCAATTAATGAAAATAATTCTCCCTGACAGGAACAAACCTAGAAGATAGATGGTGTCTGAATTATCCCAATGTTCTAATATGGTATACGCTAGTAAACTGGATTTTGAAATTCAGAAAGGAATGCCTGTGGGATACTTACAAGCATTGATTATGACATGCAAGAATGAATACACTTTTAGGCCAATTCAAAATTCCAATATCCAGATGTTTCTATTCTTAAATAAGTGGTTTCTAAATTGTACCACAAGTGTTCAATTCGCCAGAAATCAGAATGCAAGTCATCTTTAAAAGGCCTGGGATAAGTTTAATATAAATCTTTCTAAATAAAAGGCATTGTACAAAATTTGGAGGGGGGAGTACTTCATCAGCCACATGTAAAATTTCATCTTTAAATTAAAATAAACAAAACAAAAAACCCACAAGAGAGACTTCTGGCTGAACTTAATGTCCAGAACAATTTAGAGTAAAGGAGAAGAAGGTGGATGACATTTAATTACCTGGAGAATATTGGGTAAAACTTGATGCTTTCTGTGGGGGTCTGTTCTGCCCTCAATGGGCATGCAACTCATTAACATTAATGGGAGTTTATGCACAGAGGGAGAATAGACTCCTCAGTTAGGGAGACTGTCTCCAGATCTCCCAAGTCTAACTACATAGTAATAATCAAATGCGAGACATATGTATCTTGCAAAATAAAGGCAAGTTTACATCATCTTGAAGGCACAGGGAGGACTTAATCGGTTTAAATTCAAACAGCTTTCAAAAGTCCCATACATACTCAGTTTAATACACCATTATATTTGTACAAATGAATGAGAAGTTTGACAGAGATTGTGGAATTAACATTCATAATTTTCATTCTAACTTCAACAGTGCCAGGCTTGTCTTTAAACAGTTCTTAAGGCAAGGCTACAACACAGATCTGAACTCTGTTTACTGCATAGCCTCCACTGTTGCTGTCTTCGGTGGAGCAATACAGGTCCCAGTTTTCGTAGTTTAGGCACATTCTGGAAGAGCACTTATTTGTGGAAAGAGATTAACAAGTTGCTAATGTTTGCCCAGACAACAGCAGGTTGCAATTTTAGAAATGCTCCAATAGATATCGCCTTCTCCATGCCAAGAGAAGAACAAAAACCTCACACACAGTCCCGGGCGTTTTCATTAAGTTTTGAGTAATTGGGACATTTGCTATGTGATTGTACAGTGCCTAGAACGATGGGGGCCAAATCTAGCTAAGACCTCTAGGAGCTACCACAAGACAAACAGCAGGAACAGGAAGACAAGCTAGCACAGACACCAGAAAATCTCAACCCCAAGTACTTAGAGCACTCAAATCAAATTCCAATGCTGTTCTCTGTATAGAGCAGGGGTCAGCAACCTTTGGCACGCGGCTCGCCAGGGTAAGCATCCTGGTGGGCCGGTTTGTTTACCTGCCCGCGGCCGCAGGTTCGGCCGATTGTGGCTCCCAATGGCCACGGTTCGCGGTCCCAGGCCAATGGGGGCGGTGGGAAGCGGCAGCCAGCACATCCCTCGGCCCGTGCCGCTTCCCGCCGCCCTCATTGGCCTGGAGCGACAAACCACGGCCAGTGGGAGCCGCAATTGGCCGAACCTGCGGACGCGGCAGGTAAACAAACCAGCCCGGCCCACCAGGATGCCAAAGGTTGCCAACCCCTAGTATAGAGGAACTGCTCAGCTGATTTAAGTTTCTAGAATTTATGTTTTATGGGGATACAAAGTTCTGTTCTGCCATGAAACAAAGTTTCTTCAATTAAAAATGGTCATAACTATAAATTGCTGAAATATTTCCTTTTTAAAACTTTAACGTAGTTGTTTGGACTGGCTGCCTTTCTTCTTCATCAGGCGATCAGTGTGACATTCTCAGATGCGAATAGTTCAAGGCATTAACAACCTTGAGAGATGTTCCATAGATCCTAATAAAAAAGTTATTTAATCTCTGCACCTGCAGTCATCTTTGGAAACAAACAAAAAAGTGGTTCTATGAAAGAAGTGACCCTCATTGATGGAATAAGCACAGAAAGAAGCGAAGCATGAAGCAGCAGCCTCTGCCGGAACAGCAGCAAAACTTGGCAAGACTTTGCTTGAAGGAAACCTGCAGCAAATCCTTTACCAAAATCACCAATCTCAAAAATCATGAATCAGGCCCCCAAACCTCATGAGAGTGTCTTTAAAAACCTCAAACATTCAAAGTTTATTTGCCTTCTGGTTTTTGATCCTTTGAGGTGCACTCATCACAATTTCAAGCTTTTCTCTGCAACCAAGAGGGCAAGAAATAAACCCTTTTTCTTCTTAAACGAATGCTGAGATCACCACATCACCTGTCACCAGGAACTGTGGCTTTAAGTAATAAAATATGATGAGGGCTGGCAACACTGCTTTGCTGGAGGTTTTTTTAAACTGATCTTACCCTTCTACTCTCAGAAGCACAGCATGAAGAAAGAACCTCAAGCCCAAGGCCAGATATGAAAACTGCCATCCAGCAGACTACAGCCTGAAAGGACGCTGGTTTCCAGGGTGATGGACGCAAAGCAAAATTTTAAGTATAGAATTTTCAGGCTTTAAAATGAGTGGGCTTGAGATAAAAATCTCTCTCTAAGCAGTAAATATCTAGAAAAAGTCTGTTTACTTAGTCTGAATGAACTGTATATCCCTACAAAAAAGGAGGGCTAAATAGCATAAAGGTTTTTACCGCCCCACCCTTTTTTCTTTTTTTAAATAAGCATACTCAAGGTTATATATACGATCAGGTTAACCAGCGTAAATAAAAAACTAATTCACATTTACAAATGTGCTTCAAGTCCATGTGTGAAAAAAAACAAAAAAAAAAACACAACAACTTGAACTCAAGTTTCCAAAAAACAAACCAGTTTTAAGCACACCACCAGCCCAAGTCTCCCTGCCAACTTTTTTACATTGGTTTAAGTTTCTCTTCCAGGTTGCTCTGTGTCTCACAGCAACAGGGGAAGCCAAGTAACAAGGAAACAGTGAAACTGACTGTACACAGTCACAACAAATGCACGAAGTAAGCCAACTGTGGGGGAGGAGGGAGAGAAAAATTTTGTCCTCCAATCGATTTCAGTTAGTATAATCTTAGAAGTTACTAGGAGCTTAAATTTAAGGGTGAACAAAACAAAACAAAAAAGAGAGAGGAGGGGGTGTTTTTAAAAGAAGCCTTGATGTCCCTTTAATCCTACTGACAACACTCATCTGAAGTGCTGTGTGTGTACACAATCAAGTACAGCATCAAGAACCATACCAGGGGTGGCCAAACTTAATGGCCCTCCAAGCCACATATGACAATCTTCAGAAGTTAGAGAACCGCCAGGGCTCAGGGCTTCAGCCCACGGGAAGCGCCTGATGGGACTCGGGGCTTCAGTCCTGCTGAAGTGCTGAGCCCTGGCAGGTGAGCCCCATAGGGATGAAGCCCCGAGACCCCACCTCCCCAATGGGCAGAAGCCCCTACTGCACCACCCTGCAGCAAGGCAGAGGTCCTGAGCTTCCCCCTCTCCCCCAGCACTGTAGGTGGAGAATGGGAGAAGTGGCCTGGGGGAGCTCCATAAGCCACCCTTTAATGGTAAAAGAGCCGCATGTGGCTCGCGAACCACAGTTTGGCCACCCCGAACTATACTGTTGCAATACAGGTACTCAGTGTGCTATAAAAATAGATAAACAGCACAAGCAGTGGCAGTATAATGTCCCAGAATAGTTATGTAGCATACATAATGCATAGGGCCCTACCAAATTCACGTCCATTTTGGTCAATTTCACAGTCATAGGATTTTTAAAATTGTAAATTTCATGATTTCAGCTATTTAAATCTGAAATTTCAGGGTCTTGTAACTGTAGGAGTCCTGACCCAAAAAAGGAGTTGTGGGAGGTGGGGAGGGGGTTGTGGTACTGCTACCCTTACTTCTGCGCTGCTGCAGGTAGCGGCGGCGCTGCCTTCAGAGCTGGGCAGCTGGAGCGGGGCAGCTGCTGGCCAGGAGTCTAGCTCTGAAGGCAGAGCCACTGCCAGCAGCAGCGCAGAAGGATGGCATGGTATGGTACTGCCACCCTTACTTCTGTGCTGCTGCCTGTAGAGCTGAGCCCTCAGTCAGCAGCCGCCACTCTGCGGCCGCCAAGCTCTGAAGGCAGCAGTACAGAAGTAAGGGAGGGATGGTATGGCATTGCCACCCTTACTTCTGCGCTGGAGCTGGCAGGTGCTGCCTTCAGAGCTGAGCACCCAGTCAATAGCTGCCGTTCTCTGGCCGCTCAGAAGTAAGGGTGGCAATACCACAAACCCCCCCCTCCCCCTCCGAATAACCTTGTGACCCCCTACAACTCCCTTTTGGATCAGGACCCCCAATTTGAGAAACTCTGGTCTCCCCCATAAAATCAGTATAGTATAGGGTAAAAGCACACAAAAGACCAGATTTCACGGTCCGTGAGGTGTTTTTCATGGCCATGAATTTGGTAGGGCCCTAATAATGTGGTGGTGAGGATAATATAAGCACCTGTCTAATGGGACCTGGACTGAGACCATCACTTAACATAAGCCATTGAAAAGTCTGCAGATGGTAAGCCTTCAAATAGCTACTGACCTAACTGGATGTTTTCTGGCAACCCTGAGGTTAACACACACTTTATCACTTTTACCAGTCCTCTAGCCTTTCTCCTCCCTCTCCCAACAATGGTGTATGTCATAATCCACGAAACAAGATTAACTTTCATTTTGCTTTCATTTCCCCATCCCTGCATTAATAATACTTCATTCCCAACAGTGTTGCATTTAACTTTGCCCCACTCTGAACATAAGTGAAATTAAAATGTATTATAAAATGGAAGGAAGTGTTACTGAAAGTAATGGCCAGGACAAAATAGTTCATATTTCATATTTAAGTAAACTACTTACTCAAGTTGCCACCACCAGAAACTGAACTGAAACCATTTTAAAAGTCTAGTTTGCTTTCATCCGATTTGCTATTGACTCTTTTTCCTCAGTCTAGATCCCACCCAATGAAAGTCAGTTTCATTTTTGTTTACAATCCATTTTACTTTTAGGTACTCTAGAATCAGCATATTGCTGCAAAGTGTGGAAGTATGGTTTGATTAATGCAAAAACTTGTAGCAAGTTTTGAAGAAAGCTGTCATGAAGTGTTTCTGACTCAGATTTTGTAAAACATCATTTGCTACCAAAAAAAAAAAAAAATCTAGATTTCTGGCCAAACTGTTACTTGTTAGCATCCTTTTACTGTAAACCATCCTTTGCTTAATGTATACTTAGAGTAATACAAAACAGGTTTGAAACTTTCAAAACCAGTAACATGAGACTGAAATATTCAACATGTTAAAAGTATACATTTCCAAGAACCCATCAAAATCCAAGAGCTTTATTTCCTCCAGTATGTCAGGACTTGTCTACACTTACTGCGCTGCTGTAGCACTTAGTGAAGATGCTACCTATGCCAACTGGAGAGCTTCTCTTGTTGGCATAGATACTCCACCACACCAAGAGGCGGTGGCTACGTTGATAAAAGCCCTCCCGTTGACATAGCGTTGTCTACACTAGGAGTTTGGTCGGTATAAGTGCATTGCTCAGGGGTGTAGAAAATCCATAATTATACCGACATAAGTTTGTAATGCAAACCAGGGCTCAGAAACAACACCAATAGCCATAGCTGTTGCGACCCCAGCTACGAAGAGGATAAATAAATCAGGAAGATATTTTTTAAATTATATTCAACATTCAGTAAACTTTTAACACGTATTGAGAGAGAACTCAAAGTGTTTTAAGCAACAGCAAACTACGCATATCACAAACAAATTCACCCTGCACTTTGAACGACCATTTTAACATCACTTTAATTATATGAAAAACAAATCACTTCTCAGCATGTGTGTAAATTTTCTTGCATTTACTTTCTTGTATATGGTTTTACGCATAGGCTTTAAAAAGCCTATTGCTCACCTTCCCTCTCCACATGCCCCCCCAAAAAACAAACTTCCTTTAAGACAGTGGTGGGCAACCTGCAGCCCGTCAGGGTAATCCACTGGCGGGCCACGAGACAGTGTTTACATTGACCATCCGCAGAACTGCGGCCACTGGGAGCTGCGGGCAGCAGTGTTTATTCTGACTGTCCGCAGGCACGGCCGCCCGCAGCTCCCAGTGGCCGCAGTTCTGCAGATGGTCAATGTAAACACTGTCTCGTGGCCCACCAGTGGATTACCCTGACGGGCTGCAGGTTGCCCACCACTGTTTTAAGAGCTCTCATTTAATAGCCCAGTCATAAATATAGACTGTATAAATCAAAGTTTTGCCTTAATCAAACCACACACCATACTGAAAACTCAACTTATGGTGGTGGAGGGGATAGGAGGGGCTGTCAGCTGATACAGTATGAAATTGTAGTAAGTGTATCAATATACAATAAAGCCTTAAGCCAAGTGTTACAATTAAAGGGGGGGAAAAAAAAGTATTCCAAAATTAAATCAAAGCTTAATTTACATTAAGGATAAATTTTGGAAGATACTGACCATTATTGGATTTAAAAAAGTAATAATTATCTAGTTAACTTGAGTGACAAAGAGTTCAAGATTCTACTACTATTAGAAAAAGTTGCAATAACCTCCTCTTGTCTGCCCCACTTCTTTCTGTCCTCTTCTCTTTCCCCCTCCTCTAAAGTTTCCTTCTGTTCTTTATCTTATTCTAATAATTTTTTTTTAATCTCTCTGTACATGAAATAAGGCAGAATAAGATTTGAAACTAATTGGATTAACTATGTAATACAAATTGATATTTTAAATGTTCATATTACATATAATCAAATGTTTCAACTATAGTTAAGGTAGCAAATGGTTAACACAAGACTATTATTATGTATTATACATAGTTTCTGTTTGTGGGGGGTTGTGTTTGTGTATTTTTTTTTTTAAGTAAAATATTAATAGGGAAAAAAAATTACAATACATCATTCACTTATTATGAAAATGGTAATTACTATGTATTACACAGAGTAGATGTTTCACATGTAAGAACAAGTTCTAACTATGCCCAAATGCAGCAGACCCATTTAAAAAAAAAAAAAAAAAAATTAACAACACACTTTAATCCTATTTCTAGGAAAAAAGTATTTGTGTTCCACAGAACAGCCTCTGGGCATCCACACTTTTTGGACAGTTTCCTTGACTGAGAACCAGTTCAGATATGAGCTACAGTCCAAGATCACATATTCTACTAAACTATATCATACCAGATCTACTGTCACTATATTTTCAACAAGACACAAACTAGACTTTTCTTTAGAAGTGTTAAGTCTCTGCAAAAAGTGTGAATGCAATGTGTATATTACCTATAGTGTATTCATCAATGTTTTACCTTCCCTACCCATCCTCCCAGAAGAAAATAAAAGCAGAATATTTACACTTCTGGAGTATATATTGTGCTTGCTTATAGGGATTTTAAGATTGCTTCAGTTCTTTGTAACTTTTTCATGAAGATCAAGTTTAGCTTGTCAAGCCAGACATGGCAACATTGTGTTTTGACACTGTGCAGAACACACATATGCCACAATGAAGAGAAAACTGCAAGCAAGTGTAAAATATAAACTGGGACATTTAGCCACATTAAACTTGACAAAAAAAATATATATTTTTTTTAAGTTTGGAGAATAATTACGCATACAGATGGATTTCACTTACACTGGAGGAGTTTTGACAAACACCATCCTCAGTGATCAAGGAATTTTTCCCTGAATTTCTAAAGGCACATTCTGCATAGGATATTCAATCTGGAACAAGTATATCACCACCTGAACCGAAAGTCCACATTTGCAATGCAGTAGCAATTTTCACCTTACTCCACAGATGTGAAACATAGACATGTTATCGCCGGCACAGCAAAGAACTGGAAAGATTTATATCAAACAGCACCTTCAAGTTATTATGCATATCAAGTAGCAAGATACAAAACACAAATAAAGATGTTCTGTAAAGAGAATGCACAAACAGCACTGAGCAATGCTTATTAGCAGTTTTGTTGGAATGGACATGCCTCCACATGGAGGACACCAAAATGCCTAAGAACATATTGTACAGTGAACTTTAATGGGCAAAAGATCTAGAAGCAGGCAGAGGATGAGAAAGATTTATTGCTACCTACTGTAACATACAGACACTTAGGCTCACTATATTGACATCTGGTGCAAAGTTTTGTCGTGTGACATTTATCAAACAGAAGAGTATACGTCAAAATCAAGCACTGCCAACAGAGTGAGTAAATCATTAGTGAAGTGATTCTCAAACTGTTTAGTGGATCACTTGCTAGGAGCCTGTAGAACAGTGGTTGGTCACATGATGTTGGTTCTTACACTGGTTTCTGTATTAGAAGCTAAAGATACCTTAGTACTTAACTGGTCCACATGATTTGGAAGTGGAGAGGAAAGGATCCATGGGACATACTGTTACAACACTGTCCCCATTATGAAAAAGTTTGAGAATCTCTGCACTATGCACTTCCCTGCCTAATATACAGAAATATCTGTGGCCATTTGGAATCCACAATAGCTCAAGACTGCTTGTCATTTTTAACATAAAGGACAAACAAACAAATATGCATGCCTGCATAGACTTCTGAAAAATTTTTTAGATATCAACCATTACAGGAAGGTGCAAGCTATAAGAAGGAAAAGTAAGTCTAATGCAGAGCCAAGACTAACATTAATTTATAAATTACTCCCCCATCAAAGCATGCTGGGAGCGGTACAAACAAACAAGGAGTCTAGTACAAAAAAAAAAAAAAAAAAAAAAGGATGAAGTTAGTAAATATAGGGCCAAAAGTAGTGAAGCACATGCAAATTAAAAGGACATTTTTAGAAGTTAAAAGAGATGAACAGAGAGAGGGAGGGGAAAAAAAGAGTTCCACATTATACAGCTCACCACAATAAAGGTATAACTTGCTGGCCAAAGGCACAATGGTGGAATCCTTAAAATGTGGGTGAAAGTCGAAGTACAACTATTGCCTCAGAATTAGGTCTTGAGCACAATCTGGACCTATATAACATAACATTACCAACTTCAACCCCCATATTTATATAGTCAGACACTTTGAAGAGCACAGAGAAGGTGTAATACAACTATGGTTGCTCAAGCCAGTGAGATACTGTGCTGCAGCATTCTGAACAAGCTTATGTAGTTGAGACGTTCTACTTTAAGCCTTGCAGGGAGGGATTTACTATGATCATGCCTCACTGTTGCTACAAGACGATACCATTGCAAAGTTGCCACAGGTACAGCAGATTAAATAGTTTTCCTAGAACATTTGATAAATAGCACTCTTCATGTCTTTCAGTCACACCTTTTCTAAAATTCTTAACTAGAGTCACTACCTCTGAATAAATCCCCTCATAAATTGGGGAAACAAGGAGTAGAGCCCCTCACATCAACAACCTCTACCAGCAACAAGACTTATACCCAAGGCTCAATGTAGAGAGTTCAGATACAGCCAGCTGGCAAAATCATTCAAACATTCTGCCAGCGCAGAGAATAAACTTCCACAGGGCAAGAGATATACAATTGCATGTCATATAAAACATATTGATACTCTACTATGTTTAGATATTATCTTGCCAGGAGACCCTGTAGGTTATAAGAAAGATCCTTGAGGGATATGACACATGCATCCTTCAGCAAGTTGTTCATCACCAAGAGCACTTCCAAAACACAAGCAATGTTAAGCTACAACTCATGGCAACTCAAAAGCTGCCAAGAAGTCTCACATGCCCAATGATTTATGGCCCCTTAACAAGCAGTTTCAACTCCAAAGGGAGGCCAGAATCTAGACTGTTACTGCTATCCAAGCAGGACTGGAACTGAATAACTGCTGTCTTCTCAAATCACTTTCCCTAAAAGAGGATTGTTACTCAGCAATAAGTGACATACTCTCTAGCAGCAGGAGGATGTTTCTTAAACATAACGGAGTTCCCCATCTCTCCTTAAGGATGGTCAACACCCTCAGTTTGCTAAGCAATAGCATTGATAATGCCTGTTAATTCATTATAGCCACACTCTGTTTTCACCAAACAATATGAGCAAGGATCAGAACAACAGATAGCAAGCCTCAGCCTGGAAGCAATTTATCTTTTCCAGGAGCAGTGTAACAAGGATGGAGCAGAATGGATTAATAAAAACTGTCCGCTAACCAATAATTCATTACTATGTCTATGGATGAAGCCAAGCAATATTGTTTGGGCTCAGTTATAACACACACACACACACACACACACACACACACACAAGTTTTTGCATAGAAAAAGGACAGGGTTCAGGCAACTTCCCAGCTACCTCCTCCCCAATCTAGCTGCTTCATTTCCTATAGATCACCTACGTAACTGCTTCTGGTTGTAAGGATCCAAGCTGACTAGATCCTTGTAACAGCTGATAATGGCTTTTGGAGGCTAACTTCCTTGTTGGAATGAGAGATCAGGCACATTTAACCACCAGGAAGATTAAAAAGTCATGAGCTGTTAGCCTCAGAATCTGTGTGGAAATCAAAAATCTCCTGTGCCGAAACTGGTATGGAATAGAACCTGTACTGAAATGCAGACATCAATGATCAAACATCCCCAACCCAAACAAATTAAATATCCAAAACAGACCCAAAGATAAGATTGAGCAAACAACCAATTCTGTATGAGCACCTCACTAATTCTAGATAAGACAACTCAGAAGTTCACTTCCAGGAAGACATATGCCGGCCCATCTACTCTGAAGTCCCAAAGACAATCTGTGAGTACCACAGACATTAGCTCAGAGAATTCAGCTACAAGGTATCCCCCCAAAGGCCGATGGTATCTTTTACCAGGTTCCTCCTGATTACTACTTTAAGTTACTTTAAGTGATTTTTAAAAAAAGCTAGATACTGACCAAATAAAATGTATCACACTAAATACAGCAGACAAGTTTAGAAACTTGGGCTCAGTCCTATGTGAACCTGTGGTTTAACTTCATGCTCATGATCTATTAAAAAAAAAAAAAAAAAAATCTAATATTCTTGTCTCACCCTATGCCATAACAGCATACCAAAACTTACATTGAAACTTCTACACAAGTGTTGGTCTTTACTCAGGAGTAGCCCAGGACAAAAACAGCATGGAATCTAAGTTACATCTCACCCTACAAAAGATGGTCCCTGCAGGTCTGGACAGAGGACATTCATAGGGCAAACTACAGAAGCTGTAGCTGACTACTCCATAAGAGAAGTTTCCATTTCCAGGGTTGTTAGTAGTAGCAGCAGTATTGCAATTCCTGCTAACTCAGATACAATATCGGAAACATCTGTAATTTTAGTACTTGAGTCTTTTCCAGTACATAATATATTTGTTGCATAAAACATGAAATTCCTTCTTATAAACTTGCTGTACATATGGAAATTCTACAGATTACAAGACTGTTTCAAATCAGATTGCTCAGTGACATTTCAACTTCATATTTGCTTTTTGGTATGTCCACAATTACATAGAGACTATTAATGTATTCTAGTTCTCTCAAGTACCATTTATTCATCCAACAGAAAACGTTTCCCTGAAAAGAACAAGTACTCACAGATTTCCATTTTGATCAAAAGCAATACATACCAAAACTAAACTTCATTTTATAATTCTGCAATATGAATGCTTTTCATTATTCTAAAGTATAAGTATACAACAATATGACTTCTTTAATATTATTGTATAAAAATAAGTATCCGTAAGCCTACTGGGGAGACTGTATACAAAGGTAGTGGTTTAAAAATTAGCTCTCCAAGCAAAACACAAAACAGGAAGCAGTCATCTGTCAACAAGATTATATTAAAAAAAGGTATGTGTGATTTTATTTTCTAAACCAAAATTTTCAAAATAAGATACCTAAAGTTAGGCACCAAAATCTAAATTCAGACACCCAAATAAGAATGGTCTGACTTTCAGAAGTGTAAGCCATCATCACCTTTAATGGTGACAGTAACCTACTTTAACAGACACTCAGCACTTCTGAAAGAAAACAAGAGAGTCTTAATACACAAGATTCTCAGGATTCCCTGCTCCCTGAGGTGCCTTATTTAGGCACCTTTATTTTGAAAATTTTGGCCATGTTTATACTTCCAGAGACAACTCCATCTGGTTCCTTAATTTTTCCCCCCCCATACCTTAAAAATGGCATGGAGATTTAAGATAAATTCTGATCACCTACAAATGAGTTTATACCAAAACATTTTAATAATATTAAATCATCCCACACCTAAGCCACTACCACAGAGAGTCTTGCATTTCTTTGTTTTAAAGAGAAAATTCTATCCAAATTTGAGAGACTCACTTTAGTTTTCAAAAAGCATAGAATAAAAAAAAAAAATTTAAAAGGGCAAAAAATTGCTCCTTGAATATCTAGCACTATTTCTCTCAGTAGAAACAGCCACCCTAAATACAGAGAGACACTCAACTATATCAGTACACAACTCAAGACAGAAGTTCAGTTTTGATAAGATTCCACGATCATAGCAATTTGGTTTCCTGGGAGGCCCCCACCCACCACCATAAACTCAAGGTGATGGAAGTTGTAAGTATGACAAATCACTATAGACAATAAACTGTATGTCATTATCCATTGTAGTGTTTATAAAGTGGGAACTTTTTAAGTATGGAAGACAGCATCCCTTTGTTGACTGATTGATTAGATTTTGTTCAGTCCATTCTCTTTTACCTGAGAGGTCATGATGAATAAGATCAGTAAAGTTGGGGTCATCACCCCACCAAAATATCCACAACTCTCTGCGTCCAGGTCTCTGATCGCGCCGCCAAACACTCAGTACATCGGCTTTCAGACAGCGACTGAAACTGCTCAAAATGGGATCCTCCTCCGTTACCGGAAAGAGAATTGGGGCAGATGTTGGACCCTGCCATACGTATCGTTTCCATTTAATCCCAGTCAAATCAGCCTGTGGAAGAGGAACAGAAAAAAAAAAGTTAGGTGAAAAACATTTGGGGGAAAACAAAATTTACTAAATCCTGAAGTTACTTCTAGTTCCTTCATTAGAAGGAAGTTGCAAATAGGACTCTTGGCAAAAAGCTATCAGACATAAACCCTAGTTCTGTGATTTTAAAAAGAGAAAAGAAAAGAAAAATCCACGATCCTATGCTTTTAAGCGAAACTTACCAAAATAATTTCTAAAACAGATTGTACTCTGTTGAATATGAGGATGAAGAAGACAGTTTATATCCTAAACCAGGGGTAGGCAACCTATGGCACACATGCCGAAGGCGGCACGTGAGCTGATTTTCAGTGGCACTCACACTGCCAGGGTCCTGGCCACCAATCCAGGGGGCTCTGCATTTTAATTTAATTTTAAATGAAGCTTCTTAAACATTTTAAAAACCTTATTTACTTTACATACAATAGTTTAGTTATATATTATAGACTTATAGAAAGAGACCTTCTAAAAATGTTAAAATGTATTACTGGCACGCGAAACCTTAAATTAGAGTGAATAAATGAAGACTCGGCACACCACTTCTGAAAGGTTGCCGACCCCTGTCCTAAACTATGACCTGCACCTTGCTTTACCTCTATCAACCTCTATCTTTAAATAATTGCTGTAAGTATTAATACCAGAAGCAAAGTCGCAATAAAACTGACCAAGTTCTTAAATGTTTGCACTGTTGTAGCTGTGTTGGTTTATGCAGAAGAGACCTGAAGAAGAGCTCTGTGTAGCTTGTCTCTTTCACCAACAGAAGTTGGTCCAGTAAAAGATATTACCTCACCCACTACCTCACTGATCATGTATCTTGGCAAATGCTTTTTTCCTTAGCCTTGATCTTACGCATGTATGCTCCTTCTGTACATTTTAAATTACACAACGCTTTCAGGAGAACTGTATACAACAGATCTACCTTCAGTGAACACCCTTAACTACCAGTGCTTTGAAAGATCTACTGGTAATAAAAGAATTCTTTATTTTACAGAGAGGGAATACATCAAGTTGCAACTTTTCAAGTGCACCCACTGTACCCAATGCCATCATATTCTCCCCTTCTCCCACTCCCAAAATTAAATCATGTTATTTTTCTGCAAAAAATGCATTTAACTTAAGTCTGAAATTGAAGTTATTATCCTGTTAGCCACAACAATTTGTTTTGCTCTATATCTTCCTATTAGCACAGATAATCTCTATTCTTGAACTATTGTTTACAAAGCAACACTGTACCAAAGAGATCAAGGTTTAAACCCTGACCACTTCTTAAATGGAACAGTGACTCAAGATGCATGGCGGGAGGTGTCAAATGGATTCAGCCTTATAAATGAGCATATACAACGGGGGTCCTTGCACTTGCTAACACCATCCCCCCTTCTCCCACATGGTTCTAATCTCTGCTCTTCCCCCAGGTATGACACAATAATTAAGATTATTGCACAGTTTTATCTAATAGGGTAGCCTCCACCACCAAGTAGGAAGATGAGGCTTTGGACTAAGTGTTGCTAAGGAATTTGCAACAGTTGGTACTTCTGAAAGACTTACAAGATGTTGCTCATACTGAGCTGCAGACCTGATGCAGCCTTCATACTGGTGTCCTGCAGACATGCTCAAGCTGTCCAGATTCCCCTCCCCCAAAATACACCAGCAAGAACAGCCAGACACAGGGTTTACTTAAAACAGCCTCCATAATAATAAATACCAGTCAACCTGATACAAATTAATTTGTATTAAAAGGAAAATTAAACAGGTCAGCAATCCCCATAGCCACAAAAAAGTGCACTATATTCCAATCCAAATCAAGTTGTCTTTAGGAGCTGTCAAAAGTGAAAATTAACAGTTTAACGGTAAAAAAAATAAGGATGTGAAATGGTGCACAACACAAGTATAGGATAGCATGTGCCTTTGTAAATATATATATATATATCACCAAAACCAGTTTAAGAGAAAAATGATAGACAAAAGAAAGCAAGGAAAAATGGGGGATTTAGTTGACATTTTTCTGGGGCATCACTACAGGGGGAGAGGAAAGAAAGAAAGTTTGCCTGAGGAAAGGGGAGTAGTGGAGCTACATACCACCTCCTGCCAGGACTAAAATAAAGATATGAGAAGATATAGCTAAAAAGATTAATAGGAAGCAGAAAAAGTTGGGGAGAAGGAAACAGAAGAGGAAAGCAAAGTGTTGGGGTAATATTGGTCAGAAAAGACAAGAGAAGGAGGGAAGGACAATATTACACAGGCAATGATGTGGGGGGGGGGGGGGGGGGGGAAAACAGAGGGACATAGAAAAGCTGGCTGGTTCCAGGCAGGGCCTACTCTGAGCACTCATCCAGCAGAAGCTATGCTAAAAATGGCTGCTTTGCTTCCACTACCCCTTCCACCCCCCACCTCAAAAAAAAAAAAAAAAAAAAAATCTTTCCCTCTGTGAATAGTGTGTCTGCGGCTGGTGGACACTTACCAGACAGAAAAGGTTGGAATGGCAATCCTCCAGGCTGGCCCCGTTCGGCACGAAGCAGGAACTCATCCTCACAGCCACAACCCACACGCCATTATCCCACAGCCTCCGACAAGAAAGAAAGAGACAGACAGAGAGAGAGGGAGAGAGAGAGACAGAGAGAGACAGAGGGGAGGGAGAGACACAGAAGGAAGGGGGGGGGGTTGGTTACACACGCACAAATAACACAATTAAATAAGGGATTTTACACACAGAGAGACAAACAGGATGGGAGGGAAACAAGAGGGGAGCAGTGAAAAGTGGGCCAAAGAGTCAGAACCTTTCCTCCTCTTCTGCCAAAACTGGGGGTAAAGACAACAACAAGGGGAGAAAAGAAGGAAAGGGTCAATAATCCAACGATGGAAGATTAAGATACACAATCCTCCCTGCTTCTCTTGTCTACTCAATCGAAGACGAAGGGGAGAGAAGACAGTAGCTGATCCAACAAGGGGAGAGAAGTGGGGTAATTAATCCAATGGGGCAGGAGGTAAAATGGGTTCACGACCCCTCCCTCTTATCTCAGTCGCCAAACGAGGGAGTTGAGGAATAAATAATCCAACAGGGGAAATTAATCCAGCAACCTCCCTGCTCTTCCTCTTGTTTCTTAATCGCCAGATGAGAGGGGCAAATAGTGGAATGACTGGGGCTGAGCAGTTGTGGGTCGATAAGAGTCCGAGGGGAAGAGAGTAAAGCGGGGACGTCAGATTCTTCTCCCTCTCAAAATATATTCCAAATAAATTAAAAATTAGATCAGACAAAAACTTCAGGTGTCAGAAGCCAGATAAGTTTTAAGAATTCCCAAGGGTGGGGTGAAATTCTCCCGGGGTGTACCCCAAAATCCGCCGGGGGGGGGGTTCTTGAGTGAGAAGGGGACCCCGAACGCCCCCTCAGCAGCAGCCCAGCGAGGTATGTTTTCTTGTGAGCATAACCCCCCTCAACAATCCTCTTATCTGAAGGGTGAGACCCAAATAGTCTCCGTTGTGCGTGAAGATTCTTCGCTGGGGGGGCGGAAGAGAGAAACTGTGGCGACCCTCAAAGTCTCTTCGGGGGCAGATCTTCTCAAGGGGGTGAGCCCCAGGTTTTTCAGAGAGGCGGATGACTCCCACGAAGTCTCTCGTCAGCAGGGGCCTACCCCAAAGTTGAGCCGACCCCCACCAAATCCCCACAGATGAGTGGATCTCCGAACCCCACCAAGTTGCCGCGGCCGGGGGGTTCCCTCCGCCGGTGCGAACCCCGCAAATCTTCAGATGGAGACGTCTCTTGTGATGGGGGCTGAACCCCACAATCTCCCTAGCTGGGGAGGGACTGCAGGGTCTCTTCGGGGGAGGGGCCTCCCAAAGGGCGGGCTGAACCCCCAATCCTCTCAACTGGGGAACCTCCGCGGACGGGGGGCCGAACCCCCAGATCCCCCCAGCTAGGGGGAACCCCGAGTTCTCCTCAGCCGGGGGGCCGAATCCCACACGCTCCGGCCCCGCCGCCAAGCGCGGAGACAGAGGGACGCGGCGGCCGCAGTCGGTGCCCCAAAGCCCCCGCTGGCGGGCCTCCTCTCTCAGCGGTGCCTCTGTCGGCGGCTGCCCGGCCGCGGCATCCTGAGCGCCCGGCTCCTGTCAGCGGGTCGCCCCCATGTCGCGTCCCGGCCGGGGGGGGGAGAGAGGGGGATTCTTCTCCCGTCTAGTTCCGAGCCCCTTTTTCTTTAATGGCGGCCACAGGGACGAGAGTCCGGGCCCCCTTCCGCGCCCTGATTGGTCGCCGCCGCGTCACGTGGGCTTGAGCAACGATGGCCGCCGTCGAGGTTCAGGGAAAGAGGCTGCAGTGGCGAAGCCCGGCCATTAGGGTCCCCGGCAGCGCTAGGGAGCTGGGAAAGTAGGGCTCGCTGCTCGTTGAGAGAGCGCCATCTAGTGGGTCTTTGTGGGGCGAGCTGAACGTTTGAAATTAATTTAAACATCAAAGTCCTGGTTCGAATCCCACTTTACCACAAGGCCTCACATTTGACACAGGGTTGAATTGTGTCTCCCCAGCTCGTACCATGCTGGGGTTTGAATCCCCACTCAAAGCACTAGTTCAAATCTCCAACAGGAGTAATCCATTTCTGCATCCCAGCAGCATCCAAACAGAGGCCAAATGGGTTCAGATTCTAGCCCCAGGTCCATCGCTCAACCAACATATCCACCTATAGCTAGGGTTGCCAGTTTTGGTTGGCTGTATTCCTAGAGATTTCATCACAGGACATAATCTTTAATTAAAGATTAATCTTTAATTTCTGGAGAATCCAGGCCAATCCTGGAGAGTTGGCAACCCGACCTGTAGCATCTGCCAGTGACCCAGGGATGAGGCCCAAAATCCAAGCCTTATCAACTCCTCCTGAACACTGGAAAGAAGTGTTAGCCTCTAAGGTGCCACCAGACTCCTTGTTTTTACTGGAAAGAAGGACTCGAGTCTTTTCCAAATCTTGGCACAGGCTGATAGAGGTCAATGCACAAGAGCAAATCGGCACTTTGCACTTATAGAGTGGGTTTTGCATCTTAAAGTTCTTTAGAAAAGATAGGTATGAACAGCTCTCTATGTATTCCATAGCCATCAAATCTACCCTGCTGCAGAACTGTGCTCCATTTTGAGAAAAATATTATGCAGCATGCATGGTACAATTGGCTTGTTCCTATGGTAGTGGATGTATGTAATTGCAGAAGCAGTATGAATTCAGAGTTCAGAAGTGGAGGTACTATAGTAACATAACATTTATTTAAAAAATAACTTTACCTTTTAAGTTTTGTTTTAATAGTCAACATTTTATTAGGCCTATCATGGTGGGTCTATTATATCACATTCAATAGGTTGCAGGTAGAATACAAACTTTAAAGCTTTATTATTTGATGTAACTCCATATATATTGTTGTTAGTAGTTGTATTTTAAATTTGAAAAAGTGGTTCTGGCAAAGGAAAGATACCTTCAAATAGTTTGGCTAGCATAACATTTACATTAAAATATGATATTTTCATGGTACCCCAGCACATTAGATCAAAGCTACGCAACATGATATTTCACAAGCCCTGAAAATTATTTCAGGACCCATGAATGTGCTGAGTGTCTACCTTCTGCACATCTTGAGTAGGAGTGGGAGGACAGGACACTCTATAAATAAGTTTATAATAAAAAAAGACAATGAGCAGTTGTAGATTTATCTGTTTCTAAGACAGATAAACTTTGTAGATTTACTTCTCACACAAAGACTATTTTTGTATATCTGTATGCAAGCAGGATTTTCATTTATTTATTTTAATTAGAACTAAACTGGAATGTTTTTAATCCAAGAGATTCATTCCCTCACTGCTCTTGTAAATACAGCAGCTAGGGACAGGGATGGGCTGTAGGGGGAGAGTACTTTGGAACACAAGCCCCTTTCCAACTCAAAGCAGAAGCAGATGGTTTTCTCCATAGTGACTGAAGATGAGGACAACAGTAGCAAGATCTGTGCTGCTGCAGTACTCAGAACTGACTCCTCTGGGCTGCTTTGGGTACTTAGATGCACGCAAAAGACCTCAAAAGTTTCAATGTAGCACTTTGGTCGTTAGAGTAATTATCTCCCTGCACAGAGATAAAGAGTTGTTTGCAATGTTATTAAGTCACACATCCCCAAGGAGAAATTCAACACTTTGAAGGAGCTAAAAGAAAGAAGAGTTCAGCATTAACACAGAAGTACTGTTGTGTTTTCTATCAAACAGCATCTTTAGGAAAAGATAGGATTTGATTGAGGGAATGGAAACATGGGAATACTACACACAGTAGGGGAGATTTTCAACTGGTGTAAGTAGACCTCTATTGATTTCACTAGAGTTATATCAGCTTCCATCAGCTGAGAATATGGCCCTGTCTCCTTAAACAGCACATACTAGTAGAGCAAATCTAGAGTAGAATACTAGCTTTGCCACTGATTCACTATATAGTCTTGGGCAACTCACTTAAGTTCTATGCCTCAGTTTACTTATCTGTAAAATGAAACTAATAATTGTATTTAACTATTTCATGTCATGTTAGTTAATATTTGTAAATACTTTGCTATCCTTATCTAAAAGGCGCGTTATAGATGCAAAATATCTGTCCAATAATATTGATATAAACATGCCACCTTCATAAGAGGAGGGAGAAAGAAAATGTATTTAAAAATCTTTATCTGAAGTACTAGTTGATATATTTCTTCTCTTTTTCTTTCTTTTTTTAATTTGCCATCCTCCTCCTATATTTTATCTGAATTAAATTATAAAATCATCAAGCCACTAACTGACTTATTTGTTCTATGAAGAGTCATGCACACAAATGGGGTTGCATAAACAATATTAAGATACGCTGGATAATAGTCCATGTTTTCCTAATCATGTATGGTCAATTTTGTATCTTCTTAGGTAGCTTTGAGTTGGATTTAGTAAATACAATTTGAAAACAAAGCCTCCCGAAACAAGCAAGAAACAAAACAAAAAAAGCCCAACCATTTTGTGAAATACTGGTGCTGGAGATTCATTCTATTTTAGACAGCCCTCATCACTGTAGTATCTGAGCAACTTCCAGAAATGCATTAAGGAACATGATTAGCATCTGTCACATGTGCTCTTTCTTTCTCTTCCTCTCCCAAGAGGGAAACTGTATGGGATTTTTTATGTTTAATGTAATATCTTATATGTACACAGTACACTGTGCTTTGTGCTAGCAAAGGCAAGGTCAAAGAAACACATCTTGCATTTAGAGCAGAAGGAAGTGAGGTTTGTGGTGGTTCTAAGGCTCAACTTTGTATAATATAAACTTCAAGAGTTAAGAGAATGTTGATGATCCAATTTAAAAATTAACCAGTCTTCAGAAAGGAGATAATGGGGGAAATGTTCAACATTGCACAAGATTGAAGCCTTCAATGAAACTGATAGCAGTTGGCAGTTGAAACCCAATGCAGTACCTTAACATTTTACTCATTTATCCCTACATATTATACCCCCCCTCACTTTTCACTTGCCTCCAAATCACCAAATATCTAGCCAAGAAAGGTGAGGAATAGCTTGTTTTCCCTGTAGGCAGAGGTGTTTGTTTCAATAATAATAATGATTTGCGAGAAGGAACAAAAAGCAAATCCTCCTTTCCCCAACATTGTTTGCATTTCTAAACTGTTCCAGTTTATGCTCCCCTTTCCCTTACAAGATAAAACATTCCCCTGTTGAATAAAAAAAGTCAACAGATTACATACAGGCTGTCCTGGGGAATCTCTCCATTGAATGATTTTGAAGAAAATGGTACATTTTGAAAGTAAATTCTAAAAAAGCAGAGAAGGCATCCAGAGGACACCAGCAAGAGCATAATAAACACAGTTTGGGAGGTGAACAACATGACCCAGCATCTCTTCCAGTAGCACCATTAAATGTTTAAGAACGAGAGATGAAAAATTACCCAGGTGTAACCAGTTTATGATTGTGAACCAGAGGTTGCAATAACTTGCGCTCCCTTCAAGTGCTACAGCTGACCATTCCCTCCTTAGCACGGCCTCTCCCATCACTCAAATATCAAGTCTCACTTCTTCAAATCTGTCTCAGTAATTTTTAATGCCCTAATCATCATAAAATATATGAACCACCAAATAGAATTGCCTCCCATCTTTATTCTCCTCCAGTTCCCAACCTACTTCCCTTCAAGAATTCATATTTTTTGTTGACAAGGGCACTAATATACCCTGCACCAACACCACTTTTTATCCTTTACTCTAGACACACCCTAAGTGGCTATAAGGGAATATGAGGGCATGTCTATACAGCAAAGTTATACCAGTATAAATGTGAATTTAAAGCAATATAGTTATACCAGTATAACTCCCCATGTTGACACTCTTATTCAGGTATAAGAATGCCTTTTCTTGGTTTGGGTTTAAGCTAAACTGAAAAGGCACTCTTATTCCAGAATTCATGTGACTGTATCAGGTTTAACTATACCGTTTTATTATCCCAGTAAAACCGGTAAAACTTCCCTGTGTCAAGAAAAGCCCTGAGTCAAGGGAGGGAAAGGGAGTCTAATTTGTAATTTGGGAGGAAAAACAACTAACTGGAAAAAATAAGAAGAGTAACTTAAAGTGCCAACCTTCCATCTCAATTTACACCTTCTTCTGGCTGCTCAGTATGCAAAGTGACACTAATTTAGACACCCACTTAACTACCTCTAATTTATCCACCCCTAAATTTCATCCATTTACTTTTGTTTCACCACCTTTTTGAATGAAAATCGTTCAGATACTTTTTGGGCACACGCAAATTACTATCTAGATAACAATGTATTCTGCTAATTGAGGTACATGGGTCACATGCCAAGTAGCCAAAGTTACAGCAGTACAAGTGATTATTGTAATAGTCCATTTGAAGCATATGTCAGGTCATATAAACTTATGACAGATTTATGCCAACAGTTCCCCTGCCTCCTTGATACAGGGAATGCTATCATTGCTACAGAATAATTAAAGAGATCACAACACTAGAAACAATGAAAAGGACTAGTAATAATACAGATTAAAATATTATAAGATTAAATTTTTCTTTAACAACTATTCAGTATACCCAGTGGAGGGTCGAGACACAAGACAACATCCCAACATAGGCGATTGTGCACACAAGAAGTACCTTGATGCAGACTTTGTTCCTAGTGGAATGATGATATGGCCGGTGGCTATTGGGCAGCCCCAGTCATCAAGGGAAGATAAATTGTTATTAAAAGATTACCGGAATCCCTCCTCACTAATTTATTTTTCTACTAAATGATTTAAAACATTTTCTCTGTAAAACATCTTTTGCAGAGTAATAAAAATGCTGTATTTTTGAGAGACTTAAGGTTCTGATAAGAAAAGTAAAAGACAACTGAAAAGTAACAATGGCTTAATTAAAAGTGTACCACTCCTTTTTATACAGATTTTTTTCTGATTTAGTTTCCCTGTCTTAAAAATATATATTGAAATATAAGGCAGAATTTCTACCAATCTATAGACATTTATAAAGTGTTCCCCACTGTACTTTTTCAAGCACTGATCCTGCAATTGGACCCCCTTGCAAAAGGGTCTTCCCATGCTGAACTGATTGCAGGATTTGGGCCTAACTTTGTAACTTTCTAGTAATCTACAGTTTGCATCATGAACACCATCACCATTGGCTAGCATTTAATTTCAGTTCAAGCTCTCTTCTAATTTTTCTAAGTATTTCATTTCACATTCATTTTATTTGAAAAACTGAGAGTTTGTAGGATTGGGTATATTGCCAGCTAGCTGGGGTATGAGGTGCAGACTGAGCACTAAAGCCCCAGCCACAGAGCTGGTAATTATTGTAATTGGTCCATTTGAAGCACAATATATCAAGTGGTACAGAGAGTTCAGATTCATGCCAGTCAGTCTCCAGTTGGCACAGGCAGTACTATCAGGAGGATATAGAGATCTCAACAGGATTTATTATTGGCATCTGCTCAACAGTTCTCTTTTCCAAATGATTTCAAAGGGGGTTGGGTGGAAGCTAATTTTTAACAATTTAAGGTACGTAAAATGGATGGATCCGCACAGCCACATAGTAATTACTATTGCAGACTATCAAGCAATTTAAGCAAGAGGGATTAAAAATATTATTACTGTAAAGAAATGTCTATCAGGCTTTAACAAATATGCCCTGACCACTAGAAAGTTACCAAAACATTTACTATGAACATACTACTATAAGTATGTGCAGCACTCCAAAGGACAAGGTACAGTAGAGTATTTACATAATGTGTGTTCCTCTGTACACAATTAAATCAAGTTACTGGAATCCTGGCATACATACTGTATGTACAGTACCAAAAGTGCCTAGCAAATAGGTTGTGGGAATGAGAGAACAATAACTTACTTTTTAATGAAAAAAATAAACTCACAGGAGGTAGGATTGGGGGAGCTGTTTAGGTCCAACTCAATATCTATTCTAATGCATTTCTAGGGTACCATCACTGTGGTGTGAAGGCACTATACACAGTAATTAAGATTTTCATTGAGCGTTTTTCACTATGGATTCTGCTCTTCACCTCACCTACCTTAAGCTGCTTTTTCATTAATACCTCCTCAAGTTTGGGTATTACAGGACTACTTTCACAAGATGGTGAATTTTGTATTGTGCTTTGATTTCCATTGGTGGGTCAGGTTTTAATAGAGGACCCTATTAGACTATGTGGGTACAATATAGTACAGTGAAAAGGAAGGAAAGCTGAGAATTCCTGCACTGTTAGGCCCTGATCCTGCAAAGACTTAAACATGTATGTGAGTAGTCCTTTTGAAGTCCCTGGGACTACACATGTGTGCAAAGTTACACATGTGCTTCAGGGTCTTAATTAGTTTCATATTGTTTAATGGAAAAAATAATGGAAGACTACTACCTATTTAGGCACAAGTCTTAAGAGTCTCTTAGGTAAGGAATCTCACAATACGACATTTCTGCACTTCTCAAAAAAGCACTTGTATTCTCATAGGTCAAAGTATTAGGGGGAAAGAAATGAACCGTCTCAGATGAATGAAGGAGTGAGGATGTTCTTTGAATCTACAGCAGGGAAGGGGGAGTAATGGGTTTGCAAATAACCATAAAATTTACCATTATAGGCCTGCTCCTGCAGCCTTTACTCACATTAAGGTCCCAGTGACTTCATATGCTGCAGGATTGGGTCCTATATCCTTGTGTTCTAAAGGCCTACATGCTTATCAGAAGAACCCTTCTGGTAACCACCATACAGTGTAATTTGAAATATCTTTATTTGCTGCAACATGACACAGCAAGATTTGTTAGGTTATTGGCTAACAAAGGTTTGTTTCAGCTACAAATAATCTAATTAAAGGAACAGTAAATCAAGTTACAATAAGGCCATGTTGCCTTTATACACAAGACCTACAGAGTATTACAAAGAAAGGTTTGGTTTACCAAAAGAAAAAGCTTATGATGTAACAATGATTGAGTTAAGAGAAAAATAATTCAGGAATTTTTAGTATTTATATATGTTATCAAGTAAATTAAAATCTAATCAGTAGGTCTGATATTAGAAATTTGCTATGATGAGTCATGAAAAAACGTTTTTTATATGGCAACAACGGACAGAAGATCCTGTGCTTTGCATGGTAACAAACTACCTTCTAGGAGGCCACGTTCACAAGTTACTGCATGTCAGACAAAGAAATTGATTTGTTTGGTGCAATAAATGATGGCAGACCTTTAGATATTTGAGGTGTAACAGATGGTTCTCTAGGAAGAGCACACAGACTGGCAGACAGTACACTTCATTAGAATGGCTTGGAATGTCTTCAGCAATTACACACTGAATGCTTTAGAAAAAAATAACTGTCATCTCTATGATTCTCTCAGTGCAAACAATGTTCCTTTCCCTGTTCTGATTCTAAAGAAGGATATCTTCTCATAACACACAAGCTACTGACAAAGTGAGTCAATAAGCTGGAAGGGGGAGTTAGGAGACACCTTCAGCCCTTCAATGATTATAGGAAGCAAGGCTCCAGGCTGATGCTCTCCACAGATATTGTTATCTGTGGAAGGAGGAGCAAAAAGGAAAAATCTTAACATTCAGCGAAAACAAGTTTTGGCATGTAACTGTGAGAGTACTTTATCTATAGCTATCTATACTACAGAAATGTAACTTTTGGAGGAGAGAGAAGTTTAAAAACAAGCCTCTTCAGCCTCTTAGGAGCTGGGAGTGCTGCTGAGGCAGTGCACTGAGCCCTTAGGGTAAGCAGTGGAGGGGAAAGGGAGTACATTACTCAACAGTAACCCCCCTCTGGTAGATTAAGGGGCATCACTGCTGGGCTCTGAAGAGTCCTATTAATCTGGAAGATTACAGCTACAAGCCTTGAGGGCAGGGTATAGAAAAAAGGAGTTCTTCAGGGGTATGACAGGGATTCTCCCTCCCCCGCTTGTGACATGACTGGCTATTGTAGTCGTTAACAGTTCACAACCACAGATAAAATAAGAAATAAAACAGTAATAGATATGCTGATGATGGTATTATAAGGAAGAGTTAAACAAACATCTCTTCTCCCTCCAAAATAGTCATTTCTGGGGTCCGACCTTATCAATCAAATTTCACCCTGGATAGAATTGTATATAGCAGAGTAAATACTAACCAAAATGTGTCCTTTTAACCAATTGTAACTTAAACATTGAAGAATCATAACTGCATTACTCCCCCTCCAATTAGCAGCAGCTTTCTTTATGTATGCTTATGAAGCGTAAACTGTTCACTTGTCATTACAAAGACCTTCTGTAGAGGACTTAAAAAAACAGCAACAGCAATTAAGATGATGACAGCAGAGGTGGATTAGGCACATTATGTCAGAAAATACCCAGCTGTTTCCTTTTCAGCAAAGGACACACCAGGCATCTGAAATGCGGTGGCCAAATTTTGCCAGTCCACATAGCACTGGTGATTATCTTAGGTATGGTAGGGACTCCCAAGATGGGGGTATGGATAAGAGAAACTAAAAAGAATATCGTAGATTGAATGATTTTCTTTTAAAATCACCAACAATCCCTTCTGTGATACAAAACTCTTTTTTTTACCAAGAGTACAGATATTCTATTTTATAAAATGTATTCTTTGCGTGTGAAATTGACTAAAAGCAAAGTGAAACTGACTAATCTATTTTCATTGCCAAACTGACAAATCCAAAATGTACTGACAGCATAAAGAGTGAACAGTAAATCAGATAATGCAATTCGTTCACTTGGTAGTGCTGGAAGGCATTTAAAGAGTTAATTAAGACTATAGGACTCAGTACACCTAGGTTATTTCTAACAACACTAACCTCTGTTACAATCACATGTGCCTCTCTGTGCTGCTTGCTCCTGCCTGCATATCATCATGACATTAATAATCTAAGGAATAATTTGTAACACAAGTAAGGAATTTTTAATTGAATTTTTAAGCTGATATTGTCCATTTAAGAAAAAAGATATCTGAAATATAAATGCTTTAGTTTGGATGCTTTCAGCTGAATAGAAGGGACTAAGAACATCTGAAGAAATAAGATAAATTTGATTATTGGTACAGTATGAAGGACAATGGCAAACACTACAAACACGTTGAAGCAGACACTCGGGTGAAAAAACTGTCTCTCTTTACAGTCCTCCTAAAAATACATCATTGGAGGAACTGTATGACTAGATCATCAAGAAGATTTCCTTCACCTATAAGTTATTGTTTCTGATAAAAGGGCAAATGTGTCAAGTGTTATTATAGATGGGAATTGTCTATTTGCCATTTTTTGCCCATCACAATAATTCGATTATCCACGATCTCTTATGCAAACACAGGAATGCAGAAAACATGCCAGCTGTTAAATGCATTGTGTGGACACTTAACTCTGCTTTACATTTAGAAAGAGCTGCAGATGCACAAGCTCAAACATTAGATACTTACCAAATTAATTTTTATTGTTGAGCACAAAACATCTGTGGCATATAGCCCTTAGCAGTCCCATAACCATACGTTTCCTTTCATCTAAGTGTGTCTGGTTTTCAGGAGTGAAGCACATTCCTGGTGTAGCCACATACAGCTTACACAGCTATGCAAATACTCCCCTATCCCAGGGAGAAGTCAGACTTCAGAAAGTTCTTCTGTCATATACTGAACTCAAGATTTTGGGGCAGATTTCAGGTGAGGCTCTGAACAAGAACAGCACCATCACCACCTCAACATCCTCACATCCCTGTCAGTTCTAGCTGACAGCCAGCTAGGGGAACTTGAAAAGGATTGTGCCTCATACAAGCCCCTTATAGCTATGCAAGCAGGGCTGAGAATTTGGCTCTATATGGATGAATAATTAAGTATCATTAAGCCACTAAGGGGTTTGCAATGTGGCAAAGGAGTGAAGAGGTGGCCATTCTGTATTTGACACCTACAGAGTTGCAAATGATAGAAGACCAATGCATCACCCTGCAACTATTTCAGGAGGCCAGAGCACACGGAAGCTGAGCTGCAACAATGCTGTCCTGGGTAACCTAATTTTACTAAGATTTCCTAATGGATAAGACAAAAAGGTACAAAGAGACTTTTTAATCAACTGTTGTTGCTGACAGTATAATAGCTGTTGAAAATGAACTTTCACATTTATAATCAGGAAAACAACAAAAGTACATTTTGAGTCAGCAGTAAATGGAACAACTTTAATGTAAAGATATATACAATTTATACCCCATACATGCAGGAAGAAATGCTTTTTGTACAAAAGATTCTTAATTCTATTATTTATATTTTTTTAAAAATCAGTAAGTTATAAAATGGAGGCAAAATACACATAATGTATACTTAGTTTTAGGTAGAGCTTGAAAATATGTTTGATCCAGTTTAAGAATTTGATCATTTTGATACCCAATATTCTTCACCTTTGAGGGGAAAGCTCAAAAAGATAGTTCATAGATGACCATAACCTGCATTCAAGAGGACTTTTTCCTGTAATGAAATAAAACATTGGTTGACCTAGATGCACAGACTTGAATATATTGTAGATGAGAGGTTTGAGACATTTCCTTTTAATTTTTTTTCCCTTAAAAGTATTCTATATTAAAATATTTGATGAAAGAAACATTACTTGAGGACACCACTCCTTCCTAATAGTACTTAGGGATATACAGAAATGGAGGTTGATTGGCTACAGCAAAGATAGATTGTTCAGCTACTTTAATCACTTCAGTTCCATGCCCTCATGCCCACTTTGTTTAAGACTGATCCCTTATGGCAATTAAGTTGACAAAGAAAATAAGAGCATGTGCACTCACTGGATTCTTGAAGATATAAACTAATGCAAATAAACCCGAGTAACTCACTTACTCCATGGCAGCCTAACTGTAGACTGTTGGTAACTGAATATTGTTCTACATTTACTAAATTATAAGGAGCTTTCTAGGCATTCTTACCAAATCTTTTTCCTATTTGATTTGAAGGTGGGAGAAAACATGGCACAATAAGGACATGAAATTAAGCATTTCTATGCCAGAATAGACCTAAAGACCATATAGTGTGATATTCCATCTCAAAAAGTAGCTACTGACAGACGCTTCAGAAAATTATAAAATAAACACACAATATGCTCCTAATTGTAAAATATGAAAGATTTATTAGAATTAAGCTTCCTGCTTAGGCATCACATACAGAAGAAACTCCACTCAGAAAAGTAAAGCAATCTTTTCCTTATAACACTTGGTTCAATCAGAGTTTGAACCTGATTAATTGTATCAGCATATGCTTTTACAAAGAACAAAATATGTATGTGGAGAGAGAGAAATAGCGGGGTCCCCACAGGACCTGTACTGGCATCAGTGCTATTCAACATACTCATAAATTATCTGGAAAAAGGGACAAACAGTGAGGTGGCAAAATTTGCAGATGATACAAGCACTTTGGAGGATTGAAGTAGAATTCAAAATGACCTTGACAAACTGGAGAATTGCTCTGAAATCAGCAAGATGAAATTCAGTAAAGATAAGTGAAAAGTACTTCATTTAGGAAGGAAACAAAATCAAATGCACAAATATACAATGGGGAATAAGTACTGCTGAAAAGGATCTGGGGGTTATAATGGATCACAAATTGAATACAAGTCAAGAATGTGATGCAACTGTGAAAAACACTAATATCATTCTGTGGTATATTAACAAGAGTGTCATATGTATGACAAGGGAGGTAACTGTCCCACTCTATTCTGCTCTGGTGAGGCCTCAGCTGGAGTACCGTGTCCAATTCTGAGAGCCACACTTTAGGAAAGAGGTGGACAAATTGGAGAGACTCCAGAATGGAGCAACACACCTGATAAAAGGTTTAGAAAACCTTCTCTTTGAGGAAAGGTTTAAAAAAGTGGGCATGTTTACTCTGGAGAAAAGAAGATTGAGGGGAGACCTGATAACTGTCTTCAAGTATGTTAAGGGCTGTTATAAAGAGAAATGTGGTCAGTTGTTCTCCATGTCCACTGAAAGTAGTAGAAAAAGTAATGGGCTTAAACTGCAGCAGGGAGGTTTAGGTTAGCTCTAAGGAAAAGCTTTCTTACTATAAGGGTACTTAAGCCTTGGAATAGGTTTCCAAAGGAGGTTGTGGAATCCCCATCATTGGAGAATTTTAAGACCAAATTGGACAAACACCTGTCAGGGATGGTCTAGGTTTACTTGGTCCTGGCTCAGCGCAGGGGGCTGGACTTGATAACTTCTTGAGGTCCCTTCCAGTCTTACATTTCTATGATTCTATGAAGCGTTTATACCTGATATTATTTTCTACAAGTCATGAAAAACAGAAATTGCAGTCAATTAACATTGCAAGGGAAGTGCTTTAGAGACTAAAAAGTAATCAAGCTGAAGCAGAAAAAAACCTTGAATTGGGTCTTTTCTGCCTGGCAGTGACAGTAGAGTGTTTATGACTCTCTGAAACCTAAGTGCCAAATGACTGAATGTAAAGGTTGGTTTATATGCAAAACGTGTATTTATAAGCAACCTTACTGACCCAAGAACACCTCCAAAAATGCCGAGGAACAGAAGACTGGATGATCTATTTGAGACACTTCAAATGAGTAGCTTTCCTTTACCTTCATAACATCTTTTTCTCATTCTACTCAGTTATAGAAGTCCTAGATCTGAAAGTCAAAATCTGTAACTGTGTCAGCTTGCACTGATTCATGATACTGCAGATCTTCCTGCCACATTACAAGAATCAAAAGATCACCTTCAACTAATGCTTAGGCATCTCTATGCCTTTTGGAATTACCTTCCTAAATACCCCCTGCTTTTTGTATGTGTGTGGTAATAGTAAGCATTGTTTCAAAAGAGGAAATTTTATTTAGCCACCATGAGAACCTGGTAGCTGGTCACAATGCATTTAACATTACCAACTGGTAAGCCACCAGTACCAGCAAAGCCAAACACAGATTGTGAGAGATGGAAACAAATCAAGTACAAATAGACTGTGTGCCAGGTTGAAAGCATATAGACCCATTTAGGGTGTACATTTTGGAGGAATAGTCTTAGTACACAAATATGAGTTTAAAATCAGATGGGAACTACATTCCCTCAAAGTGTCTTTGTGGGCAAAGGGGTTTCACCTGGTCTCATGACTAGTGAAAATGTTGGAGTTCTGCTTGGAGACACCCAATTTGTGCCAAGTTTCCAGAGTGCTAGAATTTAGGAAGGAGGATTTTTTCTGAATCTTACAGAATAAGGTAGTACTAGGCACCTATGACATGGATTGACAGGGATGGGTTAATACTTCCTCTTTCAAAGACGGAAAGAGCACTGATGCTTGCTCCAAGTGCAGGGATTAGAACATAAGAACGGCCATACTAGGTCAGACCAAAGGTCCATCTAGCCCAGTATCCTGTCTTCTGACAGTGGCCAATTGCAGATGCTCCAGAGGGAATGAACAGAACAGGTAATCATCCAGTGACCCAAGTTATACCGACATAAGTTTGTAGTGCAAACCAGGGCTCAGAAACAGCACCAATAGCCATAGTTGCGACTCCAGCTACGAAGAGGATAAATAAATCAGGAAGATATTTTTAAATTATATTCAACATTCAGTAAACTTCTAACACGTATTGAGAGAGAACTCAAAGTGTTTTAAACTTTAAATTACGCGTATCACAAACAAATTCTTGTTACTACAGCAGAGCTGGACCAGCTGTGGTGCATTAAATAATTCCCCCAGCACACTAAAAGAGAGCTGTGCTTTGGGAAGTTGGGGCTAGCTAATATTAACAGTCAGGCATTCCTTGTAATGAGAATGTAACAACACAGAAAAAGGCTTGTTTTATCTACACATTTTGGTAAAAAGACATCTCTTTTTAGTTAAGTTTCATTTGGAACCAGCCTGAGGAAAGCCTTCTTAACTATTAAGTTTAAAACACAGGTTGTGGGAAGTTTTTGTTTGATTTGACAGGGTTCTGAAAAGTCCAGATACATCAATCACCTTTCATGCTTGACTGTGGCTTACTTGACAAAGAGCCACAACAATTTTGTCTGATGGTTTAAAAACAAAGAAAATATTCCCTGTATAGATGAGTTTTTTCAAAAGTTTAAGGGAAACACACTGATTTATTTAAGTATGCATCAGAGGTGCTTAGAGTGTTTGGGGAGATGCCTCTAATTTTATAAATAGAAATAAATAATAAATAATTAGAGGTTACATGTTAATTTATAGCAAAAACTTAGAATGTTCATGCTTACCACAAGACTGTAAAAAGCGTTTCCCATTGCTTCTTTGTAAAAATACTCTTGTTGATAATATTCAGGGCTATGTCGTCCCAATTTTCTTATTTTTTTATCCATACTGTGCAGAACTAGCTGTGACAGCTCTTGGCCTCTCTTGTTTGCTTGAGTGTCCACAAATTTCTTTGTGTTAGCAACAGTTAGAAGGTTGTTTAGAACCTTAATTTTAAAGAGGTAGTTTTAAAAATTTGATATAAAGCATGAGATCAAAGCTATTAAAACATGAACTGGATTAATACTTTCAGAACTAATTATCTCCCCCTCCTCCCCTTGAAAAATTATTTGGGACAAAGGGACACTGACAACGTTTTTTGTTTGTTTTGGGGGGGTGTCAATTTTTAAGAAAAATCAGTATTTTCTAGATCTTTAACTAGTATGGGCTTGAAAATATTAAATTCCTTTTCTGCACTTCTATTAATATTTTTCAAGAATTATTTCAGTGGGGAAGAAACTCGTTGTTTCTCCTACACAGTCAGTAAAGCTGTCAATGCACAAAATAATCAAACTAAACAGTTTCAATATTCAGTTAGACTAGAGATTACTTGTAATATAGAAAATACATAATTTTCAGATAAAGTGATTTTCAAATTGATTGTGTCGCTTTAATTTTATAAATGTAACATCTAAAAAGTGTCTGTTTTACCATAACTTTATCAGAAGGATTAAGCAAGCATCACTATGTTTATGTCTAAAATGTAAATTTGCATTTCTGAAAAAGCATGCCCCAATCCCAGTTTGACTTTCACATACTAAATACCTACAATTTAGGCATTGTACTTGCATGACACCAGTATACCCTGGGCAAGCACACAACTGGGAGAGGTTTCTGGTGGAGACTGAAAAAGCTTCTCTATATAAGAAAGTTGCACTAGTTTAAGTAAAGGTGTGATTTTTACACTGATTTAATTAAATCACTACAAAAGTCTGTTTGAATATTCTTATCTTGGCTTAAACTAGGTTTATTTTGGTTTAGGTTAGGTTGATTGGGGATAGATTTAAGATCAAACAAAACAGGACACACTTAAACCAAAAGAAGTTTCTATGTATAGGCTTGCACCAGTCAAAAACATTTTAAATTAAACTGGTGCAACTTTCTTACATGGCTAAGACCATACACCAGGGCAGATGTGTAATATTGCTTCTTCCAAGCCTCATGTTCAAGGACCGAAAATGGTTAACAACAAAAGGTGAGAACATAAAAAAACAACAGTTAACAACAAACAAATAATAGCTGAGGTACGTAATATACAACTTTTACATACTTTACATTCTCTGATGCATCTTATTGTTAAACCTGCTTGACAATCTTGTCTTTGCTATGTATTACTATTATTACTGTATATTACTGTATATGCATATACAGTAATATTTAGTGTATTTATGTCTTACTATTGTCTAATGTTTGCTACAAAGTGCTAATCTCCTGTGCAGAACATAACGGAAGACACAGTCTTAAATTTTGGTTGACATAGTTTTTCTCTGGTGAATTAGCACTGATAAAGTTCAGGGGAAAAGCGAGTTTTAAGGAGGGTTTCAAATCAGAATGGAAGGTAGGCTTGTTGGTTGGTGTACAAGGTTAAGGAGTGAGTTACAGATGTAAGGGACAGAATGAAAGAAATCATGTAGAGTGAAAGGATATATAAGTAATACTTAGAAGGGCAACCTTCAAGGAACATAAGCAGTGAGAGGAAGAGTTGGAAGAAATGAGAGCTGAGATGTTCTGAAGAGCTTGGAAGAATGAGAACCTTGAATTTAATGTAAAAGATTAAAGAAAGGCAATTAGGCAATTCAAAGAGGGGATGGACATGGTGAGAGAAAGCTGATTTTGGCAATACCATTTTGGATAGATTACAGGGGGACGAGATGAGACCAGAGAGGAGGTAACAGTGGGCAAGGTGAAAATTAGTCGAAGTCTGGACTAGGGTTTCAGCAGTAGGAAAGGAGGGCAAGGATGAAATTTAGAGAATGTTGCAGATGAAGAACCAAAAAAGCTGGCAATAGCTCAGATGTAGGGGTTAAAGAAACAGAAGAATCAAAAGTAACACTGAAGCAGTGATCCTGAGTGAAAGGGAGGCTAGTGACTCAACCATTATTCTGCTGGGAAAAAGGGGATTTCGGTTTTTGCCATAATTAACTTTAGTGTGTCACAGGATAACTAGAATGAGATGCCAAAAAAGTATGGACACGTAAGACTGAATAGAGAGGGAGTGGATGGGGATGGAAAGGTAGCTTTGTTGTCCTCAAGTGGAGAGATAATGAACAAAGACAAAAGAGAGAGGATGTGGTACCCAAGTGATGAACTGTGAAGGGAAAAAAGGAAGTGACTGAAGATGACCTTAAGGAGGTCTACGGAGAACAGAAGGAAGGAAATTAAGAGAAGCTTCCAAGAAAGATGTTGAAGGAGTACTTAGGGAGGTAGGAGAACCAGTATAATGTATGAATGATTGATTTAATTTCCATCATATAAACTTGAACTTACAGGTAGCTCATAATGCTCCTCTTCAAAGTAATGACCATCCCAAAACTCAAGAGTAACACTGCCAAAAGTTGGCAAAAGTTTTAATGTCTTTTTCTTTATACCTTCAGCCATAACATCCTTCACTGGCTGAGAGATTACAGACTGGAGAAATTCCTGCAAAATACACAGAAAAAGTCAGATTCCTCCAAGAAAAAAAGATTAAACATGAACTGCCTATTTTTCACTCCCATAAACTGTCCATCATTTATCTTCACACTTCAAGCTTCTGTACTGGAAGTTAGGATGTAAGATTTTGCAAAGCATAATGTCGTCCTCTGCCTATTTTATCTATTAGTATTCTTGGATAATGAGCATATTTTCTCTTTAGTAATCTCTTTGAATGGTTTTTGGACTATATATATTTGTTTACGCAACACCATAATACCCAGTACCTACCATATTTCTTAATTTTACAGCTTACAAGAAGGACCCTAAAGCCACAACAGTTTGGTGTTATTGCATATACAGGAACCTAAACTAACTTCTTCTGCAATTCTGCAGGTATAGCGATTTACATGTTTGCATCAATAGCAGCAAGAAACAAAACACTGCCTCAAATTTTGAAATCAGCAGATTTTATTTAACACCACAGTTATAAATCCAGGGCAATAAAAAAAGGGGACTAGAGCAATATCTCATAAATATAATGATGCTTTGCAGATGTTTGCTATTTAATCCAATGGAATGAATGTATAGTTCCATGTGGATAAATTATATCAGACCCCATCATACCAGAGGCAGTGAGAGAGGGTTCAATCTCAAAAGGCAAATTTCTTGATACTGGACTGATAAAATCTTTTGAAATTTTGAAGCTTAATTTATTTCATACAATAAAAACGTGTTGTACCACAATTTATCTAACCTTTTTATAAACGTTTGAAACCCAGGCATGCAATATTTACTCTCAGAAATAATCTTTGCTCATGTGAATGGTCCTCAATTAAATCAATAGATTACTTACAGAATCAGACCAATAATATCTTTAGAAAATACCGGAAACCCAGAACAAGGAACATCTCCAGGTCTTGTTCTGCAAACCACCACCAGGGAGGTGACAAGACTGAGGTCTAGAATAAGCAGCAGACAAATAATAACTGCTGCTCTTTTAGTGCCTCCTGCTGGCCAGTTCACTAATATTTGTCTCAAAGGAGGCTGATCATCCACCACTATTGCAGAATAAAAAATACTGTCATGATTGTTTAATTCGGAGGGAGTTGTTCCCACCAAATCCTCAGTCTTCCCATGAGTATCTCTTTGGTACTTCTTAGCAGTTAGTTTTGGAAGACACAGAGTACTGGAAGATGGTTATTTGCGCTTTCGGACACAGTGGGCCTTATCTGTGCAGACAGGACCTGCGGGATCCCAGTTGAAATCAGCTGGAAAACTTGGACCCAAAATGAGTGTAGCGTCCAGGCAAAGCACTCCCTTACAAAATGTGATTTAGTAGTGAAGGTGGAGTTGTATAGGCATCTCACAGTACAGAGGTGGGTGCAAACTGTTTAGTCCTCAGTGAGCCAGCCTTACATTTTTTCTTAATGACAGCTCTGGTGTAAGTTAAAATTCTCCTGGCTGACCAGTATAAAGCTGGATGATGCATGGTTGGATGCCAGGGATTCTAGCACCATGAAAAAGTAAAAGGTCTTACATCAAAAAAATTACTCTGTGCAGATAAATTAATATTTGTAAAGTACTATAAAATGCTGGGTATTATTGCTTACAAAAGCGCCACTTCAAAATGACTAATTAGCCAGGCTGTTAGCAGTTCTAATAACTTTTATGTCAAACAAATATAAGTTAGGAGGAAAATAAAATGTAAAATACATCTCCTGCCAGAAAGATCTTCATAGGCATATCCAATGAAAAAATCTGATGGAAATGGAGGTTGGCCCAACACCAGATATACAGGCAGTTGCATAGCCACAATAATAGCTTGCAGCAGACACACCCAAGAGGTCATCTAAAAGACAAGAGAGCAAAGCATTCTGTTGACATTGGGCCCAGCAAATGCCAGCTGCCGGATTACATCATATGGAAGGGCAAAATAAAATCAATTCTGCCAGCTATGGCAGGACCCAGTGCCCACAGGGATCATGTGCCTATGCAATCACTATACAGGGGTGTGTCACTTTGATGGATAAAGGCGGTGCCTAGAAAATAAACACACAGTATGTGCATTTACTTCCCAATTCTCCACTGCCTTGCACCTTGTGTATTTTGAATTTACTGCACATGTGAACTCTGTGAACTAATGAACTTCTGTAAATAAACTGGTACTTTTCTCTTTGGTATCTCCAGGAACCATGAAGGGAAATGGATTAGAGAAACTTTGGTTAACCGAACCACTATCATTTTCAGTTAGCTCAGATAGTTGCCATTACATTGGAATCCTACTTTGCATGAAAGGAAGTTTGAAGTTGTATAAGAGTAGCAAGAAGTTTAAAGAGAGCATTTAAACAATCCTTACTCTCGTATTTTTCTCAAAGTTAACTCATATGAGCTAGGCAAATTGTGTGAATAAAGGTTTACGTGAACAGTTCCATGTCCATCATTAGTATACCAGTCTTTCCCTTTCATGAGTATTAAAATTCACTATGTTTCCCCTCTCTTTCCAGTTTGTCAGAAGAAAAAAAAAAATCTCATCATCATCCAGAATACTTACTGCACTTGGAGAACCCTGAAACAACGGAGTACTGTGCACACCACTCCTCACATAGTCACTGCAAAGGAAGCAAGGACAAAAAATGGACAAAACAGGCCATATCTGTTTCTCCCTCACAATTTTACTATTAATAGAGTCTCTAGTACTACAAATGTAGAACTGAAGTGTAATTAGATGATAACTGAAGAGATTTTGTGTTTCTGAGATAATCTCATAGACTCATAGACTCATAGACTTTAAGGTCAGAAGGGACCAATATGGTCATCTAGTCTGACCTCCCGCATGATGCATAAATATAAATCTATTTATAATAAACTCGAAGACAGAAGGCTGAAGTGTTTATTAATCTAGGATATTAAAGGTTATAAAGTTAGCAGGATGTACCTTCAAGTTATTACTATTATGCTAAGATGTCTATTGATTAAATATTTTTGAGACATATTGGTAAGTGGGGTTTCCCTTCTGTCAACTAGATGAAATAAGAAATCGAGGCACCCATTTCTGAAGTCTCAACCCTGAATGTTCAGTTCTCTCTCTAGGTTCCCTGCTTCTGGACCCACCTGCAATACTAAATATCATTGTGATGAGCTAAAGAGCCAACTTCAATATATACCCAGTACATTTTTCTTTCCTTAACTACTCTAAAGACTTTTTGCCTAGTACAGCACATCAAGGATTTAGAATTCACCACTGTTAGGATTTATATACCAAACAGCTGTGCCAAGAATTCACAGAAATTAAACTGCAGTTCCGTGAGCAGCATAATCTGTTAACTTGTCCTCGGGTATTTACAATTACACAGCTTTACAAACTGCAATACAGTCCACTCCATTTAAGCTGCATTTCTCTGTTATTTTAAAAGTATCACTTTCCCAGGCATGTGAGAATGGGAAACAAATTCAGCTCTGGCGTAAGTGAGTACAACTGAAGCTAGTGACCAAGAGACCACTTATGTCAAGGCTAAATTTGGTCCTGAGAGATCTGCAAAGAAAGGGGGTGAGAGGGAAAAAAGGAGGAGTATTTTGTATCAATCAACAGTATCCCCTCTAGGTAATTAAGGAGCAGTGATAGACTCCAAAATGGAATCCCATCCACTCTTCACCCAGAAAGATGATGGATGCTGTGACATTAACTAACAACAATGGGAGGATACACAGTGCTTCAAAAGGTTTGTGGAAAACACACGCAGGGATGGGGGGGAAGTGTTACATGATAGATCTCTGGGAAAGATAAAGCTCTGCATCTCAACACCAGCCTGTGTTACAGTATGGCAGTGAAAGAAACAGTTAAGGTTTTATAAATTTGAAATATATAAAATATGATGTTTGTAAATTAATTTAGGTGATCCACTTATGGCTGTGGGTTTAGAGGGTTCCTAATCAGGCTCTGGAAGCTAAGAGCAAAGACCTTAGCATTTAGTCTTGTAAAGGCTTTCTACATAATGAATAGAAGCAGTGGCGAAGCTAATAGGAGGGCATGGGGTGACTGGCCCCCTGGCCACCTTTAGGTGTACATATTGCACCTTTTCAAGCCAATAGGTATAATGGACCCGTCACCCCCTCCCAGCTCCACTCCTGCTCAAAACCTGGCTTTGCTACCGAATGGAAAACAATCATAGAATCATGTAAATGTAGGAGTGTAAGGAACCTCAAGATTTCATCCAGTCCAATCCCCTGCACTGAGGCAGGACTAAGTGTTATCTAGACCAACCCCGACAGGTATTTGTCCAACCTGTTCTTAAAAACCTCCAATGATGGGGATTCCGCAACCTCCTTCGGAAGCCCATTGCAAGGCTTAAGTACCCATACAGTAAGAAAGTTTTTCCTAATGTCTAACCTAAATCTCCCTTGCTGCAATTTAAGCCCATTGCTTCTTGTCCTGTCCTCACTGGCCAATGAGAACAATTGATTACCCTCCTCTTTATAACAACCTTTCACATACTTGAAGACTGTTATCATGTCACCCCTAAGACTTCTCTTCTCCAGAGTAAACAAACCCAATGTTTTCAATCTTTCCTCACAGTCATGTTTTCTAGACCTTTAATCATTTTTGTTGCTTTCTTCTTGACTTTCTCCAATTTGTCCACAGCTTTCCCGAGACGTGGTACCGAGAACTGGACTCAACACTCCATTTGAGGCCTTACCAGTGCTATCATGTCTTACTTATAACACTCCTGCTAATACATCCCAGAATGATATCTGCTTTATCAATATTTCATTGACAACTCATATGTAGTTTGTGATCCACTCTAACCCTCAGAACCTTTTCTGCAGTATTCCTTCTTAGGCACTCATTGCCAATTTTGTATTTGTGCTACTGATTATTCCTTCCTAAGGGTAGTACTTTGCATTTGTCCTTATTGAATTTAATCCTATTTATTTCAGATCATTTCTCCAGTTTGTCAAGGTCATTTTGAATTCTAATCCAGTCTTTGAAAGTGCATGCAACCTCTCTGAGACTGGTATAATCTGCAAACGTTGTAAGTGTACTCTCTCATGCCAATATTCAAATAATTTATGAAGATATTGAATAGAACTGGACCCAGAACAGATCTCTGCAGGACCCCACTTGATATGCCCTTCCAGCTAGACTGTGAGCCATTGGTGACCACTCTCTGGAGTATGGTTTTCCAACCAGTTGTTCAGTCATCTTATTTAAGATTCATCTAGGCTATATTTCCTAGTTTGTTTATAAGAAGGTCACGTGAGACAGTATAAAAAACCTTACTAAATTCAAGATATATCACATCTACTCTTTCTCCCCATCCACAAGACTTTTTACCCTCTCAAAGAAGTCTGTTAGGTTGGTTTGACATGATTTTTCTTGACAAATCCGTGTTAACCTTTATCACCTTATTGTCTTCTAGGTGCTTACAAATTGATTTCTTGATTATTTGTTTCATTATCGCTCTGGGTACTGAAGTGACACTGACTGTTCTGTAAGTCCCTGGGTTGTCTTTATTCCCCTTTTTATAGATAGGTACTATATTTGCCCTTTTCCAGTCCTCTGGGATCTTTCCCGTCTTCCACAAATTCTCAAAGATAATTGCTAATGGTTCAAAGATCTCTTCAGCCATTTCTTTAAGTATTCTAGGATGTATTTTATTAGGCCCTGACGACTTGAAGACATCTAACTTGTCTAAGTAATTCTTAACGTGTTCTTTCCCTATTTTAGCCTCAGATCCTACTCCATTTACACTGATGTTCACTACATTAGTTGTCCGATCGTTGCTAACCTTTTTGGTGAAAACTGTAACAAAAGAGGCATTTAACACTTTGGCCATTGCTGAATGACGACAGCCATTTCCAAAGCGCCTGCTTTTTAATTCCCGGGGTTATATAGTCTCTCCAAATGAAACAAGCAACTGATTTAACTTTCTAATATTAAATCTCCAGACAGCATGCTATTCATACAGTTTATGCAGATGTCTTTACCCTCTGGAAAACCAAAGTTTAAGAAAAATTGCTTTTATCTTTGCGGAACATTTTAAGTCTCAAGCTAACTACATTAAAAAATCTAACTCTATTACTTTGTATTTGACATTTTGTTACTAGATTGGTAATAGGAAATTACCAAATAAAATTGGTATTTTACTTGGTAATTTTCTTCTGTGGTTCTTGGCTAATATGAAAGACGGTGATCATAAAATTTATTCAAGTTTTCCTGTCAACAACATCATTAACCAAATCCCTCAATTTCAAAGTAAATAAAAGCATCTGGGTTTCTAGCACAGCAAGACTGACTTGCATATTTAAGCCTCATATATAGATGAATTTCCACTGGACTAGATTTGCATATTAATGAAGACTAATTGCTCTTTGCAGTCAATTTTATGCAAATTAATTTACTACTCTTTGTACATGTTTCATAATGTTTGGAAAGATCCAAAAAAATCCAAAACTTAATGAAAAAGCACAAATATTTGACAACCAAAAGAAAGAAAGAAAATCACAATTACAGCAGACAGCTTTATAGTAAAGTTTTATATAATTAATCTTATATATTGTTGGTTTATTTTAACTTTATCCCACAAAGAAACACACAATTCATAGGATAACTTCAGCCTTCCTCCCTGCCTTTCTTTTCAGCCCCTCAAAATGTAAGAGCTTGTGACTACCCATTACAACACCTTGCTTCCAGCTGGAAGGATGATGAACCAACTCTAATGCTGAGTTTAAAAAAAAAAAATTGGTTTGGAGGTGGTGGTTGTTTTAGCCTGCTAAACAGAAATGTCTTTCCTCTCTACCTGCTTCTTGCTACAGGCCCGTTACAAGAATCCAATCTATGACCTTGAAGAATCCAACAGTATATTTTAGATGCAGATTCCTCTCCAAGAAAAATGAGAATAAATACTGAACAAACATAAAAGGCATAAAGCTAGGAACTGAAGTATTATGCATTATCAAGATGAAGACCTAGCTTCATATCCTCATTCAGTTTCTCACTCTTCAAGATGAAATACAATATGTTGGGGGATGAAGGGAGCCACACAGGGAAAAAGAAAATAACTGTTGAGTAGGAAAAGCTAAAATAGTGAAAGAAATAGAGGAATAGTATGAGGCAAAGGCAAAGAAGATATATAAAGACTGGAGTAGAAGAGGAATGGAAATGGAGACTGAGTTTGAAGGAGGGGAACATTCAGTGTGTGCATACAGAGATAGGCTGAAAGAGGAAAGTGAAGAGCTAGAAGCAGAGCTCAAGGTGAGAAAAAGAAATAAAAAGACAAAAAATACAGAAAGCCCCAAAAAACTAGAAGAACAAAACAAAGAAAGCAAGAAATAAAGTGGGAATAGGAAACAGGGTAGAAGACACTTTAAAAAGACAGCGATAAGACAAAGACTATACATGTCTTGTTTTTAATTCTGAAAATGGGGAGAGCAGTAGGAAGGGAATGGGGGGAGAAGAATATGTACTTGTATTCATACACATCCTGCCTCCAGTGATGATGTCCCTATCTCAGTTGTAAAGACTAATCACCTTAACATTTGTACACATCATAAAATCGCCTAACGTTTTTAGTTTTAATATGCAGAGGACTAAGATCAGAACTAAAACTTTGCTTGACTACAATCTTTCATTTGCACAAACACCACAATTCTCTCTCTCTCTCTCTCTCTCTCTCTCTCTCTCACACACACACACACACACACACACACATTTTGTTCAGGATGTACACAGAAGTAAATAATTTTTATATGAAAAATGCAAAACCTTATGGCATCAGTTCAAGATAACAAACTTGAGCCATTTCAAGAAATGGGTAAGTATTCAAAAGGAGTAGTTTAGGGGATCCCATAACCTTGTTTGCCTCAGGCAAACACTACGGTTGCAATTGTGTTTTGTACTATACTCTCTCAAATTTTTCTGTTTCATCTGGGAAGTACCGTAATTCTTTCACCAGATGACCTTTAGGAATAGACATTGGATATAAAGCAGTGGCATTTTGAGCTCCAAACAGTAGCAGCCAGATCAATGAAGTACCTCTTCTGCTCTCTCAATAACTTGCTTATTGCTCAAAAGTGGATGTTTTGATAATCTGTACAGATACCCAGTAGTCTTCCTACCAAAAACAGAGTAGGGGTTCATGCTTTCCTGAAACTTATAAGCTGCTCTGCAACTTACTAAAGATATTTTCACTTCTGTAACAAAGGTAGTCTGAATATACAGAATGGTTGGTTATGCATACTAAACACATAAAAAATTCAATTATGAGGAATTATTTTAAGAGAGCTTTCTACGAAGCTTTTGGGTCTATACAAATGTCATTCACTGCAAAGTTACAGAATACACATTCGTACTTTAGAATCTCATTATTCAGCATTGGTTGAAGTGTTCCAAAGAGGATATGGACATGCTGTGCTCTACACAACTCTCACTCTGAAATACTATTCAAATGGATCTCAAGGTTAGGGTCTCCTGCAGTTAGCTCGTATATTACCATCTTAATTTAGAAAGGGGCAGATTCACTAGACAATGTGACTTTGGAATTAATCAATGTAATCTCAGTTTTAAAATCTACATCTAGTTATTAATGTTTTCTTATCACAGAAGTCCAACATTCTGCAATTTTCATATTTTTAAAAATCCATTAATTTAGATATTTAGGATTTTTTCCCTGTCAGTGGATAGAAGTGCTGACAAACAATATAACCATCTCACTGAAAATCTGAAGAGTTTAAGTTGAAACGTAAGTTTCATGAGAGGCTAATGGAGAGCAGGAATTCTACAATGCCATTGCAGAAACACAAAGGACCAAATCAATGATTTCTCTGTGGGAACTTTAATTCCTCCAGAGGTTGTGAAATTTCTCCCTTCTTCAGCAACAACATAAATTAAGAAAGTTAAGTGGGTTTGGGTTTACCAAGGTCAGTGCTGGAATGGCAACTCAGAACACCCGGTGAGATAATGTTACTCTCATTTTGCAAATAGAGAACTCAGGCATAAAGAGTATATGACTTGCCCAAGGCCCCACAGGCAGACTGTGGCAGAGCTGGGCATTGAATCCATATCTCCAGAGTCCTATTCTAGTGCCTCAACCACAAGATCATCTTTCTTCCCTGTTATTTTCCCTCACAAAACATTTGTGTGAAGTTCTCAAGCATGAAAAAACACGCTATCTGCAGTTCTTGTCACCATCAATTTCTGAAGATGTTTGCAGGTCCAACGAAAATATGTTAAACTTTAGACTATTGGCATATATTTCATAACGATAAATAGCAGTATATATTTTTCACTTTACCTGTCAAAGAGTGGAACAGCAGTCCAGCCTAACTGTGATTGTGTATTAAGCTCCAGGATCTGACCAGGGTGAGAGATTACTTTTCCTGGTCTCTGTCCACTTGGATCCGGAACATAAATAGCATTCAGGCCAAATATTTGAATTAAAAGCACACTATGATCATCAAGATAAGGGTGTAACACCTAGAACAAAATACAGAACTTTTAAGAGAGAGGCCTAATTTAACAAAAACAAAAAAAATTGAATCAAAGAAAACTAAAGGTAGAATAAAGCAATATGAAAAGGAGAAATGTCTCAAGATGTTCCACCCAAAAAGATTACACTTCACTGAATTCTTCTTTAGAGCTTTGGGTGTCTGCTTCTAACCACTGAGTAAAGTTAACATGACCAGATTTAATTAGCTCTTTGACAGTACAATTTAGGTGCATCCATTACCAGTGATGGATGTCACAGGAGGAAAACTGAATCCAAAAAGAAAAATATATTTTTACCAACCAAACACACAAATGGAAAAACCATGGGGAGCTGATAGCACATGAATATTCTTCTGTGAAGATGCATAAACATCGGTACAGAATGTATATGGGAAATGTTATTAAGTGTCTACTGAAAACTTCTTTCTGCATTGTTAATAAAACAAATTTACTGAACAACAACAAAAAAAGCACCCTCCAAAACTTACATGCCACAAATTTGACTATTTCTCAACACTGTGCTTTGAATTAATGGATGAAATCATCCAGGTTGTCACTTTAAACTTGCAATTGGACAGTGAGAAATTACTAATTCTTGACAACCAAAAGAGCTAAAAGATGCCTCCTCACCACTTCATGAAATCACCACGGCTTAGCTAACTCCTGTGAGGCAACTGATTGAGATTTTGCCCCTTAACTTGAAAGACAGTTCTCAGCAGTTAAGTGTACGTTAATAGGTATTTCTCTGCAGAACAGATGTTTTTAAGTTTCATGGGTATCATAAATATTAAGATCTGTGCAGTGTATTTTAGAAAAGAGTTCTCAATTGTTAATACTCAATGTAACACTGAACTAGGGGAATTTGATCCTATAGGGAGGTTTAGAATATATAAAGAAGTTGGAGAGAGGTTTTTCATGTTTTGGTTTAGCTAACTGTTTGTAGTAAAACACAGTATTGTTCTAATTCTGAAATATGCTGCTAATCATGATGTGAAAAGTTATTACTATAGCCATACAATCCATTCCTGAAGGCCAGTTTTATTTTTTCCCCCAGTAAAGTGAAAGTTCAAATGCCCTTTAAAATAAGCAATTCAGTACAAACCAATGCATCCACTATTGATTTATTTTATTCATAAAGTAATAATTTACTGGTAAAATTCAGGCAATTTAATTAGAAGTTTAATCAACTTAAATAAATCAAAAGGACAATGAAAGCAAATATAACATGATTAAACCACAATAATTTGTGAGAAAAAGGCACACAACTTTCAATTCCATTTTACTCCAAATCATATATTGAACAAAAACAGGCTTTTGAATTGTTTAAAAGAAAGCTGTATCCATTTTGCTCTTTGCGATGTCTGGGAGTCCATAAGGGAAGGTGAATTATCATTTAACTAAACTGTATTTGAAAGTAAAGTTTTTGATTCACAGCTGCATTTTTGAGCCTTCTCCTGGCAGTACCAGCAGTCTCAGAATGCAATGCCAGAGACTGTAACTCAGTTTTATTGTTAAACTAATTTTAAAGAAAAACTTTGCTGTTTAATATTTAAACTGTATAATTATTCCTTTAACACAATGCCCAGAGACAGTGAAAACAATGAGTTTCAGCTGTAGTGGTTGGTCTAGGTTGTAGAGAACCTGCACAGGAGCACATCACAACTGCTGTGTACTGTGGAAGCAATTTCCACTGCAAATCTCTAAAGGGAGGAAATGTACGTCTCTCCCACAAACCTGGGTGAGGCCAGTGGGTACATGCACATAGTGGATCCATGGAATTCAAATCCCAGTAAATGGGGGAGCCACAAACTATATCCATTACCCCTGTTCAGTACCTAACAGCAGTTGGCCTTGGTATGGCTATATGCTGGTGCCTTGGTCCTTAAACACAGACAAAAGGATTACTTTCCTCAGTCCTGTTATGTTGCAGTGCAGATTCAAGCAAAGAAAACCTTTCCAACCAGCCCTTTGCTCACTTGGCAACTAGACACTAGAGAGATGGGTGCACAATAACTGCTTTGACAGATTTCCGAGGATTAGGCCTGTAATTTTGAAACAAATATTCCATTTGTGAAAAATCAATATTTAGCTCCAGTTGGGGGGGGGGGGGGGAAGGGGGCAGATTCTATTAAAAACTGGATCTCAGGAATCTAGTGTAAATTGTAATTGCTACTGTTAATTTGTGCCAGTCATGTTAGGAGACTTTAGGAATATGAAGATATCTCCTTATTACTAGAGTAGATATACTAGACTGCTATATGTAAGAAGGAAGAATTCCGAACTGTAGCAGAGAAAATCCTCATACATTTGAGGAAAAGAGGAGCCAAATTATGACATTTTTCTCCACTTAGAATGCAAACCTTTTGTTGTATTTACTCAAGGTGGATACAATGTCCACACATGCCGAAGTAAAGAGAATGTAAAATGGGCTAAATGATGTCTCTGAAATCCAATGGAGCATTGGAGTGATGTGAACAGTGGCTGCGGAGAAAGGCATTATGCCTGTGTAAGCCATAATGCCTCCAGGCACAAAGGAGGAAACATATTTAGCAACAGCACTTGCTATATGCACTTATTTAAAAGGTGCAGCATGTGCTTACTCCCTTTCGGGTGCACTAGCTGGCATGCAAGGCGCAAGACCTTGTTGATCCGGAGTTTGTAATGATGTCAATAGTACTAGTTGGACCCCCAATTCTTTTGCTCATGCAGCACAAACAGCTGCATTATGGGTATGTAACATTTGGGTGCTCTTGGAAGGGAGAAAGGGTTTCTGTGCACATCCTCCCTCCCCCTACAAGACAACCACACAGGAGCAGTAATAATTTCACTCTCTATTTTCTAATGGGTTAACTGTTGGGTTACAGAAATTAAATGATATAAATCATATTGATTTATTGCATTCAATTATTTTCTTATATTGTAAATATATATTACATACAAAAAACTACATGAAAAGAACATTAAGATTGCAAGCCAAGAACTCAAAAGTTAGGAACTGCCTGTACAAACTTAATTTGATCACCTTGTGCATATTAATTATGAGACAGCCTTTAATTACATGCTCACATACTATTTTTTCCCCACAGAACCTCCTGCCCATTTAGTGCACAGGATGTGCCTACTCTGACAATGAATCAGGTTTGAGTAGTGAAGGAGATGGTTGGGTGTAGGACCCTTGCCTCATTTGTTGCAGAAGTTGGAAGGTGTGTAGAAAATGAGGCAGGGGCTTACAGGAAGAGATAGGATAGCCACGTGGTTAATGCACTTGAGTGCTGTCCTGGATAAATGTATTCTATCCATTCCTCTGCCACAGAATTCCTATATGATAGTAGGCAGGTCACTTAAACCAAACTTATTAACAATTGGTCACTAACTGTGTGTTCCTCATTTTCTGGGTGCCCAACTTGAGACTGGGGCTGGAATGAAGAGAAAGTCCCTCTTTGCCCCTGTAGGCCAGGGATAGCACATGCATAGTCCAGTCATATGCACAATCTGGTCAGAAATAGGAGATATGAAGGGGTGGAGCATGCTCAATGAGGATGGAATCTTCTGAGATTTTAGCTGCTAAACTCTAAGTCTCTATCGAGCAGGTGCACACTGAGAAATCAGGGTCTTACAATGGGAAGTGTCTGGCAACCTTAACAATAGGCCGTGCTACCAGCCCCATCTATAATGCTATTAAAAACTCCATAAAATGAAAAGAAACATTAATAATTAGTGTGTTAACTGCTGTTGAGCACAAATCGCACATTGATTTGTAGCTACAGAGTACTGGAAAGAGCACTCACTTTTAGAAACAAGGCCTTACTTAGAGTATAAAATTTATTTTGATAATAAAAAACATATATGTCCTAATGCAAATGGAGACAGATCTAATTAATCAAGCCACTGGGAAACTGGTCACTAGGTGAAAATAAGACTGCTTTATCTTTCCCTGTACCATGGTGGCCACCACCCAAGCAACCACTCCTGGCCAGGGGTGCGTCTGCAGTGCCATGCTCTGTTTTCCCCTTCTTCAGGTCTCCTTAAACGCCACACAATCACTCTCATTCAAATCACAACCCTGCCTGGGGTCAGGTTTCTTTATTTACAAAGTTCCAAGAAGAAACATTCACAGAACAAATCTTCCACCCAGCCTTAAGCAGTGCACAGCCCCTCCTCGCTGAGGTGCTGTTTCACTTGGGTCTTCTCCTCCAGACCCAATACCCTTCTTCAGGGACCATTGCAGGAGACCTTCTCTCCCTGCAGCTTCTCTCCACAGTTCCTCTTCTAGCTTTTTCTTCACTGAGCGCCCTCTGACCCTTTAGAGTCCCCTTAATTGGTTCAACTGGGAGCACACCTGTTCTGGCACAGGGGAGCTGGACCTATTTTTAATCACAGGGGCCAGTCATCGTGTGACATTCCTTATGAATATTATATACTAATTGCTCAATCAAATTTCAAGTGCCAGATAACAGCTGGCATAGAAGCTGAACCATACCTATAAAGTTTGGGTTTATCAGCTCAGTTATTACCCTTAGACCTCACAGAAGTTTGTTTTTTCATTATTTTAAAAAAGAAAAATATCTGTAAATATCCTTCTCTCTCCTGATATAGGCCATTCGTGGGGAGCAAATGCAAAGAGGCAGTTATTACATACCACAGATGGATCCGTCCACCGTGGTGAGCTCTGTAGACTTGTAAAATCAAGTTGGCTTGTTAGAAATGTTTCTTCTCCTGCCCATTGTTGAGGTAACTCAGGCAAATGCATGCTTGTAGCTCCCTTAAGGACTCTGGCTAACACATTTACATAATATCCACCAGCTGCATAAAAAAAATAGGCAGCACAGAAGATTAATTTGTACATATTTATGACTAGGCATCTAAAATACCAAGAAGTACAACTATATTGCTACTTATCACTTTTACATTAAGTCAGATAGATTGTCAATGAGACAACCTGGTCTTTGAGGGGCAAATCCTGTCCACTTAGCAAAGTCCGAATAATAAGGTGGTATGTTGAGGAATACAGTGGAGGTTGAGGGGCAGGAATGGTGCTTCCTCAGGCAGTTGGGAGAAATGGCCAATGGATCAATAAAACTGCAGATTCATTGGTCCCATCAAAAGAGAAAAACCCTGCCTGCTGGGAACCTGGGAGCCCTTGTGGAGCGCAACTCTGTCACATGCTGATGGGGCAGGTTCTCTGTGCTGGCTTCCAGAATCCACCCAATGGAGCAGAACCACCTGATTCCCTAGGACTATTGAGGGCTGGTAGGATTTGCCCCTTAATGCTCAGGTGCATGGATTTTATGTTCCTCGTCTGTGAAAATCATTGTTGATGGGAATAGGAACTCCCAAAATCATAACTACACCTCTACCTCGATATAACGCTGTTTTCGGGAGCCAAAAAATCTTACTGCGTTATAGGTGAAACCGTGTTATATTGAACTTGCTTTGATCCACCGGAGTGCGCAGCCCTCTCCCCCCGGAGCACTGCTTTACCGCGTTATAGCCGAATTCGTGTTATATCGGGTCGCGTTATATCGAGGTAGAGGTGTATTTTTAAAACACAAATGACATTTCTCTCTCTCTCCAATCATACTGTTAATTAGCCATACTATTTTATTTTACTTTAGTATTCTACTTTATTTTATTACTATACATTGTTCAGAGGTACTTGCAATAAAGACATTTCACAAACTACCTGTGCAAACTTACAGATCCTGCAAAAAAATCACAAGCACATTTACCATCATGGGGAATTTTGGTCATAGTGAAAAGTTTTGTTTTGTTTTGTTTTAAATAGTATTGCTTATTAAAATAAATAAAATACAAATAGTAATCTTTGAGTATTTGTAATCACCTTTAAGTCCAAAGGCTTGTTTGACCTTTATCCGGATGCCTACTTCCTGCCGATAACGAACTGCATGATGTATATTGATATATTTTGGAAAGTGTTCTGGTCGTGAATGTCTTTTTTCATCCAACCTTTCCACATACCAGGCTTCCAAATGATCAAGTGTAACTGCAGAAACAAACACTGACATCTTATATATAATTTGGCAATTGATGAAATGCCTTTTTTGATAATATCTTTTGAACAAAAATTGCCCAATTCTGCATTTTGATGCTTAAATCAGCACTTACACATCCAAAATAACCATTTTAAACATTTAAGTTCCACACCATGTATCCAAATATAAAGCAAAAGGTATGTCTAGACTGTAGGTTTCACATGTGTCATCCGATGCATTTTTGCCCATACCTCCCTATTATCCACACTCCAATCATCTAATTCAGTGATACTCATACTGAGGTTCAGGAGCTGCAAGTGGTTCTTTAATTTGTCTCCTGCAACTCTCTGCAGCGCATGATATTAAAACACTGTGTGATTTAATTATTAATCAGTCTAAGTTATCAACCAATCAGGATGGTTCTACTATGTTATTAACCAATTATAGAATTGCTGTGAGAATAATAGAAGAATAAGATATTAGGTGCATCAGTGATGATGGGGCACTTTCTTGTGTCTGTACCAAACCTGTAAGCCAGAGTGTCTTGAGACCACTCCATGCCTTTTAGCCTCACAGATGTTGTATAGGGCATGTAACAAAGGTAGTAGTACCTTTTCGGCTGACATACTCATTGGCTCCTGCTGGTGGGCAAAGGGGTTTGGGGACTCTACTCTCTGCAAGAGAGCTATTATTTCAGGCACATTTCTTATGTCTGTCACCTGTGGGTAAACCACAGTGTTAAGGGCCTCACAAACCTCCACTGCCACTGTTGGTCATCTCAGATCTGCATGACATGGTGGTCCCACCATGCTGTGCTAGCTGTCCTGTACCAGTCTATACATGAAAAATATGTAACAATTGCAGAATTCAACAGTCCGTCGAGTCTGCCATGAATGAACCCCGCACCAAGTCCTGCCACCTTTTGCATCTCAGACAATGCTCCTGAAATGCCATCCAGTGTCTCAACACTAGGTCTGGAGCATGTCTCTGCAGACTGGACTCTCGGGGAGGTGCCTGTGCTTGGCCAAGCTCACACGCACTCAAACTAGGACACAGGTACATGCTGCAGTGTATACATAGCCCGAGAGACTTAAATTAGGAACTATTAGGCTATGTCTAAACTATGGATCTTACAGCGGCACAGCTCATGAACGGTGGTAGCTATGTTGGCGGGAGAGAGTCTTCCGCTGACATAGCGCTGTCCACACTAGCACTTTTGTCGGAGAAACTTGTCGGTCAGGGGAGTGTTTTTTTCACACCCATGACTGACAAAAAATTTGCCAACAAAAGTGCTAGTGTAGACAAAGTCTTACTGTTTTAACGGATAGATGTTAAATTAAGATTAAATGTAAGTGCGACATTAATCAAAGTAAGATTATTTTAAATTCTACCTCGCCCATGCATCCCTTAGGTAGTGCCCATGAATAATAATACTTCCACATGAAACTACTATTGTTGAGTGCTTCCTAAGCAATTAGGAACAATAAATTGATTAGCTACAAATACACATATTACTCAGTAAAAACAGTATGCCAAATCTGCTCTCAGATACCCATGTGCATCTCCCTTTAGGATTGGATTCATGGAGATGCATGTGAGGGTCTGAGAACAGATTTGGCTCAGTGTTAATAAATGATAAAGAGAGGTTAACTATATAAGTAATCATATTGTATTATGGTTTGTAAAACAAATAATAGCAGGAAGAGCATTTGTGAATTAGGTACCAATCATTTGTTTTCATACCTTTGCTTTGTTCTTTGTTAATTAAATGTATTGCCATGTCTTGTACAAGTTTTGGGAAGCTGTTGTCCTTTTGAAAGCTGGATATAACCTCTAGCTCTGAATTATTGGGCTTAGCATCATTTGAGAAGTAATATCCCATAAAGTAGCTTGGTGCAGGCACTGAAAACTGTAAAAACACTGTCAAACTACAGGGTTCTGGTGTAAGCTATTGGGATGAAATTAAACAGCTGCAATCAGCAATGATATCTCAACAGTAGCAAATCTTTGTTCGCATAAATAAAAATAAATTTACTATAAGCAAAACCATACACAGCAAAGATTCTCGATTTTGGAATTCACCCAGCTCTCAGCACTTGGATGTAGAGCCCTGCCTTCCCAGAATCTCCTTTTTCCATCTTTCACAAACCCCTCTAACAGCCCCTCCCCTGAGCATCTATGAAAATTGAGAGGAAGGTGAAGATGGAGTTAGTCCCTTGTGTATTCGGTACTTGTTAGTGAACTTACACTCTGTCACATCTAGGTACAGTACACTTCAGTCCCAAAGACTGTGATTTCAAGCAGTTATGCAACTCCCTTGCCTACACTAGGATGTAAAGGCATGATTTTAGCATGTGGTAATAAAAATATTTTAAAAGTCTATTGTAGACAAGGCCCAGTGCTTCTGACACATGCTTCTCTGGTCAAGTTAAAGACTAGGGCACCACTAAGGCTCCTCCTTCGGATTTAACTCAACTAATTTAGCAAATGTTAAAAAGGCTGTGCCTGGTCTACATTGGACTTTTAAAATGTATTCATTAGTGCACATTAACAACAGGAGTTAACATCACACCTTTACATTCTGATCTATATAAAGCATATAGGACTGATTTCCACAGTGCAGCATGCATTTCAAGCAGATAGAATAACTATTATGGCTGAAACTCTATATACTTGCCTGAGTGTGTGGTAACAATCGAAGTAGTATAGTGCAGCAGGGAATGGCTGGATATGGATTTAATGCAGATGGTGTAAAAGCTGCTGGTTCCTTCGTTGGCATCCCTCCTCTCAGTCTTAATTGAAATCCTCCTACGTTTAGCTTCCCATCATCATTAAACACACGTATCACAGAGTTTCCTATAAACATAAAGCAGAGGAAAAACTACAGAGAACTAGGGATCACTAAAGATTTTACAGTGCATTTGTTTGTTCCGAGTGTGTGATTTTCTCTTAAATGTTTCCAATATTTCCCTTAACAACTGAATGGATGAAGACTAGGTTCATGGAGAAACTACACAAGTACCGCATTTAGAAATACCCTGATCCAAAAGTGGGGTTGACTTTTCATAGAATGTTGTAAAAGATGGCTCCGACAAGGCAAGGTCTCAGGATCTCTATCACTTCTTTCATGTATAAAAGCTACTGTGACTCCTTTACCCCCTACTTATCTCCTATGCCTCCATGTCATATGCTATCTTCCCCTACTTACAGAGGCAGTAACTGCAGGAACTCTCCTGCATTTTTAATATTATAAATGTTTAGAAAATACCTAGATTTGTTTTGTTGTTATTTGTGTTCCTTTAATTGTTAGGTCTGAATACATTTTCTTCTTTCACTAAAACATGTAAATAATTAGGGCAAAAACAATTAACGTAGTTTATGCATTGTAATGCACAAATTCTGTAGACAGGATTTTATATGGCCAGATGCTGTGAGTAGTACTATACTCAAGAAGATCCTTATCAAATTGCTGTTTAATTTAAAACAAAAAAAAGATCTGTCTTCCCCGTCCCCAAAATGATCTACAAAATATATATTGTTTTATATCATCTTTTGGCCAATGCGGTAGAGAAAATAAAAAATATGTCACTATCTTCTCAGATAGTCTCTGTCTCATTTTTCACAGTTATGGCATTCAGATGGAGGATCCTGTCTATATGTACAAGTGGAGAATGTAAGAATATAATTCTAAAGCACAAATGTAATTAAAAGAGAGTTAAGGCTGAAACTCTAGACTCTAGATGGGGTCTAACTAACATGCAAAACCAATGGTAGACTTTCTTTACAAAACTTCCATATATTTAAATTAAAAAGTTAGAATGCCTGGAAGTGAACAGTTAATGTTGATGTTCACACATATTCTTCCAAATAAACAGTAACTGAAAGGTTATATTATAGTTGGGAACTAACCGTATCCACATGAATCTATTCTATTCTATCAGGCTTGCAATGTGAAACTAACTTAAATCTTATGCAACTATTACTTCTCCAAAATGAATGTTAGGAATAAGAAAAGCCTAACTAACCAAACTTGCCTGATCATTTCTGGTTATTACTCCTTTTCTTCCATTTTCAGCATATCCCTCAATTCTCTCCCTTTTCAGAAGCAAATCTAGATGTCTCTAACTAATATTTTTTATCACAGTTGCCATCTCTTTCCTGATAAGTTACTCTGTATATAATTTACTTCTTGTGAGGAACAGTTCTGCCTGACTTCTCAGTTTAGAACAGAACAAACTCTGATTTTCTGAAACACTTTTCATATCCAAGTTATCCCAAAATGCTCTACAGAATAATGAGTTAGATCATGGCAATATAAAGGAGTGTGTAAAGCCAACCTGGCAGCCATTATGTGTTCCGAATAACTGACATACAGTCATGAACATTAGAATCAGCTTTAATGAGAGATATAATTGTTGATCAAGATACCAGGGTTATTTCCTATGCTTGAAAATTAAAAATTCATGAGATCTTTAACTTCCATCTGAACAGCCACCATAAACAGGCACTAAGAAGATTAGTTTAATAGCCAGTTAAACTTCTACTTTCAACATCTTTAGATCGCTACTTAGCTTTTAAAAATCTCAAAATGTCCATCAGCTCTGGTGATCCCTATCCTAACTTTCCGTATTTCTAACAAGTCACTTCAAGTACTCCTTTTTTTATTGATTAAAATGAGCCCAATTCCCTTTACCTTTCCACCTAATTGCAAGACTTGGTATCATATTTCTTACACTTTGCCGCATCCTTTCCAAATTAACAACACTGGTTCTGTGCCTCGTCTTACACAGGTTTTCCAGATGGAAATATAAGAAATGCCTAAAGCAGCAGCAGCAGTGTCTTTTGTTTTGTATTCTGTCCATTGCTAATACAGAGCCAAATACTGATATCTCTTTCCTAAGTCCCCTCAAGTCAATGGAACTACTTGTGTGATTAAGGTGAGCTGGATTTATCCAATGACCTAGCATCTTTTTTGCTTTTTTTTTTTTACTGCTGTTGTGCACTGCTCTGATAGTTTTGATTATTTTTCTCACAACACATTCCAAATCCTTCTCCTGATCAGTAAACTGGAAGGCTATTCCCTTGAACATAATTCCCTGGTCTAGCTCCTTGGTTATTTGTCTAAATTAAACTATAGTTGCCATATGCTGGCCCAATCGCATAAATGATCCATTCTTTTGAATCCAGTTGCAAAGTATAGACTAGAAGTATTTCTATAAACAGTGGTTTAATTGCATTTCAGTATAAAATATTTGTCTGTACTAATTTTCTATGCTTTATAAAAAGTTTGTGTTACTTTATTCTCAGGCTTCTGCTAGTAGTGATCCTCACAGTCCCTAGGAGGTACATTTCAACAGTTTGCATGTGCTATAAAATAAAGTTCTGTGCTCTATATTTGAGAAGACACAAACATCAGAAGGTATGGTGAGGAGCAAAGAGAAATGACAGAGGAAAGAAAGAGGGCTAGGTAATGCTTAATATACCTATTATAACAAGGTCTCCAGAATCTACATCCACTGTATAAACTTGAAGAAGAACACATGTCTTGATATTCATTACTTTTGGATCATCTCCATTTAAGACCATTCGGTACTGGAATTCTGGATTTCGAGATGAACTATTAGGAAGCGGAAATGCCATAATATCAGGCAAGCTATTCAGCCCTGAATTCTTGATTTGCCCTGTTACCTAGGAGGAAAAAGTTAATTTTCAATGTGCTTTATTAATTATTATTACTTAATTTTGTTTTATGTACTTTTGGACATAGACAATTAATTTGGAAATGTTGTAGCATACTAAAATAATACCTAAAGAAACTTCTAAACAACCTTTTTGGAAACCTACATTGTAGGTCTTTGGCCCTAATTTTTAAATCACAAAGCCAAATTCTTCCTTATTAGGGCTGTCAAGCGATTAAAAAAATTAATTGCATTGCTAAACAATAATAGAATACCATTTATTTAAATATTTGTGGATGTATTCTACATTTTCAAATATATTGACTTCAATTACAACACAGAATACAAAGTGTACAGTGCTCAGTTTATATTTATTTTTATTACAAATATTTGCACTGTAAAAAACAAAAGAAATACTATTTTTCAATTCCCTTATTGCAAGTAGTGCAAACTGTAGTGCAATCTCTTTATCATGAAAGTTGAATTTACAAATGTAGAATTATGTAAAAAAAAACCTGCATTCAAAAATAAAACAATGTAAAACTTTGGAGCCTATAAGTTCACTCACTCCTACTTCAAACAATCCGTCAGGCAAATTTGGTTACAATTTGCAGGAGATAATGCTGCCTGCTTCTTGTTTGCAATATCACCTGAAAGTGAGACTAGAGGTTCACATGGCACTGTTATAGCCAACGTCACACGATATTTACGTGCCAAATGCCCTAAAGATTCATATATCCCTTCATACTTCAACCACCATTCCAGAGGACATGCATCCATGCTGATGACGGGTTCTGCTCGATAACAAGCCAAAGCAGTGCAGACCGACGCATGTTCATTTTCATCATCTGAGTCAGATGCCACCAGCAGAAGGTTGATTTTCTTTTTTGGTGGTTCGGGTTCTGCAGTTTCCGCCTAAGAGTGTTGCTCTTCTAAGACTTCTGAAAGCATGCTCCACACCTCGTCCCTCTCAGATTTTGGAAGGCACTTCAGATTCTTAAATCTTGGGTCGAGTGCAGTAGCTATCTTTAGAAATCTCACACTGGTACCTTCTTTGCATTTTGTCAAATCTGCAGTGAAAGTGTTCTTAAAACGAACAACATGTGCTGGATCATCATTTGAGAGACTGCTATAACATGAAATATAAGGCTGAATGCTGGTAAAACAGCAAGAAACATGCAATTCTCCCCCAAAGAGTTCAGTCACAAATTTAATTAACGCATTATTTTTTAACGAGCATCATCAGCATGGAAGCATGTCCTCTGGAATGGTAGCTGAAGCATGAAGAAGCACATGAATCTTTAGCGTATTTGGCACGTAAATATCTTGCAACACCATCTAAAACAGTGCCATGCAAACACCTGTTCTCACTTTCAGGCGACATTGAAATTAAGAAGAGAGTAGCATTATGTCCCGTAAATGTAAACAAACTTGTTTCTCTTAGCGATTGCCTGAAGAAGAAGTAGGACTGAGTGGACTTGTAGGCTCTAAAGTTGTAATTGTTTTGTTTTTGAGTGCAGTTATGTAACAACAACAAAATCTACATTTGTAAGTTGCACTTTCATGATAAAGAGATCACACTACAGTACCTGTATGAGGTGAACTGAAAAATACTATTTCTTTTATTTATCATGTTTATAGTGCAAATATTTTTAATAAAAATAATATAAAGTGAGCAGTGTACACTTTGTATTTTGCGTTGTAATTGAAAGCGATATATTTGAAAATGTAGAAAAACATCAAAAAATATTTAATAAATTTCAATTGGTATTCTATTGTTTAACAGTGCGATTAAAACTACGATTAATCACGATTAATTTTTTTTAGTTAATCACGAGTTAACTGTGATTAATCAACAGCCCTATTCCTTATATAAGTTTGCAACTTCCATTTATTTGAACAGGCATTTTGCATGCAAATCTGAGGGCAGATTTTGACTTTGAAACCTTTATTTCAGAAAAACGCTATTCACTGCAATTCTCCGGAGTAATTAACATAATACTGTAAAATACATGAGCCCGAGGAGTGTGACATGTTGAAGGTATGCTCAAGACCTAAAAAGGGCAGAGAATAAAGTAAAAGGGACTGATCTGATGTAAGTGAGCAAGTCACATCATTTCAAGAGCCCAGAACTTAATAAAGTTTACAACAAGAGAAGTTCAAGGATTATGCAAGCATTACTACAAAACAGACAACCCAACCTCTCTCTGGCCTTGGCATTTTTCTCTAGGATATGTGCTTGAAAGATTTCTTCACTGTATTATGCACAAAGTCTTCCCATCAACATCAGCCATGTGTTTCTTTGTGTTTTGCTTACTTTTTAAAATAGCTCAGACATATTTATTAAGGCCATGCTTTCGTATTTGTGTCAGAACACAAATAGGGCTGAATGGGGTCAATTTTTATTCAGTCCTGAAAATGCCTTGGATCCAAACAGAATACTTTCTGCCTGGGGGAAAACTATGTGATGACTGATTTGGCAGCCCTAATAAGCCTGGTACAGTAAGTCTTTGAGATCTGGAATCAAATTCTTTTTAACCTCACCAGTAATAAAAAAAATAAATTTTAGAGGACTTATGAATCACCTCTGCCTAGATTTCCTAGTTAGATCCCATCAGATCCCATAGTGTCCATCTAACTAGTCTGGTGACTGCTTGAAGGGAGTTTACAACAACTCAGACAAGGCATTAACTGAAACCTAATCCAAACACTTGTTGTATAACTAAAAGGTAATGAATAGAGATAATTTATTGAGCCAAGATCTTATTTAAGTTTTTAACTAATTAACATAACTACCTCAACTGTAAGGCAAGATATTGTTCTTTCTGGGGACAGTATGTACTACACAGATTATTGGATTTTTCACCAATTTTATTACAGATTTCCAAATTTGGGGCCCAATCCTGTGAAACTGTTCTCACATGCGTCTGACGAAGTGGGTATTCACCCATGAAAGCTTATGCTGGTCCAATACATCTGTTAGTCTTAAAGGTGCCATAGGACTCTCTGTTGCTTTTTACAGATCCAGACTAACACGGCTACCCCTCTGATACTTGTTCTCACATGAACAGTCCTTACTTCAGGAGTGCTGCTAGTGAAGTCAATGTAACAAAGCATGAGGAACAACAGCCAGTAGCAGCAGCAATGGGACAAGGAGAGGCCCAGACAGGGTCCTTTGACTCTGCTGTGCAGAGGCCCTATGTTCTATGTAATCCAATTTAAGAAAAGTTAGACTCACCCCATTATATAAATTGTTTATAAAAATAAGGAAAGTTGGAGACAGAAATATTGGTACAAACTGGATTGTTTAAGTTACAAGTACTATGATAAGAAGTCTTTAAGACTCCTGGTAAAGTCAGTGGTTCACATAAAAAGCTGAAAGATTCTAGGGAATGGTAGGAAATGTTTATAGTTTAAATCACCAAAAAGTGTTTCCATTGGTCAATTGTAATGGGATGAGGTTGCCATCTCTTGTTGTATATTGTTTATTCAGGGGTCACTGGAAGAGACAGTGGGAAAGCCAAAAAGGTGGACTGGAAGAAGCAAACTTCATCATCATAGCTGCCGCTGCCCCTATTGTCTCCCGGGGCCTTATTAAATATCATGAATATCTATACATCAATTAAAACGTGAAACCACAGTAGTACCAAAGCTTACCTTTGTTATTGTTGCATTATCAGGGATATAATGGAGTGCATCTATATATAGATCCAATGGACAGTTTAATGATGTAGGACTTGGTAATATGGTAGAGGAATTATATGGAATCCAAGGTACATACAGAAAGTCAGACTCTTGAAGCCTGACAAATATGAACAAACAGAGGACTTTATACTAGACCATTATTAACAATAAAATGTTATATTTTCTTAAGGTAAATCAGCAACTAAAAGGTATTATATTTCTATTACTTTTTTGTTAGGTAGTTACAAACATCTGTACAATCAAGAATTTAAAGAATACCTAAAATATTATTAGTAAACAGTTCATGATATCAGCTTCAAAGACTGTCAACAACTGTAAATTAAAGACATATGGGGATATTTTCAAAAGTTTCCCAGGTACTTAGGAGCACAATTCCCATTGACTTCCACTTTTGAAAATTTTCCCCATTAGAGAAGAGCATTTCCAAGTCTGTAAAATGCACATTTGTGGATGAAGAACTTTTCCCACACATTACACTGTAATGTTCTTCACCAACTTATAAGAACATTTGGATTTTTTAAAAAATGTGCGTTTATCAGAAATAGGTTCTAGTTGGCTGAGTATAAGGTTAGAAGTCAAATGGAATCTAGCATATCTTTAAAGTTAAATGTGTGCTTAAATTCTATGCTGAATTGGTGACTGGTTAACTTTAAATTTTCTTAAATGTAAATGGGACTTGAAGGTGTTCAACACCTTGCAGGATCAAGCTCTTCAGGGGTTGATTTCACATAAACGCACACAGTTTAATCAAGTAATGAGCATTAGGAAAGCTCCAAAGTGTTTTCTGTCATGATCCATTTTGGTCCTGATGTAAAGCTCACAGAATTCAGGATAGTCTTTCCATTAATGTCAATAGGATTTATATCAACAGTCTTGGGTCTCACTTCTGGTTTATGTCTTATGCTCCTAAAAGCCTATGATTCAGGGTTTCAGCTGGCTACAGGGGCCAGGAAGGGATTCCCCCCAAATGTATTCTGGGTTGTTTTTTCCTGTCTTCTTCCTCTGAAGCATCAGAGGTGGCCATGGCTGGAGATAGGACTTTAGACTGGGCGGGCCAGGGCTCTGAGGTGGTACTAAGCATTCTCTCTCTCAGGTGCTTGGCTGACTGGTTGTTGCTCACATGCTCAGGGTCTGACTGCCATATGAAAGGTCAGAAAGGAATTTTCCCCCAGCTCAGATTGGCACAGACTAAGGGTTTTTCCCCTCTGCAGTGTGGGGGGTGGGGGTCACTTGCTAGCATTATCTGAGTATATCTCAATCAATCATTTCCCTGCCTTTGCAAGGCCCTCAAGCATTGGTCTTCTCACTCCCTCCACTCTTTGAACTGTGGCACATAATAGTTTATTCTGCTGTGGGCTCTAATACTTTGGTTTAATTTCGGTTGTTGATTTAACATGTGGTGTTGTTGTCCTGTGGTATACAGGAGGTCAGACTAGATGACGGTTAGTTTCTTCTGGCCTTAAACTCTATGACTCTGAGATCTGGCATTTAAACTAGGCAAAAAATCCCCTCCCCTCCCCCCCGTTTTTAACATAACACATAAAACCATCTTCAGGAACTTCTTGATACATTCAGAACCCTCTGCTCCCTTCCCCCCAAAATACTGAAAACTGGGGAGGCAGCTCCAATACTGTTTCGTGTTAACTGAATTATGATAACAGACTGTCAAGACACTGATTCAGATTCTTGGGTGGCTTTCTTCACTATTTTATTGAAATGGTGTATTTCTTAGTGTATTATATTATTTTTATGTTACTAATTTTATAATTTACAGAACCTTTCTCCAATATATTTTTTTCTTGTAACTATCTAAAAAGCACATATACAACACAGCCAACTCTCTGGTGACTAATTTTTTTTCTCAGTTATCTCTTTCATTTGGCCAGTTTATTTGCAGATTTATGATCCACTGACTTTCACAGTTTGAAAATTAATACTAAATCAATACTTTGTATACATTTATTATGGTTTTACTGTAAATTCTATTGCAATACATTGTTTGGCGGAGGTTGTGCAAAACTGTATTGTATATAAATGAAAACATTAACCAAGCTGAAGGCATAAAATCAGTTAAACACCCTAATACTGCAGCTTTAGAGTGAGAAAGTGTGTAGCATTTTTATGTAGCATATGGGAAAACTGCAGCATGGGAGTGTGAACATTAATTCTGCAGCTGTACTAAATCTCCTGTGTCAGCCTCTGTCTACAAGCAAACCAGATTTACAGAAGTAAATTTTTACTGCAGCACTGAATGCTGAAAATGGATAACTTGGTAAAGTTTAAAAGAGAGAGACTTATTTTAAAAGGAATAGACAAGGATTAGATGTATCTGTAGAATAATCATAGGCAAATAATTCTATATGTAGAAAATTATTTGAACTATTTAATGTTCTTCCCAAATTTTTAACTTTAAGCAATTGTTGCAATCATATTTCAGCACAATGTCAATTATGCAACAGTAATTATATCAGGATCCAAACATAAAAATATTTCTGTTGAACATAATTTCAGTGTTTACCTTTTTCTTCTCTTTTGGCTGTTTCTCTGTCTATGTCTTTCCTTGGATGTATCATAAACAGTTAACTGGATACTTGAATGACCCCGGGCCAAGTCTGTAGATATAATTGATTTGTCTATTGTTGTTATATTTTCCAGTACATTTAAAAAATAGCACACTTGTATACCCACACAGGAAGAAATATACTCAGAAGGTCAAATGCTGTTAAACTGTTATATCACTTAGGCAAATGTAATATAATAGCACATTGAAAAATCAATTAAGAAAATTAAACAACCCCCCCCCCACTCTACAGTGTTGAACTGGCTCCCCTTGTGCTGGCCCCCTGGAAGTCTGCACAAAAATCACTCTGCAGGTCCTCTGTGTCAAGAACCACAAAGAGGCGTTATTAGGTATGACCTGGGGTCCGTGGTCTGGACAACAAGTATATTATCATCTAGACCCTGACCTGGCAATGGCCTTTATGTCAGCTCCAGTGCAGACTATCCCTGATCTTAGTTCAGGCTGTATGATTGGGGCTAGCCTTGGCCAAAACACAGAAAATGTAAATGCTGCTTTGGCACCGTATATATATCTGGCTGTTTTGGAGATCCATTATAGTTGTTTCAATACACCAGCCAGAATATGACCCATTGATTTTTAAATTCAATACAAAATAAAAATTTAATAATTATTTTGGTGCTTTGCCTATATCTTTCCCCTTTTCTTGTTCTGTTGCTCTTTCCTTTTTTCTATTGGTTTATCCTTTTAGTCTACATTTCTTGTGGCTATTCTGTTCCCTGACATCTATTGTACAACTTTCTGGTTCCAGAATTTTCTGTTGTTCTGCCTGTCCCCAAATCCCAGTGTTATCTGTTGTCGGTCCTCAACCTAGTTGCCACACTTGACACCTCCATTTGCTCTGTCTTCACCTCCAGCAACCCACCATCAAAGCTGCAACTGAAATTAATTTTTAATTTAATATTTTACAAGCTGTGGTATGGTTTACTCAGCACAGAGGCCAAAGGCAGGAATTACAAAACAGTAGTTGTTACTTATATCTTATACAGTGTCCAGAAGTGCCCGTTTTTAATCTAGGCTTTGCTACTTCCTTGATGTACAGTCTTGACTGAGCCTCTTAGGCCAAAATTAAAAAATCTGAGTGCTTATATCCATATTTATACACCGTAAAAGACCTGATTTTCCAGAGGCGTTCAGGTGTCCCAAATTAAGTTAACAGGTGATACGAGGCACTTGGCACCCCTCAAAGGTAGACCTCTTATTTAGCTACCTGTATGTGGGTTTAGTTCAGGCAACCAAGACTTACAATTTTAACTTTAACATCTATGTCTCATATGCCACATCTGTAAAATGAGAATATTAATATTGTTATGCTGGAGGCATAAAGCTGAGAAAGTAGCAAGCAGAACAAGGAGACAGAAAGAGAGGCACTTGTACTGTGGTCCTGAGGAAAAGCCAAGAGAGAGAGCTTTTGGGGCAGACACTGGTGGAAAGGCAGGCTTGAAACTGTGAGCAAGGAAACTGTCCCCTCTTGTTTGATACTACTGCAAATGACCTTTTGAGACATGTACAGAGAAAAAGGACTTTGTATAATTCTTTGTAAATAAACAGGATCAAATATCTTATGAGAGGTAACAACATTTACTTACCTATCTCATACAGGGTTGTGCAAATTAAATAGTTAATATATATTTAGTGCTTTGAAGAATGTAAGTTCTATTATTAATACTATTAAAAGATTTACAGCTGTGCATAGACTGTATTTTATGTTGGAGCTGCTCTGCCTTTCAAATTCCAATATTACAAAAAATTAAACTAGGAGGTTCTAAGGGTCCAACCCTTTGATGTACCAAGAACCCTGAACTTCCACTCAAATCAACAATAGTAAAGGATGCTTAGCACCATACACAATTCAAGCCCCTAAAAAGGAACATTATTTGAAGGTTACATTGGCTATTGAGTCAAAAACCTGGATATGAAAAAGCATTGTACTCATACTTTAAAAAGCAACAGAGGGTCCTGTGGCACCTTTAAGACTAACAGATGTATTGGGAGCATAAGCTGTCGTGGGTAAGAACCTCACTTCTTCAGATGCAAGTAATGGAAAAAGAATTCTTTAAAAAAGAATTTATTTGACTGAGAAAACATTTGCCACTCTTCCTGTTTTGCTACAGAATGTGGTCAAGGTCAGTGTAGACTTTAACTTAAATTCATGGTTATAGCAAAATAAAAATTCCACATGTTGCCTCAAAAAAACCCCCAGAGTCTGACTCTCTGTCCACTGCCTAGCATCTGTGTAATCATTTACATCTGTGCAAAGTGAGTGAAGGATAACTAGTGAGTATAAAATGCTTCCAAGTCAGAAATGTCCACTTAGACTGGTGGTAGCATTTTATACTTACTTTGCATAGGTGTGAATGGCTACACAAGTTGCAAGACAGTTAAGTATCAGACCCACCATCTTCTCAGTGTTCCATTACTTAATAATCACTACAAAAAATAACTAAAGGAACTCTTATTGAGAAGTTGACAAGATTTTAGACTGCTGCTAACATTTGATACATTATTCAAGAGTGTATTTTTCTCTTCTATAGAACTGTGACCACTTTAATTTTTCAAATTACCTTTTGAGACATGCTTCAAAGTATAATCCATAATGTTATAAGGAAGTTTTCCAGGATGCAGTGGAACAAGTGTAGAAAACTCTTTAGGTTTCCAGATAGCTCTAATATTTGTAGTTTCTTGCTGAAATACATCCACCATTTGCCATCCGAGAGTCAGTGAGTCTACAAAACATACACACACACAAACACACAATGGCTTATTACTCATAACTATTCAAATCATGTACAGTGCACTGGTCAGGTATATTAAAATCGCTTCTAAGTTTCATCTTTATAGCATCTTTTTAAGAAGTGTTACATATAGAAGCCAAGATGGATTCTAATATACTACTCAGTGTAAGGGTTTTACTTCACAAGTAGTCCTATTGACTTCAGTTGGCCTACATGTGGAGTAATAGATTAATTGATGTGAGTAAGGGTGGCAGACTCTGGCCCTACATTAACAGACACCTCGATATTAAGATAATAGGCACCTTCGATAGATGACTCCAAGTAACAAGCTGAAATGAATTCAGTGGCCTTATCCTAGTTTCCATTTATTTGTACACATAGCAAAACCACTACACAATTTGGTATAATTCAGTATGGAGAAATATGTTGAATAACTGTCTACACGTGCATGTCTTGCAAAATACTATTAGTGTTCAATCCTGCAAGATTCTGAGCCCTTCCGGCAAGCTGCTGAAGACCCTAACTCTCACTGAAGTCATTGGGAATGGAGGATGATCAGAAACATGGCAACTGGTGCTCTGCACCTTGCAGAATGGAGCCCTAATCCTTCACTTTCCACAATAAATTTCTTATAAGATCCTTGGGGAACTTTCTAACCTATCTGTAGCAGCAGTATAATACTTACCTTAAAAATGTTAGAAAACACAGACTTGCTGCTGTTCCCATTAGAGTCGGTGGAAGTTTTGCCACTGACTTCAATGGGAGCAGGAGTCAGCATATTATAGATACAAGTTATACATTTTAGTAGAGTTCTGGAATGCACCACCAGGATCCCAGGAACAATACAAAACTTTTGATATCGCCCCTCCATCTAGGGCTTCTCCATTTATAAAACTGAAAAGTAGAGAGTTAAACGTGGAAAATAAGTAAAGGACTTTCCTTAACTAAGCCAATATGTTTTTACACAACTTAGGCCAAAATAGCCTTGATCTTGTAAACTTACACGAGTAAAGTTTTACATAAATAAACCCATTGCCTCCAATAGGACCACTCACTTGAGAAAAATTACTCAAGATACATTAGTCATTCGTGTTTGCAGGAATAACATTAGAAAATGGGCCGCACTGCTGAATATGCAGTAAATTCCATGGGGAACTTGTTGCTCAATACATTTTACATGCATCACTTATTATTTCTGTCTTTAATATACAGTTTTGATAAAATATGAAGGAAAAATTACATACCTTTGCCTTTAGACTTGTAAACTACTTGTAATACAATATAGGGTTTAGCTTCTGCCATATTTATAAACTCAGATGGATCCAGAGAATCAAAGGCAAATGTTTCTTAACATAAACAAAGTTAAACATTATTAAACAAATCTGTTATTTCACTGATCATTATACTAAAGTAGTCAAGAAAATTCAAGCCTGAGCTTCCCATTCTTATGTTTTTAAAATCTAAAGATTTTAGAATTGGGACATTAGAGCCAGATCCTGCAAGATCCTGTACACACTCAATTCTCACTGACATCAATGGCAGTTGAGGACCTCAGCAACTCATATAATCAGGCCCCAGGTACCCATCTATAATTCAGTGCCATTTTAAGACGGAAATGGAATAATAGCTACAAGAGACATTACATTTTTAATAAAGGATTCTCCCTTTTCTTGGTATAACTTGTGCAACTGGACTATTTTTTTGGCCACCAGGCTCACAGAGGAATGTTGCTGGTTACATTATCTAAGCTTTATGACAACTGTAATGAAAAGATACTCAGTAACCTTTCACTCCAGCAACCAAAGGGCAAGTTGACTCTGTCTTTCCACTGAAGCATATACCAACAGCTGGGGGGAGATTATAGCTTTAACTAGATGATTACATGAAAAGAAACCTTCATCTAGAGGATTTTTTTAAGACTATAAAGGCTCTTAGAATCACAAAGTTCAATAATTTTGTCTCTTATCTAAGCTGACAAAATTCTCATATCAAATATCATTTTCCTTTACATGAAAAACTTGGTCCTGTAACTAGTAGAGGTTTTGTTCTTTTGGACAGGAACTCTCCTTTCCTCAGTGCCTCCACACATGCTCATTAATTCCCTTTTAAAAAGGACATTTTAATTTAGTTGCCATTTATGAGACAGCCATTTAGCAAGAATTGGTAGGGGAACATTACCTCCTTTGAAAGGGGATGGATGGAACCTGGACACAGGCTAGGCTGGACAGAATCTTTACAGAATCAAAACGACCAGAAACTACAGAATCCAAGGCCACTGAGCATCTGGTGCCTAGGCTGTGAAGAGGAGTAGATTTGGGGGAAGTGTATTTCTTTCTCCAATATGAGCCCATCACGTAGAGAAGACCCAGGTTTGTGCACAAAGTGGATTGACAGGGTTAGGAGCAAACACTCTCTCTCTTCCAGCAGTACACTCTGGCAGAACAGGAAGAGGTTGGGCCACTACCACAGATCTGATTTCAGCGATGGTGCTGAGGCACTTCTCCCCCCTGCAGATGGCAACAGCACATTGCAGGCAGCACTGAAGCTAGAGGAAAGATAAGAGAATGTAGGTGGACCAACAGGGCCCACTCACTTGGCACTCCCATATTTATCTAAGGTACTTATATGGCTCCCATTATCCTAGTACCGAAGAGCTTCACATTCTTTATTTTATTATTAAAAACATTATTTTACAGATGGGGAAATGAAGGACAGAGAGGCTAAGTGATTTGACCAAAATAACATAGGATTGCTGTTGTAGAGCAGGAATGGAACGTGGGTTTCCCCATGGCTCAAGCCAGTACTCTAACCACTGGACCATCCTTCCTTCCAGGGGCAAAACCTGAGGCTGAGGAGGCTAATAGAAAGGGAAGAATTTTGACTAAAGGAAGGGAGAAGACACAGCAAAGTACCACATAGGAAAGAAAAAAAATATTAACAGGAAAAATTGATAGGGGACTTACAGGAGGGAAAATACAAAACCGAAAAGATAAAAAATTAGAACAGAAGGAAATGCCTTGAAGATAGAGGAGGGGTGAAAGGATAAAAGCCTTAAAGAGCAAATATTAGCAAGAAAAATCAGGAGAGAAGAGAAGAAAAATCAGTAAGGAGGAAAGGAAATGATGAAGAAAAGAAATGAGAGATAGTCAGCCAAATAGATCTCTGGCATAACTCCACTAGCTTCAAAAAATTTTTTTCTTTAATTTACAGAAAGCATACAGCCAAATTATAATGCCCAATAATGTACAAATAAAAATATTTGTCTATGGATATAAGGAAACAGGTGATATGCCCACCATATATGAAGAAGAGGCCTTCAAAGCCCGTTAGTGGATGGGAGGCGAACATGGCAGCTCAGGAGTGGGGATGATACACAGTGGGAGAGAAAATAACCTGTTTTGCTTAGAATAAAATGTTGAGGCTGCAGTTTTAATGTTTCTATTTGTCTTTTGAATATGCTTGATGGGAAACAAATGGATGTGTTTGAGATTCCATAGTGCTGGTGGAGCTAAGGCACACTTTGACTTAATCCACTCTGACCCTAGTATAAGGCAGGTGAGTGGCAACTCTGGTTGAGAAGAAGAGTCTGTCTGACCAGGGGGCAGCTGGGCTCCTGGCAGGGAGCAGGGAACCGGAGGGCAGCCGGGCTCCTGGCAGGCAGCTGTGCAAGGAGCTAAGTGCCCGGGCTCTCAGCCCTTCACACTGCCCCTCCTCTTAAGTCAGTTGAAGTGCTCCTGGTGAGAATGCGCATCACTGACAGAAGGAGAGAAGTGTGGACACGAACCGCTGCAGTAATTACTGCAGTGGCTGTAAGCTGACCGTCACCTAACATAGGTTGATTGAAGTTTGTAGTGTAGACATGCTCAGAGATAATACAAAGGGTTTTGGAGGACCCCAAGTTAACCCTCATCCACCACTGAATGAGACACTTCAAACAAGACTTCTTAAGTTTATGTTGAAAACGCTGAAGGGAAGTAAGGACCAAAATGATAACATCATACAAAGGGAACCTATGATGGCTCACCGTGAATCAATTGAAAGCTTATCTTTTAAAAAAAAAAAATCTACTAAATATATTTGAACTTAAAATATTTATGCTAGGATCAAAAAGAGTTGCAAAATATTAAAAATCCTTTTTTTTTTAAAGTGCAACAACAAAATAGAATGCATACCAACAGATAATAGACTAAAAGATTCATACCATTGAACTGAACAGTAAATTCAGTGGTTTCACTTTTATTTGCTGTTTTCCCTTTGGTTTTCTGTACAAGAGAGGGTTTAAAAGAGCTAGTCTTGGAACACAGTTTTTCAAGGCCATAAAATACTGAAACCGTTAACTCCACAGCAAGAGGGTCAAACTCTTTCAACCAAGTTTCCTTCAAAAAAAAAAAAAGAAAGTAAGAAATAATAAATGAATGAAACAAACAAAAAAATTACTTTGCATCACTGTCACTGTGAGAAACCACTGCAGGGCCCAAAACTCCATTCTGGGATGTACCTACAGGTTGAACCTCCCTAGTCCGGCACTCTCTGGACCGGCAAAATCTGTGGTCTGGCATGATCTTAGTTAGTGTCAATGTCGATATAGTAAAGGTAGAATTGTTGCAGAAATTGGAAAAGGGCACATCGGTGCGTGCCTTGTGTGAATTTTACAATATAGGGTCATCTACAGTGTATGATTTGAAGAAGCAAAAGTATCAAATCCTTAATTTTTTTGCCAAAAGTGACAGTAAGTCTACTTACAGTTAAACTTCTGCAGTCCTCCTTCAGTCTGATAATTCAAATCAGTAAATATATAAACTTAGATTACTAGCCGGTATGAACTTGCACATTTTTATTGACTTTGAAAGAGAATTAACAGCCAGAGGATCTGGCCATAAATATTTGTTATGTGGTTTGGCATTTCAGATCCATGGAAATCAAAGAAGATGTGATCTTAAAATGCAAACAAGGAATAATACCCACTCTATGGGGTTATGCAATGATTGCTTAATTCAGTACTATATTTACTCAATTTACCCATTTTTCTAATTTATTCTTTTTTGTGCTTGTAAACTGTTGTGCTCATAATCCTGTTAAAATTTATTATATGCTGGACAAATTCCTCCAGTTGTGGGAAAGGCTTCGTAATAAAGTAACAGACATCTGCTAAACCAAACTCTTTTCCAAAAGAAATGAAAGACTCCAAACTGCTAGAAAAACAGAATTTAGTACATTGTCACCAGACTAAAAATAATAAGTAAATATTGACTTTTGTTACGGTGAAAAACAAACTTTATTGACCAGAGAGGTAAATATTGACTTGGAGTGAAGCAAATATACAATGTACTGAAGTTAATGGATCAAATCCTTTTCAGTTTGGCAAAAGAAGATTTGGCCCAATATATGTTTTATTACTTATTTTCTGAGAGTCTTCATCAGAACATCTGGAAAATCTCTCCATAATGGTAATGCATTTCAACGAGGTAACAGTTTTTCCTTAGAAGCTAAAAGACAGATGCACTCAAGAGGATCAGAAAAAAATAATTATACTCCTGCGAGGTGAAATAATAGCTTCCAATTAATTTTCTTCAGCCAGTCACAGTGTATTTATTTGCATAAGTGGTCTGACTGGATAACTGGAAAAGACTTCAATTTTATTAACTTCTGAAGAGGTAAACAATAGAAACTTACTGAGTCTTCACATGACAATTTTCAATCAATCACAATCTAAGGTTTTTCTTATGTATGTAACATTAATTAATGACAGAGTTCTCTTTATCTGTTGATATGTTTAGGTCTCTGTTCAGTCAAAAAACATTCTTTATGATAAATAGTCTCAATAAAAAGAGCACTAAACCTTTTTCTTTTGTAAAGTAAAGATTATCACAATCCCTGTCAGAACATACAAGGTATAATTAAATTACCACTTACAGTGTGTGATATCTCAACCTGTGGTACTGGTAAAACTAGCTTCAGTAAAACATCCTTCACTTCAACTGGCAAGCTGTCCTGGAAGCCAAGAGAAACCTTTCCAGCTATCAAAACAAATTACACCAAAGGTAATTAGCCAATGTAATGTTTAAATAGTTTGATCCTTGATTATAAACTAGGTTAGTCAGAGCCTTTGGTGGCTTCTGAGCCCAAACAGAAGTATATTACACTTTTACCTATTAAATTAAAGAACAAAAATTGCTTTCTTCTTGCTGTAAAGAAAATCACAAAGGTTGAATTACAAAGAATCAAATATAGTAGACCAAATATAATTAATTAAGTAACATTTCTAAGTCTCAGATACTGAAAGATACAATATCATTTTACAACCACAGAATGGGTTCTTTGGGTAATGTCTATTTTACACAGAAGAATTTATATGAATTCCATAAACAGGGCAGTCCAATCTTTTCATACAGAAGTTTTGGTCAGGATTAAGGTCTGATCCAAGCTCCGTTAACATCAGTGGAACACTTTCCATTAACTCTAATAGCTATTGGATTAGGCTGAGAACCCTGTGTGTTTATCAAAAGATAGAATTTGGCTCTGTCTATGAGTTCTTTCCCTGTTTAATGGTTCTGACTTGTAAAATGTAGGGGTTTACAGAATCAGGCCCTTAGACAGATGGGAACAATTTTTGTTATTGAAAGACTTGAAGGAAAAATTATACTGTAGATTCACCCAAATTTTTTTAAAACATGCCCACTAGAGAACTCTAATATCTTACATAGTGTACTGTCATTATGATACATCATCTGACCTATATACCTTTGTTTGCATCTCCCATAGCAGCAATTAACCCACCACTCCCAAATGTCTCCTTGCCAGCTTCACATATTAGAAATAACTATTTTAACATCTACTATCAGTGTTACTATGCAGCTATAAGAAAATACCAGTTCAGACCACTACTTTATTCTAGGAACCACCTACAGATCATAGAAGTCCCTCTTTCCTGTAGAGGGACACAGAAGATGAGCACCCTCCTGTGCAGTGAGCAGAAATTACAACTATTTTCATCTGTTCAGGGAGCCAAAGACTCAAGGGTCTGATTCTCCTCTCAAACCAGTTTTACACCAATGTAATCCCACTGATTTTAATAGAATTACTTCTGATTTATAATGTTTTAAGTAAAAGGATGATGAGATGGAAGATTTTCATACTGTAGCATATAGTGAGCTGGCAAGATTACTTAACATTTCACCGAACTGGATAATATTTTTGCATTTTAAAAAAATGCAAACATCTAGCTTGACTTCAACAAGAGCTTTGCCTGATATGACCCACAGGATCAAGCTCTAGAGATGAAATCCTGGCCCCACTACTGTCAATGGGAGTTTTGCCTTTGATGTCAATGGGGCCAGAATTTCACCCTATACGTTTATCAGTCTTAAACACAAAATTTAACCAACATTTTCAAAAGTGGCCACTTGGTTCAGGTCCCTCAATTATGGGAGCTTTGGACCAGTTTTCAGATGTGCTGAGCCCTCACACCTCAAACTGAAATCAATGGAAGCTGTGGGTGCTCAGCAACTTAAAAAAATCAGGACTTAGCTGTGAGAAGGCCTGAATACAGAAATCGAAGCATCCAAAATTAGAGGCCATTGTAGAAAATCTGGGCTTCTCAGCAAAATTTTAAAATCCTCAAAAACAAATTTACACTGAAAATTTTGAATTTTGCAGAAATCTTCTATTTACATGGAACATTATTTTCTTAGGAATAAAACAAAAGAGAAATCTGATGAATATTCAGGACCATTCTACTCTTCTGCAAACTTTTACATGAAAACAAGTTTAAACCACAATAGCTGACTGTCTTTTCCACATATTTTAAAACATTTCCTTCACATTTCACCAAAATGCATGCTACGTTTCCAGTTTTAAAGAAGAGTAATTCCTTCTACGCATTCCTTTGAAAAATGCGTATATTGCAAAATTCCAGCATTTATTGGTAGGAACACTATAACAAAGATTAAGGACTTAATCCTGTAATCTGATTGGCACAGGCAAACCCCTGTGGGGAGCACCATCAGGATGTAGGATTGGGGCCTAAGACACTTTCTTCTAATATTTTTGGCGAGAACAGAAGGTTTAAATAAACTTTTAGAAGTAAGCTGTGCTTTTCATTATATCTGAAATCTTGCCTATGATACAAAAGTTATTAGGTACCAAAGGCATGCTCAAATAACAGCATGAACACAAACAGCTACATACCTTCCATTGAACTGAGCCTTGGAGACAGATCAGCAAGTGGCCTGCACATATAAACATGCATAATTTAATTCCCTTTTTTCAGTGAATATAGCAACAAGCAACAATCTGAATTAAATTCTCATCTGAAATACTTTTGCTCATTAAAGTATTTTGTTGACTGCTACAAAAAGAAACAAAGCAACCCAACTATCTATTTATATTAAAAATGTTTCCACATACCATATAGAAGGCATTTCTAGATATAAAATATTCATTATAAATGAAAGATTTAGTATTACCCTCCCTAATTTATGAGTCAAATGAGATATTGTTTCATACAATCCTTCAATGTCCAAATGTTATGAGGAAGATCCCATGACTGAAGAAATGTAGGAAGGAGTAACACAGTAGGGGGTATGTCAAACGTTATAATATGCACTGTTCCTCTGAACTATGTGAGTACGCCCACGTGAATCTGACAGTGCTCTTAGGTCCATGTCTACACTACCACTCATGTTGGCGTGAAAAAAAAAACACCTCCCTGAGCAACATAAGTTTCACCGGCTTAAGTGGTAGTACGCACAGCACTCTGTCAGTGGGAGCTTCTCCCACTGACATAGCTACTGCCACTCATTGGAGATGGTTTAATTATGTCAACAAGAGAGTTCTCTCCCATCGGCATAGAGCGGCTACGCAAGAAGTCTTACAGCGGCACAGCTGCATTGGTACAGCTGTGCTGCCTGCTGTAAGGTTTCAAGTGTAGATATAGCCTTAGGACAGCACCTGAAAGCAACACTGCCAAGAATAAAAACACAGCATCAAGACTATGACTGCCCGATATTGTGATAACAAGGTAGGAATGCCATGCAAACCTGCAAGTCTCACTTCTTCAGAGGGCCTAAGCATTTTTTGAGCGCTTGAGAGCGTATCTGTGATAGTTATCTCTAAGTTTATGTTTTGTTTTCTTTCCAGTAGGTCAGACGTGTCCCAGATGGAACGCAGAGGATACTCCCTCCTTTAACCTTTCCTCCCCCATTAAGGCATGCATTCTAGCTGCAAATCTCCAGTCAAGACAGTCTGGATGAGGTTCCTTTTGAAGGCTATCAATAATGTCCATAAAATTAGATAAGAGAAGTCACTGCAGAAGCCTCCTTCTCACCCATCCCCAACACAAACAGAGGTTTGCTCTACCTTTACACAGTGCATACGGCTTCCTTTGATCTGTGGTGTAAGAGAACAGCTTTCTTGTTTGGTGGTTCAGAGTGCTAATGCTAGGCTATTTTATCTACCTAGGCACTCAGATACTCACAGCAGTATGTGTCTTCAGCTACATTTAACTTTTATCTGTAACATGAATATTACCAAGTCTACTGAATATAAATGGCAGGTTAACAAACTAGGCCCCAGTTCAGCAATGTAATTAAGCACTTGCCTAACTTTAAACACAAGATTAGTTCAACTGAGTACAAAAGAACAACTCGTTTGCTTAAAGCAGTGGTCCCCAACGTGGTGCCCGCGGGCGCCATGGCGCCTGCGGGGACGTCTAAGTGTGCCCGCGTACTGGCAGGCGGACGAGCATCCGCCGAAATGCCGCCAACAAGCAGCGTCATCCAGAGGCATCGCCACCAAAATGCTGTTGATTTTCGGCAGCGACGCCTCTGGATGACACTGCTTGTTGGCGGCATTTCGGCGGATGCTCATCTGCCGCCACGGTCCTCGGTGGCTTGTCGTCTGGCGCCTGCCAGATGAAAGAGGTTGGGGACCACTGGCTTAAAGTAAAGCATGTGCTTTAAATACATTGCTGAATTGGGGCCCTCCAGGCACCCTACAAAGTGTTCAATATAGTTTGACAAAGGGGTTTTTTTATTATTTATTTATTTATTTATTTTTAAGGCAGCCCTTGAATTTCAGCAGCATGTTTCCAATCAGTACATCCTTGTATCTGTAAAGCCAGGGAAGTTCTCGACCTTTGATTCTGCCTGCTAAGCCCAGGGAGGTCAGATGGTAAACCACCTTGCTGAAGATGAATCCAGGCCCTCTGAATATCAGCTGTAAGAAGATGACAACCATAGAACAAAAACACCTGAAAAGAAAAAAAAATAGAATTTTCACTACTGTACATGAAACAGATCTGTTAATATTTTATGGATTCTGAGAAGGTTTCCTGGCAGGAAGTAACGTGTTTTTTTTGCTGTTAAAAATATGTTTTAAGTATGCACTATAATCACAGAAAACTGCCTTGACTTTACTTCCTATGCTCATTATTTTGCTTACAGCCTAAACTGCACTCATTCAAAAAGGCTTTATTTTTGTTTTCCAATAAAAACTCAACAATTCCCATTTACTCTAGTAATTTCTTCATTTTTAGTAGGAATTTCAAGATTTTTACCTTTTAAAGGGGTGCTTAATTAGCTATAGACCTAAAAATTTAGATTTTGTTTTTTAAAAAGCCAAACAAATCAAAATAGGGGCCCAAATCTCAGCTGAACCTTTTACACTGGTCTGGCAATCCCTTAGAGTTGGTGTAAATGTAATTTGACTTCAGTAGGACTGAAACATAAGTGCTTAAGTGCTTTGCTCATTAGGGATGGATTTAAGTATGTGTTTAAAGCTGAACATGTGCTTAAGTGCTTTGAATTAGGGCCTTAATGAGAAACCTTTTGGTGCATCCTACAACGCAATTGCTCATGCTAACGAATATTGCAGGGTGTATTCTCCATATTCTGTAGATGCAGTACTCCCATTAATGTTAAATGGAAATTTAGCATGTAATTCAAGGGAAGTACTGACACCCCCAGGCCTGGACTAATATACTTTAGACAAAATTTGGTTCTCAATTATGGCTATGCAGCCCCACTGAAGTCAGTAAGGTTGCATAGGTGAAACAGAACACAATTTTGTCAATAATTTACTCGCAAATCTCAAAAAAATTATATAAATAAAAATGTGTATCACAATAAGGGAACTCCAATGGAATTTTCTGCTTTGAAGGAACCAAATGTTCTTGAAAAACTATTTAAAAATATCTTTAAATAAAAACACCAAATGTTTGGTGATTATTTTTATCAACAGAATAGATAATTAGTTGAAAGGTAACATGAAGCATTGTTGTATGTACCTCTCTTATAGCTGGATAATCATTGGCAGCCATTAGTGAATCCTTTAATAGCATAAGGATTGAGAGACAGAAATTCTCCATCACCTTTTGATTCCAATCTTGCATGTACAATTGATCCCAAATCAACAACACTGCAGGAAAATCCAGTATACTCACAAAGCCCTACACAAAATTATGAAATGTATTGTATTAAAAATATATTAGGCAATTTCTAATTTATAAAAACACCACCAAAACTTTCTCTTCCTACTCACACAGGTACCTGTACGGTTTAACACTTTGTTAATGATACCCAGAAACTAGCTTCAGATTGTTAGGGTAGGTGGGTAGTGTTTGACAGAAAAAAAACAGTGTTTGTCCAGAATGTAGCAGAATGTGGTCCTGGTCCATAACTCAGGCTCTTAGATGCTATGGTAACATATTAGGGTGATCAGATGTCCCGATTTTATAGGGACAGTCCTGATTTTTAGGTCTTTTTCTTATATTGGCTCCTATTACCCTCCACCCCCGTCCCGATTTTTCACATTTGCTGTCTGGTCGCCCTATAACGTACATAAAATAATAATAAATAATAATAACAACAACTACTGCACGTGCAATCAGTGTTACTGAAAGGAGACTTTCACCACTAGTTTTTTTTAACTGGATCATCAACTTCTGTAAATGATCATAGCTCTACTGAAGTCAGAGAAACTGTACGCATTTATACTAGCTGAGTATCTGGTCCTTCAGTTTTAATTTAAAGTGGCTCATATCTTAATATTTATTCCACTGGCTCATTTGTGGCTTTACTAGTGGCTGAAGAATATAAACTTTAATTATTTAATATTCTAGATGTAGTTATAATAAACAACTCAAGATTTTGTTTTCTCAGTATAAAGGTTAAACAGGGCCGGCCTTAGCGAGAGCGGGGCCCGATTCCTGGGGGCGGGG
>NW_020664582.1:15253145-15254113 GCF_002925995.2 Terrapene triunguis
AACAACAACTACTGCACGTGCAATCAGTGTTACTGAAAGGAGACTTTCACCACTAGTTTTTTTTTAACTGGATCATCAACTTCTGTAAATGATCATAGCTCTACTGAAGTCAGAGAAACTGTATGATTTATACTAGCTGAGTTACTGGTCCTTCAGTTTTAATTTAAAGTGGCTCATATCTTAATATTTATTCCACTGGCTCATTTGTGGCTTTACTAGTGGCTGAAGAATATAAACTTTAATTATTTAATATTCTAGATGTAGTTGTAATAAACAACTCAAGATTTTGTTTTCTCAGTATAAAGGTTAAAGTCTAATAAAAATAATTTAGGTAAACCACTGCTTACAGCTGCTCTTGAGCAGACATATTTATATAATGTGGAGAAGAAACCAAAACAGGGGACTTAATTTTTAAAGAAAACGTGTCATATGATTTAGGTTCCAAGTTGTAAAGACTATAGCAAATCTCTTAATAATAGGAAGAAAGAAATATTTATAAAATTAGAAAGCAAAATATTATTTTCCATTTTTCTATTGTTTCTTTTTTCTATTGTTTCTTTTTTAACTTTCTATTACACTATTTTTCCATAGTGGAAAAATACACTCATTTAGTAAATTAAAATATTTTGGTTTTGTAAAACCAGAACAAACAGGTGACCTGATTCTTTTCTCACTAGTCACTTCTGATTTACAACAGTGTAAGTGAGGCAACAATCAATCTCCACATTTGTTTTTTTTTAATTCATTCACATAAATTAGGATATCTTACTTCACCCATCCACTTTCTGAGGAAAATGACTGGGCTTGCCAGTAATTCCTTGGTTAGATGTTTGTTTTGCTCAGATCTGTCTGTTGCTGTGTAGAGTTCTTGACCTCTCTCTCTTTCTCGAACTATCAACTCCACCAGGAAATCCTGCAAAGAAAAAAAAAAAAGAGTATATTAGATGGGATATGCTAAAATATGGAAA
>NW_020664582.1:15254213-15321799 GCF_002925995.2 Terrapene triunguis
AAAAAAAAAAAAAAAAAAAAAAAAAAAAAAAAAAAAAAAAAAAAGAGTATATTAGATGGGATATGCTATAATATGGAAAAATCAGAAACATTATCCCTAGAGATAAAAAGCTATCTATGTATATTTCAAGATCATTTAATAATTTTATTAAATCATATTTAAAAGTATAACTTTATTCCATATACTGACTTTTACTACAGCAAACATTTTATTTTAAACTTCTGCAAGTAGCGTAAATATAAAAGACTCTATAGTTTAAAAAAATCAATAGATTATACTTTTGGGTCAACTGCAAAATTCTTTCTGAAACACTGTTGAAGATGAGTGAAGAATTCAATGTCCTCGCTCTCCAGAAGGCTCATCATCCGCTCAGCCATTGCAAAGATCTCTGTCCATGATGGGAATAAGTTTTGATGTAGGAAATGTAGGTACATAGCCAATTCATAGGGATGTTCAGCTAAAAATTAAAATATTGATTAGTTTCTAGAATAGTGAAAATATCTTTGTCAAAGCCCTGAGGATTCTTGATCAACTCCTAAGAAAAGTGATATAGGTCTACAGCAATTTTCTGTGATCTAATTTAGTTACCTGTAGGCATTATTTGCTTAAATGCCATTTGCAAAGGAAAAAGCCAATAGATTAGGTAGGGTTCATATGTGCCACTGAAAACATAGAGGACATTTAAGGTTTTGCTGGTCTCTGAAATCATTTGTTCATCTGTGGCAAAAGAATGCATGCAGGGTGTCTTTTCATATTTCTGTTGGGTGGAAGGAAAGAAACATGTTAAATATTTTTAATTAAAACAATGTTTTTAAGGAATAAAATAAATTAAGTAAATGCAATTTCATTTTGATATTTATTTCAGTCGGAATGTACAAGCTCTAACCATTAAAGAATTGGATTCAGCTGTATTGATATTAACTTTGTGTGATGTAAACCTAGGGTTTAAATACTAAAAAAAGTCACAGCTTTACAGCCCTCTTAACAGCTCTAGAAGAAGGAAGTTGTTCTTTGGAGAAAGCAATGGCTGAATACCAGATTGGAAGAAATCTTTACCATCACAAGAACATGGTAGATTAACTACAGAGGCTTTAGAAATGGTCTAATTCAGTGGTTTTCAACATTTTTTCATTTGCGGACCCCGAAAAAATTTCAAATGGCAGTGCAGAGCCCTTTGGAAATCTTAGACATAGTCTGCAGATCTCGAGAGATCTGCAGACCACAGGTTGAAAACCACTGGTCTCATTAAGTGCATGCACAGTGTCATCTGTTTGGGCTGTGCCTGAGCTGTCACCTAGTGAGGTGATAGTTTAACTTCCTGTTCATTGAATCACCGAATATTTCTTTTCACAATAAACCTTTGAAATAGTCATTCCTATTTTCTCTTCTTTCTTTATCCTCTTGCGCTCTCAGGTGCATAATAGGACGTCAGCCAGTTTCCGCCATTTATTTCAGTAATGTGCTGGGCTGTTCAGGCTTCTCAGTGTCATGCTGATGGATCTGGCTTCTTTTGATACTGTTAGGGATAAATGTTTCTCTAGGTTTCCCTCTTTTTCTCTTCCATATTATCACTTGTTGTGGAAATTGTGTTGGTGGCCTCCTTAAAGTATGTCCTAAATAAGTCCATCCTCATTTAATTTCCAGATTTGCTCTACTTGGAATTCTGATGTTGCAAGATACTCTTTTCAATGCAGTGATAAGTGTATTTTATAGATATATGTATATATCTATATCTAGATATATAGATATATCTCTTTGGAATGCCTTGATCTTATCAATGAATTTTGTTGTAGATTTCAATGACTCTGGTCCATAAAGGCAGACAGACATGATGGAAGTGTTAAAAATAGTTGTGTGTCAGTGCCAATCATGCAACTATTCCAAATCTTTTCAAGTTTATTGAAGTTGTTTGCTGCTTTTGATATTTGTTGCTTGACATCTAGCATAGTGTCATCATCGTTGCACATTTAACTCCATAGATTAGTAAAATTACTTTTCTTCCAGTGTTCCTTTGTCCACACTAATGGTAATTTCTGAGACACTGATAGCCATATTTCTCTTCCCCTTGTTGATGAACAAACCAACTTGTTTTGCTGTATTTGCCAAAAGCTAGATCTTTTCTTCCATTAAGTGAATTGTTGAAATAAGTAGGACAATGTAAATCAGCAAAAAAGAGGTAATCCAATTGTGTTTTATCATTTGTCCATAAAATTCCTTGGTTGCCTTCTGTGGTTACTTTCCTCATGACATAGTCAATGACCAGTGCAAACAATAGTGGGGACATAATACACCCTCACCTTAGTCCAGTTGTCACTGCATTGGCTGATACTGTCACCATCTCTGACTGCACATTCAGCATTATCATATAGATCCTTGATTAGTTTAATTATTTTTGCTGGTATTCTGTAGTGTGCCACAATTTCCAAGACTGTCTCTGTGTATGCTGTCAAAAGCCTTCTGCAAATCTATTAAATTTATCACAAGAGGTGCTTACCACTCTACACTTGTTCCATAATATGTCTAAGAACAACAATATGGCCTGCACATGATCTCAATGGTCTAAGACCTACTTGTTTCTCTCTAAGATGAAAGTCTATTTGTTTCTTGATATGTTACCGGATGTTATTGCACGTGGCTTTCCCAGGCACTGAGAATAATGTGATTTCTCTCCAGTTACTGCAGGTGGTACAGTCATCCTTCTTTGGCAATTTTACTATAAGGCCTCTCTTCCACTGGGTTGGGTTATTTTCTTTATTCCATATTCTATCAAAAAAACACAAGGAAAGTCTGGAGGGCTGTTTCATCACTTGCTTGGGGCATCTCTCCAGTAAAATGATCCCCTCCATTTTTTAGTTTACTGATGGCTTTTCTAACTTCTTCATTTGTAAGATCTCCTAAATCAATATCAAGCTCTAGTGGTAGGTCATCATCACACATTTCTAGTAGTTTGTTTGAGCATGGTCTATTTAGAACTGCCTGAAAATGTTCTGCCCATCTTTTCTGTTGTTCTTCTGTACTAAGAGTCTTTCCGTTTGCATCTTTAATAGGGCCTCTGGTACTTCTAAAGGTTCCTGTTAGCTATTTGATTGCCTTATACAAGGTTATAAGGTCACCTCTTTGGCTACCTCTTCAGCCTCTTGACATTTTCTATCAATATATGCCCTTTTATCCCTTCTAGTATTCCTTTTAACCTCTCTGTCTAGAGCGCTGTATTCTTCTTGCCACTTGCTTGCCTCTTCACATGACTTAGCATTCATGAGATTTTGCTTTACATTTTTTCTCTTTTCCATAGCTGTCCAAGTAGTATAGCTAATCTATTCTTTCTTTTTAGATTTCATTGTTATTAGAACTGTCTTTGAACTTTCTAGATAGTACTCTCTGATGTTTTCCCATAGAGTATCAATGTCTTGGGTTTCTTCACTTAACTCCATTAGAATACTGAAACTGTTCTTCAGTTCAAGCTGAAAAGCACTTTTTGTATTTGGTCTTTTAATTGTGCACTGCTGATGCACAGTTGTCTTTTAACCTTCTTCATCCTCTTTAATTTGATCTTCAATTTAGCAACACAAAGGTTATTGTCACTGTGCCCACATCTGCTCCCTTGCAAACATGTACATCTGCCAACAAACTGCGAAACATTCTTAAAATGTAGAAGTGATCTATCTGGCTCTTGTAGTAGCAGCTAGGGAGTTCTATGTCACTTAATGGATTTCTTTATGAGGATATATTGTTCCACCTATCACTAGTTTGTTCATGCTGCAAATTACTTTTAGAATAAAACTGATGTTCGGTTTTATTGTGAGTTATAGATCACTGAATTATTTAATGGCACTATAAACAGTATGCTTCTCTCTACTGTAAGAATCACTTTCAAGTGTGCAAAGAAGACAAAGTTTACTCCATCTTGTGGACTGGCTGAAATCATACTATGGTGTTCGTAATGATATTCCAGAATTCAGTAACCAACCAAAGGAGTCAACTAGGAGGACATTACCAAAATGATTACCAATTAAGGATAGGAGAAGAAAAACCCAGAAGTCACCTGATAAACATCAGCAATGAGTGGTGTAAGGATGGATGACTTATTTGGAAATATGCAACAGAATGGTAGTATTGCTATGACCAGATGAATATGGTTTTAATCACCATTCCATAGTGCAAATATTCATTATGAAGTGCTCTGGACAAAGAGTAAGAAAATATAGAATAAAAAATAAACAGTGTACCAGGTTTTACATTTTCTGACTAACCTCCACAACTGCATTTTCAATAAGGCCTGAAATTGGTGATCGGGTGGCACTTCTAATGTTCAGTTTAGCAATTCGGTGTGCCACTGTTCGTCCAAACTTCACTCTAGCTTCTCTCTCGAGAATTCTGAGAAGATGAAGCACTGATTAATTTCCCTGATTACGTATAATTTTCAAAAGCTTGTTATGAACTGAGATGAATTGACATAAAAATACCTGGTACCTAAATGTATCCAAAATACTCACTCTACACATCAGCATTCAGACACAATGCAGACTACTATATTTTGATGCGATAGTTCCAGAAATGCCCATTCATCATGCCAGTGAGCCATTCTAGAATATGCCCCTTTCACAGCCAATTCAAACTTTCTGGAAATGATGGAGGGTGGGGAGGAAACAATCATACACAAAGGGCCAGATCCTCAGTTGGCATAAACAGACATATCAAATTACAAGAGCTGAGGATCTGGCCCACAGCATGTATCTGCTCGGGCTCTGCTGGATGCACATAAGTCCCATTCAAGTCAATGAGAGATGCATGTGCATAACCAGGGACAAAATTCAGCCCTACATTTGGAAATCATGCAAGCATGTAATTACTAGACTTTTCCATGGGCCTCCAAAAAAAACCTCATCTTCAAAGATATCAGTACTTTATCAAATCAGAATCCACTTTTCTGTATTGATTCTTCACTGAACAACAGGGTCAAGTTCAAGGTCTATGAAATGATAGTCAAAGCCCTCCATGAGATTGGCCCTACCTTCCTGAGATAGCACCACTCCATCCATGATTATGACATCCATGATTATGACCACAACATCTGTGTTCTGCAGAACAATTAAACTGACAATCAACTGGGAGTGGCTCATGTACTCATGAGAGAGAACTTTGAGATGAGTTGGACCTATGAATTTTTTTCTGTCAAGGGATAAGAAGGATCACTGATCTCACAGCTTTTAGAACAGAAGCAAACTATTCAACTGTTTTCCCTCAGTAATTTATGCACACGCACGCACACACACACACACACACACACAAAACCCACAAACAAAAACATTTATAAAGTAATAAAATTATTTCCTCAGATGATGGGAAGGAAGAAACAGAGAAAAAGACTGTTATTTTTATTTTTAAATACTTGGGAGGTATGAAAGTAGACCTGGATAGAAATTTTCCAACAGAACATTTTTCTGTTGGAAAATGCCAATTAAACAAAATTGAAATGTTCTGCGGGAATGTGATGATTTTGACAAAATTCTGATGGAAATCAGGCAGGTTTTGACACTTGCCTGGTTTCCTGCCAGTTCACCTGCCCCAGCTTCTCAGCAGCCCTCTGTTCAGTCAGTTTTGGGAGCAAGGCAGAGAGGAGGTTGAAGAGATGGGTGGGGTAAGCAGATCTACCACCAAGCCAATCTAGCTGTTGCCAGAAGGGGCACTTCTACATGCAGAGCCAGAGGCAGAGGCCAAGGCTGCTCCAGAGCTACGCAAGCAGATACTGACTGGCTCCATGGCCTGATTTCCTCCTCATGCTCCAGTGTCTGTAGGTCTCCAATGCTCCAACTTCTGCCACTTGAACTCAGAGCAAAGAAAAGCATTTACCCCACAGGCAAAGGTTCTCATTCATTTCAGGAGGAGATCTGACTGAGCAAGATTTAGCCCATAGTTTGTTACCTAGAAGTTACTGTGGGTTGTTCTGTTTACACCTGCTCTTGTTTCATATTAGAACATCAAGTGACTACACCATGGGAGAGGAGTTGATTTATAAAAACTCATTTGAATGAAAAGTAACATTGTGATTACATAGATCTAGGCAGGCAGACACTGAAAGTGTCCTGGAGTCAGTAAATTCATAGTCAAATGTCACTAAACTGCTTCTGCATTTCTTGGATATTCCAAGAGGTGGGAGTTAATACAAACTTCAGAGAGGAACCTCTCTCCTACTGGTATTGCAAGATGATGTTAAGGTGGTATATTATTCTCAACAGTTTGAAGAACGTTTGGGCTAATTTCATGTCAGAGAATCAGGAATTATTTTGAATATCTTAATAGGCCAAGAATTAGATGGCTGCAGTTACTAACACCACAATATTTTTCAACAGAGGAAAACAATAAATACTTACGTTATTCTTTCAAACTTGTCAACTTTTGCATCCGCTTTTAGAAGTTTATCAGTCCAGATAAACTGTCGAAGTGTCTTTGGAAGTAATTTTCCACTTAGCCTTTCACACACAGTTAACATACTATCATAATCTAATGAGATTATGGCACAGATTGAGTCTCCCAGTATATCACTTGCTGAGCAATTTAGAATAGGTGAGGGTATCTCAGGACCAATATGCATCTTGTCTGTAACAAATATAAATAGTAAATGACTAATGAATTATAGCTACCTTTTCCACTCTTTCAAAAGGTTACCAATGGCAGTATCACCAAAAAATAAAATGGAAAGGAATATCTAAAATAGAACTGTTTGTTTAAGAAATCAAATATTTGAACTTTATTTGCTTCAAAGCAGAGAGCACTGGAGGACTGTAGATATAAAATTCGCAATAAGAACAGTTACTTACCTGTACAGTAACTGTTGTCCTTACAGATGCTTTGGCCACATATGTATTCCACTTCAGGTGTGTGTGTGCCCAGTGCACTTGAGCCAGAGACTTTTAGTCAGCAATACCTATTGGGATGGCACATGCACCCTGAGGGTCCTCCTGCCTCCTACTGAGGGCGCAAAGCCCTCTCAGTTCCAGTGCACCAGAATCTTGTGACATTAGACTCTGAAGTAGTGGGGAAAGAGGATGACTCATGGAATATATACAGGCGAGTCTCATCTTACGTGGGGGTTCCGTTCTGCAGTTAGCGCGTAAAGCGAAAACTGCGTATAGTCAAAATTACATTGAGTTCAATGGCGGGCGAAATCGCCCGCACTACAGGTACAGTATTAAAATTGTTATTTTTCTTTTTTTTTTTGCCGCCTGTGTAAAGCTGAAATCGCGCATGTTAAATGCGCGTAAGATGCGACAGACCTGTATGTGCACAATAACTCTTGAAGAACCATCGTTACTGTACAGGTAAGGAATGGTTTCTTCTTTTTGGAGTGCTTGTGCACATATATTTATTCCACTTCAGGTGATTACCCAGAAGAATTCCTTAGGTGGTGGGAATTTGTAGTTTACTTAAACAAAAACTGAAGAACACATTTCTCAAAGCCTGCATCAGCTCTGGAAGCTACTGTGATGAAATAATGGTCAGCAAATGTGTGAATAGACAACTGCGACTCATGGACTCTGTGGTGCCAGTTAGCAGATGGCATAAGGGCACATATGGGTTTACAGGGATCGCCTGGGTCAAGTATCTACATACCAAAGGATGGAATGTAAGGTCTCTTCTGAGAGCCAGTAGCTTACTGGTTGTCATAATCATTGTGAAATGTATGTATGGATAATATTTAAGAAGTTATTTATCTCTACTGGAAATTATGTTCTTAAAGCCTTGAAGTTAAAGGCCGGTCACCAGAAGGTGATATGCAGGTTCTGTTCAAGCAGAGGCTAGTAGATGCTTCTCTCTCTGGGTGGTCATTATATACTGTGCATCTCACTATATAAGTTTATTTGCAGTACTGACCACAATGTATCTGTGACAGAACTGGACTCTGACTGGCCCTGAAACAAAAACAGTGACATTTTCAGTTTTGTCTGGTTGTGAAGAGGGTGACACTGGAATATCCCCATTTCTGGACTATTAGACACACTATGTTGTTTTTCAGTGACCACTTGTGATTTTCCAAGGACCTCCTGCTGAGGTGATCTGCGAAAACATTCTGCACCCCAGGAAGGTAACAGGCTTTGAGGGTACTAAACCCTCAAAATGCAGAAGTTCCAAAGTTGTACCATCTCCTGACATAGAGGACTGGACCCTGCTCCGCCCTGTTTGTTGAGGTACAACATTGTAGTTGTGTTGTCCATCATCACCCAGACCTGAAGAGTTCTGTGTAGCTCAAAAGCTTGTCTCTTCTACCAACAGAAGTTGGTCCAATAAAAGGTATTGCCTCACCCACCTTATCTCTATCACTCATATCATCAGGCACTCGATGGAGGTGAGAAAAGTTTGCATGCTCCGTGTATGCCCCTTAAATCCAAGAAGTTTATATGGAGGGCTGATTCTTTGATGAACTATATAGCTGGAAGAGGAGGAGTGTAAAGTACCCTCCAGCAAACGTTCTGCAGACTCATCCACCAGTACATGGATGATAAAACTTGAGCAAGTAGGATGTCCAGGATGTCCAGTGGGTGCTTGTTTGGTCAATACACACACCTCCACCAGCTTTGCATACATTGTAAGTGAAGTCTAGCATGCTGAGTCACGTACGTTCAGGATGCTACATGCCCTAACTGCCTCAGACAAGATTTCTATTGTCCTTGCATGAACTTGCAGACTGGTACACAAGTTTAGCATAGACTAGAACCCTTCCTAATGCAGGTAGGCTGTGGCAGTTGTAGAATTGATGACAGCCCAATTAACTTGACCATAGTGCTTGGGTATGAATCTCTTCCAGACATGCACCCATTGATGTTGGCGGAACTGCGGTTATCACCAAGAGAATAGTCTGTTGCAGCAAGACCCCGGTACCAATACGTAGTCTAGTTTCCTGGCTGCCATATATTCCTGGGGAGTCAACTATACTGATAGCATTGAAGCCACAGTTACTGGTATATCTCATGCAATGAAATCAATGGCACTGGTGTCAGGGCCACCAGCATTGGAGTCATTGACCATACATTAGGTACCCACATCAATGGTACCAATATGGTTGGCACCAGAGTTAACGGTACTAGTGTTACATACACCTTTACCTCGATATAACGCTGTCCTCGGGAGCCAAAAGATCTTACCATGTTATAGGGGAAACTGCGTTATATCGAACTTGCTTTGATCCACCAGAGTGCGCAGCCCCGCCCCCACAGAGCACTGCTTTACCGCATTCTATCCGAATTCGTGTTATATTGGGTCGTGTTATATAGGGGTAGAGGTGTACCTCAGCTCATATGGTACCAGGGAGTAGCACTCTGGAGCTCTCGATTTTAGCTCAGTACTAGACAGCTTATATGAATTTTATCAGCTGAAGTTTGGCAACTGGAGTCCCCGTGTATGCTCGAGGAGCCCTTCTTGGTTCTTAATGTAGTCTTCATCTCCAGAGGGCTGCCAATTTGGGCCAGATGCCCCCTGGTATGGAGAATTATGTCTCGTCTCTCTGGAGGTTTTCAGGGGTTTTCTTCCTCCGTGAGTAGATGGAGGAGCCAGAGCACTTCTGGTGGAGGAGTACTAAGTTTGCTCAGTTCCAGAATGGCCTGGATTGGAGGCAGGACAAATGGGTTTTTCCATGAGGTACGCCCTTGGACACACCACCTAAGGTTTTTGCATCCCCTTAGTAAAGGGCTTGCAGATACATTTGTCCCTTATATGTCTTGCACCTAGACAAATGAGGCATCTAGTATGCTCTTCATTAATGGCCACAACTGCCTCACAAGAAGAGCAGTTTTTAAAATGTGGGGACTTTTATGTATAGCTGTTCCAGTACTGGGGTACCAACACAGGAGTAAAAACAAATAGAAGTAGTCCTATCAGGGAGAAAACAACACACACACACACACACACACACTTTCCATAGGAAACACTAACAAGCTAGCCTTAGATGGAGTTTACTACCAGCTTTGGGCTGCATTCCAAAGCAACCTGACTCCAAGAAGACCCGGTCTCGGCACGCCGGGGGCCGCTACCGGCCTTACACTGTCCCCGGGCACCTCTTAACGGTTTCACGCCCTCTTGAACTCTCTCTTCAAAGTTATTTTCAACTTTCCCTTTCGGTACTTGTTGACTATCGGTCTCATGCCAGTATTTAGCCTTAGATGGAGTTTACCACCAGCTTTGGGCTGCATTCCCAAGCAACCTGACTCCAAGAAGACCCGGTCCCGGTGCGCTGGGGGCCGCTACCGGCCTCACACCGTCCACGGGCACCTCTTAACGGTTTCACGCCCTCTTGAACTCTCTAACAAGCTAATCTATCTACAGTAAGATTAAGCTAAGAACTCTAGGGCTATTTAACAGAAAAGGGTGCTCACCAGCACTAGAAAGACAGTGAGCTTGAGCCATCACTGAGAACCACAGGCAGTGAGAAGGAGAGGTCGGGGCAGCTCTGCCCTTTATGACCTCGGTTAGAGGTATGAGGACACTCAGGGCACATGCGCCGCCCCAGTGGGAACTCCTGTCTACAAATCTCCGGCTCTAGTGCACTGGGAAAGCACACACCTGAAGTGGAGTATGTATATGCACCAGCACTTGGAGAAAAAACACTGCTATGAGTTAGGTGAAATGTATTATTTTGCAAAATGCTGCATATTCTGCAGTAAACTGATCTCTTTTAAAGCTCACTTGGGTAGTTACACTAGCTGGTCTTTTGCCCAATTATTTTAAGCCTGAATGAATAAATGATGACACTCTACATCAGCTTGAAAACCTCTATTAGCTCTCATATCTGTGTGAAGGAGCACTTTTGTGTGTCTGAAGTGGAGGACCTTTTATGTTTTAATAAAGGAGAAAAATCACACTCTTCAAAAATGGTTTGGCACTCCTGACTGGCAGGGAAAGCACAAGCAAAGCAGATGCTCTGTGTTAACAAATTATCTCTGAATTACTGGCATTGGTAATTTCAAAAGTTCTTAACCTATCATATGTAGGTTTGTTTTTCAACATGATTATAGTAGTTATAGGATTTAAATAATGTTAACACTCTGTATTTAAAAAAAAAAAAAAGAAAGAAAGAAAGAAAGAAAGAGAGAGATGGGCTTGAACCTAAACCCTGGATCAGAATTTGGAAGGCTTCAGAATCGAAACTTGGATTCAGGTCTGGATATCACAGCTACTCCTATCTTTATAATAGGCTGAACCACAACATGGATCCAAACATCTTGATAGTTTGGAGGCTCCAGATATGAATACTTTCTTTTTTACTTGGGCCACTCTCTAAGTGTGATGTTATCTGATTAGAATATGACCATACAAATCATTGTTGCTACCACTGTTATATAGTTGCAATGAATCTTATACAAAGTGTGTCAAGTATGGTGCCAATAGAAAGCATTAAACGGTTCACAGGCTAAATGACCCGAGTCAACCTTTAGAGACATGTTAGAAAAGTATGTGAATGGTAATTAGGGTCATTCCATGTTAGATAGGCTAGAACTTTGAAATACAAACATGTATTGTTAGAGAATTGGAGGTGATATTAATTGTATGTGTTTACTTACATCTTGTTAGATGTCAGCCCTGTAAATAGACAGCTCCTGTCTATCACTATAGCAATTGATTCAGAGATCAAAAGGGAATATTAACATTTAGATGAATGTTGGGTGAAATAGTGTCATTGTCTATATGTCTCTTTAAAGTTTGTAATAAACTGCTTAATGGATACATTATTTTATGTTAATCCCTGTAGCTAGTTACCGGTGATGCTTAGGAAATAGGTCTACTTCAAAGTCTCCATGATTGCCTATTGTTAGCCTAAGGACTCTGAACTGTCAAAAGATGGCCTGGAACTGTATAAAAACACTTGGGTCCTGATCCTTTTTATCTCAGATCTGCTTGATGCTTCATGCAGGGGAAGCTTAAGTCATAAGGCTGAGATCTCCAGTCCCACCTGGATTACCCTGAATATGGACATTGGACTATAACCTATGGACTAATTCTGAAAATTCTTTGCAACTACAAAGCTTACCATCTCTACTATGAATCTAATCTCAAAACTATACTCATGTCTGTATGTATATTGATCTTTTAACCACTACTCTCTCTCTTTTCTAATAAATTTTAGTTTAGTTAATAAGAATTGGCTGTAAGCGTGTATTTAGGTAAGATCTGAAATATTCCTTAACCTGGGAGGTAATGTGTCCGATCCTTTGGAATTGGTAGAACTTTCTTATATGATGAATAAGATTTACAGTAATCCTCATCATATCTGACTTGGGTGTTTGGGTGGAGACTTGAGGCTGGGTTGCTTTAAGAGAACTGTGTTGTTGGCTTCTGGGTAACCAGTCAGGTATTATAGAAGCTGTTTTGTGCTTGCTTGGTAAATCTAAGTATTAGAATATCCACCAGCTTTGGGGATTGTTTGCCCCATTCTTCGCAATTGATTCTAATTGAGTAACTACAGCATGGCTCCCTGGGACCCCGGTCACACTAAGTAAAAAGCATCAAATTAAATAAATTTGCTTGTCCACTCATGTAATGCTGATGTGGATTTATTGTGGAAGATAGGGACCTGGGAATTGAGAGGGCTGAGTCAGAATTCCTTAAATCAGGCTTTGTGGGCATTGCTGGGGCCTGTTTTGCTCCCCAACCCCCAAGCACAGTACAGTTACGGTAGCCTTAACTCTAATTTAATTATGTTTTTTTCTATGTGGATATGATTTCTGATTTATTTTTTAAATATCAGGTACACTTAAGAGAGCATTATTAAGGGTTGAATCAATTTATTTCTTTTACCTTTTTCATTTAATTGGAAAACAGATCCTCCATATATGGCTAAATTGAGGTCTTTGCTTTCAACAGAATTTGGCCTTTTTTTAGCTACTGATGTCGGATTAGAATTCCACTCCGATGGAGGTAGATCCTTATGTGAATCTTCTGCCTATAAATGCAAAAATGTAATATAAATGGTGTTCTAGTCACAAACAATTTACAATTTTGGATGTCTATCAGCAGATCTTTAATTTAGATGTTAATGTTGATTCAAAGTAACCTATGAGAGGGGATATAAATTACCTGGATTGTTATTTGCTGAATAATATTTAAAAAAACAAGTTAAAGATTTTTTCTTAGCAAAAAACTGTAACTGGAGAAAGAATAAGCTACCTTTTTCCATGCCTCATGTGTAGCCAATAACAATTCCATCTCTGTTGCTACTATGTTGTAGGTATCATTAAGAAAATGCACCATTTCGGGAGCCAGTCTGTCAGAGTTATTATCTAGTGTACGGAAAACAAAATTGAATTGATTTTAAAAGTCATTTACAAATGCAAGTCTTGAGTCCTCCATATTTTGCACACCCAAAACCACACAATTAAACAAATACAGGGTCAGACTCAAAGGACCTGATTCTCCACTGCCTTGCGCCCTGTGTGGAATCTTACACCTGTGCAAAGCGAATGCAGGTTGGGTACAAAATACTACCATTGGTGTAAGTGAATGGAGAATTCTGGTTGGTTGTGTCGTAACCCCACTTTAGACTCTTTTCACATTGCAGATGAATACACACAGTTTGGGGAGCAAAAAATCAGGTCCAAAAGACTTAAAAGCAAAATTAACACTGCATTTTCCAACCTTAAGGTACCTAAGAATGACTCCTAAGATTGAGTAGGAGATTGGAATTCCAATTAAGTGCAATTAATATTTATAAAGCACTTTTAAAAGTGAATATTTTCAAGAGACCAAAGTCAAGTCATTATTATTATTATTGAAGGGAATCAATTTTTAATGTTAACTTTACAAAAAATTCTTGTTTAATTCAACCACTTACATGAACACTAAGACAACATGTGATTTTCACATGCAAACCAATTTATTCAAGAGCATACATCGAAATAAGGAATCCTGTAGCTGTTTCATTTCTAGCTTCATGTAGGAGATACAGCAACACTAAACAGGACATTTTTCAGATTTCCTAAGATAAAAAACGAATTTGAAAACAGCAGAACATTCCTGTGGTAAACCATAATTACTGCTAAGCTGCAGTTGGTATGATATTGTTATATAATATATTATACAAATAAATGAAAGAGAAATATATATTATTATATATATTTCTCTTTCATTTATTTGTATATTATTTTCTTCTCAGATATATTTTAGCAGAATTTTTTTTTTAATAAAAAACACAAAATAATAAACAAAAAAGGACAATAAGCAGCATGGACTCAGTCCTCCTATGAGATCTGCATAGGCTGACCCCTGCATCTGCACAGAATCCTACTGACTTCAGCGGGTCTCCAGACAGGTACAGAGGTCTGCCTGCAGAGAACTCACTGTAGGATCAGGGCCTATGGCAGGAAATAATGGCATACAGTGACTTCTTCAATTTCATACTGAAAGGTGAAGACATATGAATGAAATTGATGGACGTTACTGTGGCAAGCATGGAGCTGTTAGGTAATAATCTGAGCATACGGATATGTAATAATTGTATGAATATTGTATGTGGCCCGGTCAGTGAGGTAAAGTTACTGTATAGCTATAATAGGTTATTAAACTTTCCTGTATGGATGTATTGGTCTATCTTAATAGCAGGCTGTTGGAAAAACAAGCAGGAAAGCAACACAATGGCTCTAGGTAAGCAACCTCCCAACAACTGGGTAGCAATTACAACACAATGGCCTACTTCCAGACTCCAGCCTAAAGTTATGCATCTGTTTTACCAAGACTGGGAGTCTAGCGATCAAAAGGGACACTAAATGGTGTCAATTCCTGTGAGCAAGTTTTTAAAACACTGAGCAGCTTTTAAAGACAGAAAACTCCCAGCAGCAGACAGAAAGAACTGGTTTGTGATTTAAGGGAAGGGGCTTTCACTCAGAGCCTAGCAGCCTTGTGGTGCCTATAGGAAGCTTAGGTCTACCAGGATCCCCATCTGGAAGATGGATAGACACATGGGTTAGCTAGACGTGAATATTGTCTGTTTTATTGTTTTACGGTCTTTTTATTTTAAATGCTTTTTTTTTTTTAAATACTTTCCTTTAAGAAGGCTGTCTGGTCACTGGGTACCACTGTCATAGCTCCTGGAGGGAAAAAAACTGCAGGAACTGAAACTAAGTCAGACCTGGTCTGAGAGTGGGAGAATTGGGTGATTCCCTCCCAAGGCACATGACAGCTCAAGGCATGAGATGTGAGAGGGGATGAACTCAGAGATCAGGACGGAGTCAGAAGTGCAGCTAGCTTGGTAACAGTGACAGTTATGTGAGAGACATATGTAGTAACAAATTAAACCGCAGGCCAAATTCATCCATGGTGTTAACTCCCCCAACTTCAGTGGAATGACATCAGGGATAAATTTGACCTACTTAGCCCACATCCTTCGATTTGGCAAATCTGTATTTGGTGCAAGATTGAAGGAGAGGTAAAGACAGCTTGCTTTCAGGTGGCATTTTATCTGAAAAGATGGGGATAATGATACTTACTGCCTTTGTCAAGTGCTTTGAGAGCTATGAAAAAAAGTACAATGAAAAGTATGGTATCAGATATAGGTACTATTCGTCATTACAATCCCTAGATCCTGGGCCAACCAGGGACTGGGCCATTTCTCAGCATAAATTAGAGCTGACAAAGGACTGCTCTCACTTACATCCAGCAACCCACTGTTCCAAAGAGCCATACTGGCACCCAGGAATCAATGGAGTGGAGGGACACATTGGCGATGCTGCCCCTTTTCCTATAGGAAAGATCCATGCATTGGAAGATAGCAGGATGTTTGGCATAAGAGATGCTACAGTCCTCCCAAGGATTTTCAAGTGTAGGAAAATCCTTAGGAGGCCAGATCTGCTTGCTTTACAGCTGCTTTGCTCAACTAAAATGATGCAAAAGCAGCCAGAGAAGGAACCAGAACCTGACCCATTATTTCTGTGGTGCAATCAATTCTTGTTTATTCATAAAAAGAGTAGGTGGCTTGATTGGAGTCTCTCAAATCTTTTGTTTAATACTTTTGTAGACAAAGATTTAGCTGTAACAGTAAGATTTGCAGATAGTGGCAGTTGTTTTTATTGCCCAAGCTTGTTTCCACATATATATGGCACAGACAGTATATCTTAACTCACCAAGTCTGAACTGACAGCTAATGCGTTCTGCAGCTTTTAAGCACTGTTGCTTCAGCCAAATCCTTGTATCTTCTTCCAACTTCTTCTGATCTCTCTCACTCATGTTTGTGGAAGACTAGGTACAGAAGGTTTGGGTTATCACAAGAACATAACATCTTTTATAAACAGTTCTTGTCATTTTTTGCTGCCAGGGCCAAGACTGTTGATTATCACATTAGGGAAGGAAGTTTTAGTAGAGAAAATTTGCCAGTGAGCAGTGCCTTATGTCAGTCACTGAGAGGAAGGTCTGGTGCCAGTGAATATAGAGGGAAGTCTTCTCTCCCAAGAATTTTATTCCTCAGTAAAATTATTTTGAGTCAAACTTACTTCTAAATATCTTTATCTTGGAGAAAAGTTTACTTGAAGGAATATCTTATTTTTCAGAAAGAATACCCAGAGTCATGCTTACTTCTCAGTACCTTTATGCTTGAGATTACGTTCCTTTGCTATACGACACACTTCTTCTTCATGTACCAGTCTTACTCTGCCTTACTCTCAAATGTTAAACTCCAAGGCTGGATATATCCACCAATGGAAAAAGACATAGGAGGTGAAAAGTAATACAAGAAGCTCTGAATTACAATTCATGGAGTTCCTGAAGCATCATTCCAGGTTGTGGTTTGTAGGACCAATGGAGGGGAGAACCCTTGAACAAGATGGATGTTCTGAGATTTGTCAAAAAGTTTAATGGATCCCAGGGCAATCACACAGAGATCTGACCCCTCCATTACTCCCTACATCCTCGCTTCCTTTGGTAGCATGGTGCATGAAGTCACACTGCCATTACCTCCTTGCCTATCTTTGTCCTCTAACCCCCAGTTAAAGAAGGATACATGGCAAGTTGCTGCTGACAGAAGCAGTGGATCTGAAACACCTCTATAAAATATTTCTTGCAAAAACAAATGCATTGGACTTCAAAATAGTAATGAACTTCTTCCTTAGAGATAGCAAAAGCCTAATTTGAAAAACAAGTGATGAAGTACTTAACTCTGAAAACTAATACATTGTTTTGTGATTTTATTAAGGGATGTTCAGAAGTGTAGTGAGGTCTTTTATTTTGGTTCTGATTTAAAAAAACAAAAACAAAAAACCAATGTAAATAAGGCACAAAGTAGTTAAAAGTTCTGCCTTCCTACTTTTTGTGGCTTAAAGTTAGATGTTTAAGGCAGGGGGAACATTTTTTTCAAAGAGGAGTAACTTTTCCCTAAAGAAAATCTGTAGTAACTTTCTCACAAAGACAATGATTTTAGGGAGTGATCTTGTCCCAAGATATTCTTACTGAGGAATAATAAATTCCCACAGTAGCAAGTCCTGTTATCAGGATACTCTTATTAAGGGAAATAACCTTTTCCTAGGGTAAAGATACCACACAGACTAAGCTTGATTCAGGCTACTCTTAATGTGGAGCAAGAAATTCCCAGATTTAAAAACACTCTACTGCTTTGGCAACAAAAGATTCTAGTAGCCAGACAATCAATGCTTAAGAAGATTTTAAAGATATGGAACAAAATCCTGAGCTCCTTGCTCAGTTCACAGGCGAAATTTCCATTGAAGTTCATGACATTTTTGCCTGAGTAAGGTCCTCAGGATTTTGTCCAGAACTGTATACACAACAGGACAGCAGCCACACTACCATCCTTCCATAATGAAGAACTGAATACTCCCATCATCCTTGTCACGCACAAATGCTTCCAAACCTGTCAAGTCTGCTACCACATGAATTCCGTTCTAAGAAGAGTCTGCTCAAAGGGCTAGATCCTACAATCCTAACTCAGACAAAATTCCCATAATGTCTATGAAAGTTTTGCTAAGTTAGGACTACAGAATCTATCCTTATATGAGTTTGATATCTCACTGAATCTGGACTTGAACCATAGCTCCAAATGAGAAAACCCTCACATATACACCCATCATCTTGTTTTCTTTTCAAGTTTCCTGAGAGGAGAAAAAAAATACTTGAAAGCCTGTTAGATACAAGGTAAAAGATATATAACATTTTAATCTTATTTCAGATCAATTAACTATACTGAAAAATTTTTAAGTACAATTTTATAACTGAGAACAAAATAATCCACTTTACTTTTATGACAACAACAGATTTGTACATGTTCACGTTATGTTACTGTAGGCTCAAAGCTCCCATAACTCACTTACTAGTAGACTCGGTTGATTAGGACACTCATTAAAATATTTTTTAACAAAATGTTGGCCAAGAAGACAGAAAACCATTTGTCGTTGTTTAGGATTTCTTAGTTGGTGCTTCACGTCATCAGCAAGAGCAGCTCCAAGTTTGTCTAAAACCTAAAGGAAAAATAAATTATAGTAAATATTCAGTTTGCAGTGTTGTTGTAGCTGTGTTGGTCCCACAATATTAGAGAGACTAGGTGGGTGAGTAACGTTTTTTATTGGATCAACTTTTGTAGGTCAATAGCTTGTCTCTTTCACCCACAAAAGTTGGTCCAATAAAAGATGTTACCTCACCCATCTCGTCTCAGTAAATATTTTAACATACTGTAATTCCAGAAATTCTTCACACTTTAATTCAGGCTAACTATTGACTTTTAATGCACCCTGCACTGTAGTAGCTGGACATCACCTGAAGTTCTTTAAGGAGCAATCTTTCATCTTAATGTGGCTGATCCAGAAGTCTCATTTTATTTCAACATGTTGCCATGCAGAACAATCCCAGTCTTGGTTCCCAAGCTCATCTTTCTGCTATTGGGCTAGAACGATCTGAGGCAGCAGACTGCTCCTTCCCTGAGGCAATGCAAGCAACTTACCTTGTTCCTTAGCAGAATCCTCTGTGTGACACATGGAGCAATACTGACAATCACCCAAGGCAGATGATTCCAGCCCTCCTTAGTGGCATGGAAGGTCATTGCAATAAGAGAATTTTGAGAGAGGGATGGGAAAGGAAAATAAATGGTGGAATCCCAGAGAACCCACTTACTGTGTAAGGTATTGCAACATTGGGCCCTATGCTGTAAATAAAATTGATGCCACTCAGATTATTTGACTTCCCTATTTGTGGATTCAAAACTAAACAATGCATTTTGTTTGTAGGTGTTTGTTTCTTTTACATAGCAGGTTAAAATGGGCGGGGGGGGAATCTGCGTTGATTCTGCTTTATAACTCAAAGCAAATAAAGATTTCAAGATGATTACTGCCAACAATTCTTAGAGATTATGATAAAAAGGGGGAAGGGGAAGAATATAATATACCTCTACCTCGATATAACGCTGTCCTCGGGAAACAAAAAATCTTACCGCGTTATAGGTGAAACGGCGTTATATCGAACTTGCTTTGATCCACCGGAGTGCGCAGCTCTCCCCACCCCCCCAGAGCACTGCTTTACCGTGTTATATCCGAATTCGTGTTATATCAGGTCGCGTTATATTGGGGTAGATGTGTAATTTGAACAAAACTTTGAACTATATAAACACTATGAAAGGAAGGAATGCTTTAGGGTTTACCTACAAGTAATGAAATTTTATTAAGCAAAGAAAAGTTAAGGCTGAATATCAGAAAACCCATAAGAAAGCAAAATACTCTGACAATTTTTTATTAAATTGTATTTCAGAATTATGAAAGAATTATGGGGCAAACTCAGATCTGGTGAAAGTATGAATTTGGTTTGATGTTTATGCTAGCATTCTGTTCAAGTATGTCCATCTGTCCAGGTATTTATAACATGCCTTGTCCATGATATGAGTGAAACTAAAGTTACAGAACGCAAACAGTCTGGAAGATTGTAATCTTCCCCTTGCCTCATATGTATCAAGAGTTTCTTTAGCTGTTTTTAGGGGGAAGGGAATTTCTGTTTTTGTGTAAACACACTGCCTTTAGAGAATTTATTGTGGGAAAGCTAATGTGAACAGTTGAGTAACACTCTGATGCATGACTTTTGTCCTAACTTTCAAGTAGAGTAACAAACTTCTTGACTATCTAACTGAAATATTCATTAGAATATTTACCTACTTGCATATTCAAAAACAACAGTTGTTGTTTTAATACCCTCCACGCTAAATGTCATATAAGCAAAGCAACAGGAACAAGGACAGCTCAAAAATTGAAAAGATGACATCCACATGTATTTAAATCATTATTAATAGATGCATATTTTGCAAACAAACACTTTACCTTATGCCATGGTTTTCCTGGTAATAATGTCTCTTGTAGGCTAGAATTTAACCAAGATACATCCAAAGTCTGATGATTTCTACATAATCTTATCCTTGCATGTCCAGATGTTCCTCCAACTTTATCCATTTCATGTGATATTTTCATCAGACACAGATTTCCTTATGTGCTCGTCAGCTTTATGCAGAACTTCTTAATTATATGATGCTGAAAAACCTCAGTCAGGGAAAATCATTAACATATATGTTACAATCTAGCTAGAAATATTATTTAAGAAAGTTATTTCTTCTCCGTGATGACATTTTTCCAATCCATCATTCCAGCAGCCATTTAAAACTTCTTATTCTGAACTAAATTACATATTTCAATAGTAACAGAAATTACAGAGGAGCTGGGTGCACAGTGCTCAATCCATACTGAATTCCCACTAGAAGTCCAGTGTATGGAGGACGTACAAGATCAGACCAATAAAGACACAGAGTTCCTGTAGCATCACTAACTTACATTAGCACCTTTGTACAATTTTATAAATCATTTACTCTTTTGTCCAAATTCATGTTGAAGCAAATCCCCATTAAACTTCAATAGGAACTGGCCCATAGCTTCTAGAAGACTTCTCAGGATTTGGGACAATTTCCCCCTCCCAATCCATACCACACAAGGCCCTATGCAAAGTCCACACTGAAGGATGTGATTTTCACAAGTGTTGACCAGCCAAAACTCAATGGGATCTGTGGGTGCTCAGCACCATTTAAAATCAAGCCTCAGGTGCTTAAATGGGGCATAGTGTACTAAAAGACACTCTCGTTCAGGTAAGAATGTTGTATAGACTATATCACTAAGTAATGGCAGATTAATGACAGATGAATACATTAATATCTGTGTACACTTTTAGGTTGTAAAGTGTTTATATACATAAAAGTATCATTAGTACAATGAGTGCAATTTAAAATTCAGCATTTACTGTTCTGCACTAACTGCAGTACCATATATATTATTCTCAATTACCACAAGGAGATATAAATGCTGAAGTTTTTAAATAGCACCTACTCTATTATTTTAATGACTCAGGCCCTGATCCTACAAAGATTAATACATGTGCTTAACTTTACACACTGTGTATCTCATTGAAGTCAATAGGACAATTCACTGTTTAAAGTTAAGTATGAGTCAGAAGGATTGGGGCTTTAATTAAGAGAAACGAGAGAGGAGCTACTGAATTAGGGTTCTATCTTTAAGTTGTACTGAAATAATTAATTTAAAAGTTTTTATAACTTTTGTATAAAAAAGTCCCCTTGGGCTGAAAACTGAGAGACACATTCTCAGATCCAAAAGCATTTTCTCTGTAATAGTTTTGCATATAAAACCAATATATTACATTTCTATTATGTTGCACTTTTACAACTGAGAAACATTTATTTTTAAAATAGGGACCTAGGATTCAGGATCGATGTGTATTAATCACTGTAAGCCCCTGTCCTTCAGGGATGCACCACATGGACAAAGGGGTGTGCCCAGAGAGGTCACTTTGCAAGATGCACACCTTAATTTCTGCTTTAATTGTCAAAGTGAGAAACAGTATTGTGCTCAGTTTACCAAGCGATCCAGATCACTCAGTATCAGTGATCTGTCCTCTTTATTATTTACCATTCCCCCAATTTTTGTGTCATCTGCAATCTTTATCGGTGATAATTTTATGCTTTCTTCCAGGTCATTAATAAAAATTTTAAATAACATAGGGCCAAGAACCAGTACCTGAGGGACCCCACTAGAAACACAGCCATACTAAGATGATTCCCCATTTACAAATACATGTTGAGACCTATCAGTTAGCCAACTTGTAATCCATTTAATGTGTGCCATGTTCATTTTATATCTTTCTATTTTTTTTTAATCAAAATAGCATTAGGTACCAACTCAAATGCCTTTATCTCTCTCTTTCAGATACTTATGTGGCCTCCATTACCATAGTATCTAAGCATCTTACAATCTTTAATGTTTTTATCTTCACAACAGCCCTGTGAGACAGGGAAGTATTATCATCACTCAATTTACAGATGGGGAAATGAGGCACAGAAAGAGAGACTAAGAGTTAGTCTACACATGAAAATAAATCTGTAATGTGAATTTAAAGCAGATTCTTGATTAACTCCATGTGCAGATGCTTTTATTCTGAAATAAGAACATCCACACATGGAGTTAATCAGGAACAGCTATTCCAGAATAACTCCCTGTGTACACAAGCACTAAGTGACTCGCCCAAGATCATACAGGAGTCTGTGGCAGAGCTGGCAATTGACTCCAGATCTGCTGCGTCCCAGGCTAGCACCCTAACCACTGGACCATCCTTCAAAGATCCAAATCACAAAAATCTGAACCCCACCACCACAGTACAAACCCCAATAAATATTTAAACCTTTACAGAGCTTCAAATAAAAAAATCATAATACTTTGCACATATAGTGCTCTGATTCAAAGCACCGGACAAACATTAATTTACCCGTCAGTAGGTATTGACACATTTTACAGAGAAAACTAGGGGTTAAGTGACTTCCCAAATTCAGGCCGGGGCAGAGCCTGGATGAGAAATCATGACTCCTGCTTCTCAGTTGTGCTCTTAGTCCACACCTCACTCCCAATATCCAGGTAATTTGAGTCATAACTCTCCAACTTCACTCCTACCGTTCGCCCCCTCATCCGTGGCCCCCACTGCCACATTCACCCTCATAGGGCACCTACCAGCTTCATCAAAATCCAGCCCCCAGCACCTTCAACTAGGGTGACCAGATGTCCCGATTTTATAGGGCCAGTCCTGATTTTTGGGTCTTTTTCTTATATAGGCTCCTATTACCCCCCACCCCCTGTCCCTTTTTTTCACACTTGCTATCTGGTCACCCTACCTTCAACTCACTAGCACCTGCAGACAACACCCTCCAAAATCCCTGCTCCTCGCCTTCCTCCATCTCTCCCTTCGGCCCACGGGCGGCCCCCTTCCTTTCCTACCCTCTCTTCTCAACCCCCTCCTCAACCCCCGACCCCCACCCAATCTTCCTCGCCCCTCTCCTCTTCCTCACACCCTGACTGCCACCGCTCAAACCGCTCACGCCCCAGCTCCTCTCCTTCCTCCCCCGACCCCTCACGGCTCTCAAACGGCTCACCCCCACCCCGGCCTCCGCCCCACAACTCCCCCGTGCCCCCTCCTCACCATCTGCCTCCCCCTCCCCCGCGGGCTCGGCTGCTCGCTGGACGCAGGGCCTGAGCCTTGTTGCTATGGCGACAAACAGCTCCGGGCCTTCCTCCTCCTCCAGCTCCTCCTCTTCCCACAGCCGGTAGTTGCTGCGGCTTCTTCCCCCGCCCCCAATTTAGCCCAGGCGTCAGCGATGGAGGCCTTGGGAGGCCGCGGTCCGGGCAGCAGGGCTGGGCACGGCGCCCCGGCCGCGTTATGAGGTAAGGCTGCGGGGGCCGGGGTGATTTGCCCCTCTGGCTCCGCCCCTTACCTGCGCTGCGGCGGATCTGCCCCGGGCTCTGTCCTCGGGCCGTGTAAACGGGGATTGGGCCCTCGCTGTCTAGTGCCAGGGTGGAAATGGAAAGGGGAGGGTGTTGCCCCTCACAGTTTATCCCCACCTCCACTGCCTTATCTGGGGTTCAAATGGAATTGGGGGGAATTTGTCCCCCACCCTCCGTGCAAATAGAAGGGGGGCATTTGCCCCTCCCTGTCTGCCCTCTCTCCCCCTGCCCCCTTGCTAGGGGAGGAAGGTGGAAGGGGAATTAGCCCCACTCCCACTCCCACCCCTGGGTGGAGATGAAAGGGGGCATTTACCTCTCACTGACTGGTGCTGCCCACCCACGTTCACCTAGGCTGGCACAGGAGGGTGTGTATGTCACCCCCTCTCTGTCCCTGCTGGGAAGGGAAAGTGGGGATTGGTGCTCCTCTGGGTGCTCTTTTGTTCATGACCGTATTTACCTGGCATCAGTGTCTTTGCCTTGGGAGGAACTCAGCAGTGGTGCCATCCCAGAGCAGCAGGGTGACATTCTGATGTGATGGTGTCAGGCCAGGATGCTGTGTTGGGTCATCACCACACTGTGACAGATAGATGTTTTGTAGGCTAGACAGGTGGCTTCAGAACCTGTTTGCAGGACACCATTTCTGATAAACCTGGGAGCATCCCATAAACTCAGGCCTGAGTAGGAGGAGCCGACATGTTGAAAAAGTAAAATTAAAGGGAATTTAAAAAAAATGTGTTTCGGTCAGTGTTCAGAGAGTAGATTTAAGATCTATTAATTAAAATACAAAATGTTTGTTAATATATATATATAACATTAGGGTGCCTATTAAACACTTAAATTAGGAAATGAAAAGAATTCTCATAGTAACATTAACTCAGCCATATTATGCATTCTATGTGTTTTATAGTATGATTTAATAATAAATGCAGTTTTTTAAAAGTTCTCTAAACAGGTAAACTGCCATGGGCTGATTCTGCAAAGCCTTACTACTAAGCGAAATGCTCTATTAAAACAATGGAATTACTTACAATATAGGAACTACTTTGTCCTGGTAGTTTTTGCAGGAGCAGGTCAGAAACCACCAAATCAAGAATGCTAATTACATTAATCAGTTTTAGCAACATAAATATTAAGGGCCTGATCCTGCAAACCCACGCATGAGAAACTTTATTCATACACTCAGTGGTCTTGTTGACTTCAGATCTTTGGATTACTCACACACACTAAGTACAGTACATGAGTTTTTGCAAGACCGAGGCCTACAATATGATCGTAGGACAACAGATAATATATCCGTAATAGCTCTGAATGTTAGTGAGAAGTTTTACTGTGCATGCAGTTTTTCTTAAATGCTAATAACCCAATTTTTTTTTTACAAATTAGCAGAATCTAGTTTTGTTTCAAATGTTAAGTCTTTGCTAATGTAGATATGTGCACAAATAGCATATTGAGGTTTTCTTGCAATTCAGATTGTATGTTTTTCATGCTTGCATAACTGAAAAATAGGTCAATAGATTTTACTCAAACTTCCCTACATGTCCAACAAAAGAAACATTTTTGAGAAAATGGTGAGCAACTGAAAAGGGTTTATAATGAAATCCCAACTAAACCACAACTGTAGTGTTTGCTACCAGATAAATATTGTAAAAATACTTTGCACTTCTGTGCTATCTTAATCCAGTAATCTCAAAACACTTTCCAAAGAATATCTAATGAAACAATACACCATTCCTGGGGTGTATATAAGAACTATTATACCCATTTGACAGATGGGGAGACTGAGGCACAGAAGTGAAATGAATTGCCAAGGGACACAGTGAGTAAATGACAGCACTGGGAATAAAACTCAGATCTCTTGCTCTAACCATTAGACCACTCTTTACTGTCTGCAATTGCCTTTGGACCTAGATTCTCTACCAACCCTAACCCAGTCCCACATATTAGCTCTTTATTTCCTGCTTTCTTCTCCCTCCCAGGATTACATTGCCTATGCAAAGCCCCCATATGGTGCATGCTCTTCCCAGTGCCTTTTAAAAGTGGATTAACCTGGTTCCACTCACTTCCCCAGACAGGATAATCTCATCTGATAATCCCATAATGGCACTCAGTTTTCAGTACTCACTGGATTTTGATTAGACTTGTCTGTGTCTAAATATATGCCATTTTATGGATGCTTAATTGTGTAGTTCCCATCCCCCACCTTTATTATTTCCTTCTATAATCTCATGATGGTTCCCAACCTTTTTCTGTAAATTTATATATCATGTTAAAACTTCTGCTACACAAGCTAGTGCCTCTGTCTCCTCCTATTCAGCTGGGTGCTTTCTAATTTTCAGTGTAGCTTTGGCTGTTCCAGACTGTATGTTTGGCAGCCCATTGAGGGTTACAGTATACATCACTGAATGATCATCAGGATGGCCAAAAGGCTGTGTATTTCAGAGAGACAATTCTCTTTTCCTAACTAAATGGAACACTGCTCCTTTAAACATGGCTTTTTCCCCCCCTTTAGGAGACATAGCAGTGAGACAAAAGAATCTGGACCAGAGAGAGATCCGTTCAACGCCATGCAATCAAATTGCAGTCATCTCCACAATGCCCCAGGAAGTGGTGATGTTCCCTCATCCACTCAGAGTGCCCATACAGCAGGGCTGCCAGGAGAAGGCTCTTGCCACCATAGTGGAGATGTTCACGTCCAGCTAAGCTCTGCCTTGGGAGAAGCTGGGGAAAACCCCAGTTTCAGGCACATACGGTCAGGTTCCCAGGGCCGTTCACATGGCCACTCCCACAATGAAGCGAGGGGGCCCGAAGATTCCACCTTAGATTCAGAGGAACACAGTGGCAGCTCCATCTCTGAGCTCAGATATCTCTTCCAGTGGCTGCACAAAAGTCTTCCATACATCTTGATTCTGTGTATCAAACTGACCATGCAGCATATAATCGGTAGAGTATAACAGAGTATGGTATGAGGGAACCAGCCCTTTTTTCCTGCATTCAATCCTGCTTATGAGCATGCCTGAAGTATAATTTGATTTACTTTTAGCTTTATTTTAATTTGATTTCTTCACTGGAAGGAGAAATTTCCTAAAAGAGATTTCAATCACTTATCTGTTTTTCTTTTGTTAGCATATACAATGTAGCTTAATTATTTTAGCTTGATTGCCTGAGCTGTTAAAATTGTATTATGTTATTGCAAGTACTTGCTAGAAGTGCATTTATTTTGCTCTTATTTTATTTTAATCCAGTTTCTTATTTTCCTCCATATAACTGACCCTTTTTCCTAATAGGCATTTCTCTTGGAATTGGGCTGCTAACAACTTTTATGTATGCAAACAAAAGCATTGTAAATCAGGTTTTTCTAAGAGTAAGTATTGCCTGTTGCAATGAAGTTGAAGTGTTTTTACGTTAACTATTACCCAAGACTTCCATGAATCAAGTTTTTGAGAGAAATGTGAACTGATCTTATATTAATTTAGTAAACAAAACAGATAAATATCATAGGATTTTTGAGATGTAAATGTTTTAGCTATCAATAAAATTTACACACTTCTAAGCCTGACTTAGCACTTGTCAGAGAAGCATACTTTGCAAATTTAAAATAAAATATTGGTACAATCTCTTTTTCTGACTTTCCATATCGAAATGCCCGACAATGCTTCTGCCGTTATGAGACAGAAATTCTTAGCTGTATTTTAAAAACTGTTAAGACTACCATTTCATATGCAGAGTATCTGTTATGAGGGCACAGGGGTTATTGAGAATTTTGTTACTTTGAAAAGCAATTATATATATAAACATTAAACATATAAAAAACATTAAACAAAAACATTTCCTTAAGAAGTGTTACTGCTTGGGCGTTCATCCCATTAAAGTGCATGGAGATCTGTGTGAGCACAATGATCTGCCCTTGCACTTCTTCTTCCTGGTCTAAAGTAACATAGCAGCATCTAGTACTAGTGACTCTGTTCAAATACTGCAGTTGTAGTTTTATTGAGTGTGAAAGAAATTAACTTGAGACTTAAAAAAAAATCAAAGTAACAGACAACTATTACATTTTTAATGTGTATCTTACAGGAAAGGTGCTCCAAGTTGCAATGTGCTTGGGTACTGATATTCCTAACCGGGTCATCTCTCCTCTTGTATTATACCTTTCACTCTCAGTCACTTTATTACAGGTAATTAGCAGAACATCTATGTTATATTAGTCACTTTAAATGAAATGTCATTTCTTGTGAAAACCTCATCTTTGCTCCTGGCATTTTTTTTTTAAAGAGAATCAAGAAGTTGGCTTCTCTTAACACAAATAAATAAATAAATGATGGGTCCAGTCCCGCAAAGCCTTACTGCAAAACACTAATGTGAAGAAGGGTTTGCAAGATTAGGCCCTATGTCTGGGGTTCACTGGCACAGCTTGGGTTTGAGTCTCAGCCCTATTACCCCTTGGTGTGGGAGTACTGGGGATACAGTGCCATGAGTTTCTAGCAGGGCATGTGTCTAAGTTTCTTCTCTCACTAGTTTACAACAACCCTGCTAACTAAGGGGCAACATTGGCAGAATGGGAAAGGGAGCAAGTACCTGTATGGCAGGATAAAGGTTACAATGCAGATGTAAAGTGGATTTGAAATGGGGAGCGCTTCATGGATGACAAAAGATCTCTCTTTCCCACTCCTCCTAGAGGAAAACATTACACTATCTAAACATGCTTTTTTTTTTTTTTTAAATGTACCATTTTAAATGAAACTGTACACTAATATCCATTCATGGTGTGTACCTCTGGAGAGTGTACCCTCGTAATTTTAGATATTTCTTTTTGTAGCTTAATCTTTTTAAAACCTACTGTGGATTTTCTGAACTTCTGGGAGGTACTTTGGATCGTGGGAATCACAGACTTTATTCTGAAATTCCTCTTCATGGGCTTCAAATGCTTTATTCTCTTGGTGCCTTCTTTTATGATGTCTTTTAAATCCAAGGTAAGAAAATAATCTATACTTAGCTTTAGCATGAAGTTCCTTTTACAGTACAATCAGCCAGTCATGAATTCCACCTAGAGGAACATTTTTCTTAATTAAAGCTCTGCGCATTATCTGTCCATGCAGGGGAAGGGAAAAACCATTGTCAACTATTTTTTGAGTATGGTCTTTCAGCTAGTTGTGCATCCATTTTATAGTAATTTAATCTAGACTGCATTTCCCTTGTTTGGTTATGAGAATGTCATGTGAGACTGCATCAAAAGCCTTACTAAAATCAAGTTATGTCACATTTACTGCTTTCCCCTAACCACCAGGCCCAGTAACCCTTTTAAAGATAGAAATTCGGTTGGTTTGGCGTGATTTGTTCTTGACAAATCCATGATAGTTATTCCTTATTGTATTGTCCTCTAGGTGCTTATAAATTGATTGCAAAACTGTTTTAAAAGGGAGAGCATGGAGCTTTTAAAGAATACAGAGTAACTTGGGGGGGGAGGTGAATGGAGTTCTGATTTACATGTGGTTGTAAAATAAAAGGCCTTTTCTTAACCCCCGTTTTTCTCAGCATTATATATGCGGACAATTTTTAACAGAAAATTGATCTCTATGTTTGGATTTTTCTTGTAACTTTTTCCCTTTTTTAATGCTTATGAAAGCAAGACTGATAACACTGGTAAGTAGGTAGGCACTCATAGAATATCAGGGTTGGAAGTGACCTCAGGAGGTCATCTAGTCCAACCCCCTGCTCAAAGCAGGACCAATCCCCAGACAGATTTTTGCCCCAGATCCCTAAATGGCCCCCTTAGGGATTGAACTCACAACCCTGGGTTTAGCGGCCAATACTCAAACCACTAAGCTAACCCTACTTGCCAAAGACACCCCTATTCTGATCTTATGTACCTTGGTTTTTCTGGCCTTCTCTTGAGCAGAGCCTGCTAGTTATGCATTTGTTTTATGCTAGTTGACAAATGTCAACTAGCGACTTGCCAAAGATCATCCGTTTTGTTTTGTTTGTCTTGTTTGTAACACCGTGCAGTTTTGTAACTCATACATGTATGGGATTTTAATGACTCAAGTTTCCAAACAGTATTTCAGATCCGTTGAGACACTAGTTAAGATATAATGAGGGATAAATATTAAAAAGAGAGTACATATATAGAAAAGATGCATTAACTTTAAATTATCTGTGTTTTAAATGTATTTTTAAATATTCCTCTTGTTGTTCCTAGGGCTACTGGTATATGCTGTTAGAAGAATTCTGCCAGTATTACCGTACGTTTGTCCCCATACCAATTTGGTTTCGTTACCTTATTGGCTATAGGGAGCTGGACAATGTACTGGGGTGGAGTCTTGGAGTATTGCTGGGTCTGCTCTACTTCATCCTAAAAGTATGTAAATGTTATCCTTCCTCTGTATTTTAATGTATTAAAATGATACTGCAGTAATTACCATAGAAGAGATGTAGACATACAAATGAATTTATTCTGAAATATTCCCCAGAGTTTGAACTGACTTGCTGGTTAAATACAGCCTTCCAAAATCAATATAAAAATTTGCTAGGTCAGGCACTAAATCTGTTCACCCTCCCTTTGAAGGATGATTAGAAAACTAATGATGTTTTACACAGTCCAAAAATTGCTTTCCACAGCTGAGTGTGAGAGTAGGGATTCTGTCTGAACTAGTTGTTAATGCCAGGATGGCTATATATGTTTTGTGTCCTTCAAGCTAAGATCACTGGGTTGCTCTCACTGTTGGAGAGTTCAAGTTCTGAATTTCACTTTAACACAGCAAGCACTAGGGCATTCTCAGGGTGGCGGGCCTGACCCTCTGTTACCTGCTGTGTCTGGGAGGTCTGCCGGAGCCTGAGTTTGGCAAACTTCATGGCACTATTGTGCTTTTGAGTGACCTTTGTAATAATAGGGAATCAGGTTGGTGTCTTTGTTTTTGTTAATTAGAGACTTCTGTTATTGTTTGTTTTTTGTAATTTTGCTGTAGAGTGCCTATGTGCCTTTGTACTGCCAAAGTAAGACCAAACTTGAACTAGGGTGGAAAAAAAATATTAAGAACTTGTGGACAGAATGTGGAGTAATGCACCAAATAATAGTCTTAACTGTTACTGTAGACTTCTTGTAGGCAGTATGTAAACAAATTGCCAAGGGAGATAGGCAGAATTCCAGTTAACGAAACCCTCTCCTTTTGGAAAATCTTGCATTATGTAAAATTGTTGCTTTGGGCTTCCATTCCACTATTTTAACTTGTCAGCTTAATCTGTTTTTCCTCAACATGGCTTAAAACCTCCCCGTCACAAAGGGAAATTGGGTGTCAACTCCCATTGACTTTCAGTGTAGTTGGGTACCTAACTCCCTTTTGTCCCTTTGACACTATCCCACTCTGTGCTTATACTAGGCATATCCACAACTATCTTGGTTTGGTACAATTTATATATAACACAGCAGCTGTGTTCTATTGTTTACTATACACATGCAAAATTAAAAGATCATTATGTTAAAAAAACATTAAGATTGCAAAGTTAAGTACTCACAAGTTAGGCAATGCTAGATATAAAGTTGCCTGTGCCACCTTAATTTGGTCCCCTTGTGTGTATGCACTATGGTACAGTCTTTAATTACATGATCGCTTACTATTTTTTTCCAGTGAGGACAGATTCTTCTGAGATATTAGCTGCTGAAATCTCAGAAGTCTCTACTGAGTATACATGAACTATAATTTTTAAAGGTAAATAATTTGGCCAAATATGAATAAATTTTCATGGGGATGGCAGAAGGCACATCCCTGACACAGACATTTCGCTGCCAAATTTCAAGTCCCTCCTCCAAAACATGGGGGTGCGAGAGCATCTCAAAGAAAAGGTTACCAGAATTTTTGTAACATGGGCAAAACAATATATTTTACCCTAGTCTCATTTTTGGAACAGCTCAACCATTTAGGTTGAAATTTTGCACAAGAGTTCAGCCTGAGGCAGACACCCAGCATGGAAAATTTCAGACTTAACAGTTAAAATTTGGCAAAGTTTATAAGCAACCGAAAGCATGGTTTTAAAAAGGGGAAGTGTTGGGCAACTCAGTAATAAGGAGAGCTATCAGTCCCACCTACAATTGTTTCGTTACCAGACTAAAAGTAAAACACTGAAGGCCAAGTGTGCAAAGTGTTGCATGGAATTTTAGCACTGAGGCTCTTCACTTCAAAATCTGCACAAAGTTTGAAAATCTAGCTCTTGGAAATAAATATTAAGCATAATTTTGTTTTTCTTTTCTCAATTTCAGCTTTTGAGCCTTTTTGGACGTCTGAGAAACTTTAGACAGGTTTTGCGGATATTTTGTACACGACCAGTGAGTATTGGATTCTCTGTAACAACAAAATGACAAATGTGGCTTCTACAAAAATGATTCTTCTCGAAAATAGCTTTTTCCTGTGTACTAGTTGATCACATTATGTTCTTTTAGTTACATGGAGTTCAACTTTCAAAGTAATCCCACTGTTTGTTCCCTTCTTACAGTTTCTTGCACTGTAAAATTTAATTTCTCAGCTTCATGATCATGGGCCGACCTGAAGTCACTTTAAAAGTGATCAGTTTTTTATTGTGTAAGCAGCATCTTGAGGTAAACTATTTGAATACCATGTAAATAAAGTATGATGTAAAGAATATATTTTAAAACTGGGCGAAATATTTGTTTGACTCACATCTGCAAGAGCAAAGTAGCAAACCTTTACCCATTAGCAACTAACTGAAATATACAAGAGTAAGACCCAGATCTTGGCAAAATAACTGAAGAATAAATAGATATTCCATTCAGAATAAAAAATTATTCTTTTTCTAGAATAGTGGGTGGTTGATAAAATGTATTGTAATTTAATCTAGAGCCTGCTGTGCATGTACCAGAATATATAGGAGTATTTTTGACATTTAATTAGATTAATACTAAAATATCTTACGCTGTCTGCGTAAGCAATACTTTCTTAACAGTAAGTGATGTGTTTTCATTCTGGTCAATGTGTAACAGCCCATGACAGAACTCTGCTGCAGGAAGGCCACCATTGTAGCAAATTACCTCTAAAGTCCCACATAGTGTGCTCAGTAGATTAGACCCAAATGCCACCTTGCCCTGGAGCATGTATGTGTCAATGTAGCACCCTAAGGATTGAAACACTTAACATCCTGTTGCCCCAGGGATTTAATTGTTTCCCCTCTAACCACATCCTTTCAGTCTTCCTGATCTTTTTCTGGATCGTAACATCTGCTACAAAATCTCTTTTTTAACAGCACTATGGAGTGACAGCTAGCAAGAGACAGTGTTCTGAAGCAGATGATATTTGTTCAATATGCCAAGCTGAATTTCAAAAGCCTATTCTTCTCATCTGCCAGGTAATTCTAAAGAGATTTTTGAAGTGGAGAATCACAATGTGGGGAGGCGCCTGTTCTGAAACTTTGTGAATCAAGCTGATGTTGACAGTGCAGCTTTATGGGAAAAACTTGTAGATGCTTGTGAATGGGAAACTCCCTTTTGATGGAAGAGTCCTGTAAGTCTTGCTAGCTTGCGTATATTTGCCTGCAACTTTTTTTTTTAAATGTTTGAAATTTTATATTGTATGCTAAAGGCAGCAGCTGTCAGTACTATGTTGTATGGGAACAGTTAATACTGGCAACTATTCAACAAGGGATTGGACACTTATATGGATAAAAGAATATACAGCGTTGATGCTAACAAATTTTGGAAGCGCTTAAATTTCATGCTTCAAAGACTAAAGAAATATTGAACTACTATGGATTAGGAGGTTTTTTTGCACCTTCCTCTAAAGCATCTAGTGCTGACTGCAGTCAGAGACAACATACTGAACTAGATGGACCATGAGTCTGATTTAATATGACAATTCCTGTGTTTCTTAGGAGATCTGAAGACACTATACACTTGGGGTAGAAAAAGCATATCAACTTGTTCTCACTTGACTGCGCTGTCTATGCAGTAGTTAACTCCTGTCCATTTACTTCTAGAATCCTTGCAAGTCTTCATACTGCTGATGCTTTGCAGTGTGTGTGTGTTTGTTTAATAAATAAAGTAATTGCTGTTGCTACAGGTATGGTTGGTAGCACTGTCTATGGTTAAGGTTGCTCAACATTTCCCATTATATGACCCTGTTTTCAGTTGCTTTTAACTTGCAAAACTTGAACCATTCGGGATGAAATTTTCCATGTTGGGTGTCTGCTTCAGACTGATTTTTGTTTGTTCATTTGTTTTTGAAAATTTCAGCCAAAATAGTCCAGCCACTTCTGAAAATGAGGCTAGGAAAAAATACATTTGTTAAAAAAAATTCTGGTGAACTTTTCTTTTAGTGGCTGTCTAGCTCCCTAGTGCTTTGGAGCAGAAACGCTAAATGCATCAGGAGGTTGCCTTTGTGACAGGGATGTACCTGTTGTGCTCCCCATGAAAATCTGCCCAGGGCTCAGGAGGACTTTTTCCTGCAATTGCAACTTGGGGCTGCTGCAGCCAGGGCTGTGTCTGGGCACCTGAACTGAGTGCAGGGAGCCTGTCTTTCCTGTGCTTTCAGTGACCCCCCTTCTCGGTCCAGGCAGCATGGAGGATAGAACCACCTAATCTGAATGCAAGGCGGGGAGGGGGATAAGAGCTTGACCTGCAAGGGGGGTAGATTGGCACAAGGAGCATAGGGGTGGGGAAGAGAGGAGAAGGCGTTAGAGTGGAAGGATAGATTGGGACTGGAGATTGGCAGGGGGAGAGGGAAACTTGGACTGGGAGCTGGGGTAGGGGGAGACTGGAACTGAACCAGTGGGGCCAGGAGAAAGAGGAGAGGGGGAGACAAATCTGAGGATCTAGAGTATGGGAGTCAGAACTGGGACTGTTTGAGCCAAGAGACTGGGCCAAGGAGTGGAGGGACACAAAGTGGGACTGGGAGGTAGTGGGGATGAGCAATGTGTATGCAGGGAGAGACAGATTAGATTAGGAACTAGGATAAGAAGGAGCTGGGAATGGCTGGGGAAGGAGAGTGGGACTAGGGTGAAAAGCCTGAGAAAAGGAGTCTGGGACTAGGTAGCAAGAACAGAACTGGGTGAGGAGCCAGTAGTGAGGAATAGACAGGCACTAGGACCAAGAGGAGCGGATAGGTCAGAAGGGGCCACACTTGGTGGGGAAATGAGCAGAAATTTGTGCCCACTAGAGGACACACTCCTCCAAAGCCAGGAATGGAACCCAGGAGTCACCATTCCTCTTGTGCCAGCAAATAAGTATGAAACAGGGTGTGTTTCATCGCCTCTAGTGCTGGTCCATATGGAGCAGGGGGTCTCAAACATGCGGCCATGCAGGCCGCGGGGTTCTTCCCTGCGGCCCGCCAAGCTCCCCATGCCCCCCCCGCCCCTCTGCCTACCCTATGGTGCCACGAGCCCCGCACCACTCCCTGAAGCAGCTAGAACTATGGCCCTGCAGCCCCGGGCAGGGTGGTGGGGGGAGGGGGGTAGAGGGCTCCATGCTCTCGCTTCCAGGCACCGCACCCCCCGCAGTTCCCTTGGCCGGGAACGGGGAACCGCGGCCAATGGGCGCTTTGGGGGAGGTACCTGGAGGAGTAGCAAGAGCAGCACATGGCACTGTTTCCCCCCGCCCCCAGGACTCCGGCTGCTTCCTGGAGCGGAGCGGGGCCAGGGCAGGCAGGCAGGGAGCCTGCCCTGGCCACGGTGCGCGGCGCTACCACACCGGAGCCGCTCTAGGTAAACGGCACCGGGCCGGAGCCCGCACCCTTCCTGCACCCCAACCTCCTGTCCGGAGCCCCCTGCCACATCCCACACATCCCTCCTGCACCCCAACCGCCTGCTGCACCCCTCACCCCTCCTGCACCCCACACTCCAACTCCCTGCCCTGAGCCCCCTGCCGCACCCCACACCCCAACTCCCTGCCCTGAGCCCCCTGCCATACCCTGCACACCTCCTGCACCTCAACTCCCTGCCCTGAGCCCCCTGCCATACCCTGCACCCCTCCTTCACTCCCTGCCCTGAGCCCCCTGCTGCACCCCCTTCACTCCCTGCCCTGAGCCCCCTTGGAATGGGGGCAGGGAAGAGGCGGGGCAGGGGTGGGGCCTCATGGAAAGGGTGGAGTGGGGGTGGGGTCAGGGGCAGCAAGGGGTGGGTGTCAGTGATGTGGCCCTTGGGCCAATGCACTAGTCCTCATGCGGCCCTCTTGGTCATTTGAGTTTGAGACCCCTGATATAGAGGAAGACAAGCTAGTATTGCTATCATTTACTCCTTTAACTCTAATTTGCATAGGTCTGTGAGGTGGACCTAAAGGTTTTAGATCTCCTGATGAACCATCTGGGTGTTATTATGATGCTACATGAGGAAATTTGGGGTTTTTTTTTCAGATTGCCTTTTTAAGTAACACACCAGAAAAATTCTGTGTTAAAAGCACACTATTAATGTTGCAAAGTCAAAGGTTCACTGCTCGGAAATGCCACAACGTCTGTGCAACCTTGAGGTGACCTCCCCCACCTTGTGTGTAAGCATTGTGGTATTGTTTAATTATCCAATCACAAACTATTTTTTCCCACAGAACCTCTGCCTCATTCAGTGCACAGGATGCACCTGTTCTGGGGATGAATTAGGGTTATGTAGTTTAAAAAAAAGTCTGTAGAATTCTGCGTCATTTGTTGCAGAAGTTGGAAGGTGCGTAGCAACTGAGGCAGGGGATTGCAGGAATAGAAACAATGGGCTCATGGGTAAAACAGTTAAATTCTGCCCTTAAGAATTTGATTCTGTCCCTGTGTTTGCCACAGAGCTTTGCTTTGAACATACGAAGTGCTGTATAATGCGAAGGACTCTTAAAAATCAGGTCCTGCGTGTCTCAAATTGGTCACCCCAAATTAGTGGATACCTCATACCTTAATCCCTCTGTGATGTAGAAAAGCCCATAAGAAAATTAATAATTGTTTTCAGAGCAAAGTCCAAATAGTGTGCAGGAAATAAGGCATAGGGCCACTCATCAAACAAAATATTGAATGGCTGCTCATTAAGTGATCACCATCCATTCCGTGCACTGCATGAGGCAAGGGTCCTCTGCAAAAAAATAGGATATAATCATGTAATTAAATACTATCATAATACTTATGCACAGAGGGGCTGAATCAGCATTGCACAGGTAACCTTACTTCTGACATTTCCTAAGATCTGAATCCTTGAGTTTGCAATTTTAATATTTTTAGCTTGGTTTTATATGCAATTATGTAAGTAGAATAGTTTAGCAGAACCATTAATTATTAGAAGAGTAACTAGATTAATATTCTAAATGGATTTGAAAAACTGGTTGTAATAAATATTAGATCTTTTGTGCTCTTGCCGTTAAAAAAATGTCAAGTACTTGTCATTCTTTTCATTACAGCACATATTTTGTGAAGAATGCATCTCTTTATGGTTCAATAGAGAGAAAACATGTCCACTCTGCAGAACTGTTATTTCAGACCATGTTAACAAATGGAAGGATGGAGCCACTTCTATGCATCTACAGATTTATTAAAACATGTCATACTTTTACTTTTTTTTACAGTGTACATTCATTTGAATTAATGTTTTGCAGTTTAATGTGGATGGTAAAGGGATGTGTTTAAGATTAGCAAAGGACTATCAAATGTTCTAAAATCTGAGTTTATTAAAACACAGCATACATTGAAAACTGCCTTTTTATAGATAATTCTATAAAAAAAATCTTAAATTTAATGTTCAAAATCCAACATTTTGATTTTTTTTCCATACTTCAGAGAAATGGTCAAATATTTGAAAATGCTGCACGGTTAGTTACAGCAACTGCTTCCCTCATTGTTTTACATTATCTACAATAGTTTGCAGTGTTCCAGATTGTAGTAAATTGCATTTATTCTTATATGACTTTACCAAACACAGCAGCTAGAGATGTGGGCTACGATCTTACAACTCCTATGGACTTGAGTGGGAGTTGCAGAGCTACTCATCACACCCAAAGAGTAGACCCTTTAATGCTGAACCTGATCGTTCAGAGAAATGAGCCCTCTTTTTTCATGTGTTAGACCTATGTCATTAACAGTTTTTCATTACATTTTGAGGAAAATCATAAGAATTTCCCCCACTTAGGTCCACTGCAGACCTATAGGAATCTTTCTCCATCTTATGCTTACCATATAAGTTACCCAACCACTGCTGGAAGTTTTTTACTTAATATTTTATAAAGTTTGTATTTTCAAAACAAATCTTTAATACTATATTTTTGTCAAATATCAGGTAACCAAATTTTCTTAAAGGGGAGAATCTATTTTATATTATATATACATGATTTGTAGTGTGCATAGAATATAGAGAATAAATGCAGTTTAAATTCTTTTGGCTGGTGCATGTTCTGTAAGCATACAGGATTTGTTACTGTTCCATTGATAACAGCAACTTTTAAATATGTGCACATGAAACATCACCATTTGCCCCATAAAACTAGATAACTTTTTCAAAGACAATTGTCCTGGTGATTAGTGTCTACGCTAACTGTGCAACTAAATCATTCTCTTCTCTCCGCTTACTTGTCTCTCCTCACCTCTTCCATTCAGACATAATAGGCTAAAACTATCCTGCCAGTGAATTACTGCAGGGCTGAATTTAGTTTTTAGCTGTTTTGGTACTTACTCAATTGAACACTTAAAGAAATTGCCAATTTGAGAAGTGCTTGGTTTCTTTATTTGCAAGAGAATGTGCTCCTATCTTAGGGTATGTCTACACTACAAAATTAGGTCGATTTTATTTAAGTCAACATTGAGCCTCTGATTTAAGCAAGTCGATTTCTTCTTTGAGGGCTTGTTCATGTCAATTCTAATCAGGTGACTCTCAAGCCCAAGTTCAGGAGGTGGGGTCAGAGTCGTCCACTGACTGGAGCACTGGTCATCCGAAGGCCGTGTCGTCTCTGGCCTGTTGCGTAATCGCATAATACATGGTAAAAGTGTGGATAGAGGACCACGTCACCACCCTGAAGATTTCCTGAGTAGGGATCTGAGCCAGGAACGCTGTTGACGAGGCCTGCACCCTGGTGGAGTGTGCAGTGATCGAGGGTGCGAGAACCCCCGCCAGACTGTAGCACTCACATATGCGTCATGATCCATGACGAGATGCGTTGTGAGGACACAGGTAGGCCCTTCCTTCTGTCTTGCCACCGCCACGAACAGCTGGACTGATTTTCTCAATGGCTTTGTTCTTTCGATGTAGAAAGCTAGCGCCCTGCATACATCTAGTGAGTGGAGTCTCTGCTCCCTGCCGCTAGAATGCAGTTTAGGGTAGAATACCGGGAGAAAGATGTCCTGGTTGATGTGGAACTGCAAAACGACCTTCGGGAGGAAAGCAGGATGGGGCCTGAGCTCAAACACGGTATAACACTGTATAAGGGGGCTCTGATGTTAGGGCCCTGAGCTCAAACACCCTCCTGGCCGAGGTTATCGCTACCAGGAATGCTACCTTGTAAGAGAGGTAGAGCAGGGAGCAAGTTGCTAACGGTTCAAATGCGGGTCCCATGAGCCTAGAGAGGACCAGGTTGAGGTCGCAGGCAGGGACAGGCTGATGGACATTAGGGTATAGCCTGTCGAGCCCTTTTAAGAACCGGCTGACCATCGGGTTAGCAAACACAGCGGCTCTCCTCGCCCGGGTGGAAAGCTGAGATGGCAGCTAAGTGCAGCCTTATTGATGATAATGAAAGCCCCTGCTGCTTCAGATGTAGGAGGTAGTCCAGAATAAATGGCACTGAGGCTAGCGTCAGGGGTGAATTGCGCTGCGCTGACTAATCTGAAAAATCTCTTCCACTTGGCAAGGTACGTGGCTTTCATAGAGGGTTTTATGCTGCCAAGGAGGACTTTTCTAACCTGGCCTGAACAGGAAAGCTCCATCGGGTTCAACCATGGAGCTTCCACACCATGAGGTGAAGCGACTGAAGGTTCGGATGTTGAAGACGTGATCTTGTGACAGAAGGTCCGGGCAGAGTGGCAGGGTGATTGGGGCTTCTATGGACATGTCTAGGAGAGATGTGTACCAGTGCTGTTGGGGCCATGATGGAGCTATCAATATAACCTGAGCTCATTCCCTTCGGATCTTGAGGCGCACCTTGTGAACCAGTGGTATGGGTGGAAAGGCGTATAAAAGAGAACCTCCCCATGGGAGGAGGAACGCATCAGCACTGGAGCCCGGGTTGTGATTTTGGAAGGAGCAGAACTGCTGACCCTTCCTGTTGCATTGTGTGGCGAATAGGTCTGTCTGGGGAAAGCTCCACCTCTGGAAGATCAAAATCACAATGTCCAGGCGAAGGGGCCGTGAAATGACCTGCTGCGGTGGTCCACCAACTAATTCTGTACCCCACAGAGGTACGACGCATGCAGGTGTATTGAATGTTCTACACAAGTCCCACAGCATGAGAGCTTCCTGGCACAGGGGAGAGGAGTGTGCACCCCCCCAGTTGTTGATACAGAACATTGCCATGGTGTTGTCCGTCATGACTAATACACATTGTCCCGTTAAGTGTGCTCGGAAGGTCTGGCACGCTAGGCGCACCTCTCTCAGCTCTCTGATGTTGATATAGAGAGCCAGATCCACCTGAGACCAGAGGTCTTGAGGTCTCCCAGATGTGTTTCCCAACCCAAGTCTGATGCATCCGTCACTAACGTCAGAGACGGGTAAAGACTGGAGAAACGGATGCCTGAACATACCTCCTGAGGGTCGAGCCACCACAGGAGGGAGTCGAGGATTAGGCAAGACAGGGTCACTATCCTGTCTATGCTGTCCCTGGTTGGCCGGTACACTGACACAAGCCACGACTGAAGAGGTTGAAGCCTGAGCCTGGCATGCTGCACCACATAGGTACAGGCAGCCATGTGTCCGAGAAGCCTCAGGCAATTTCTTGCTGTGGTGGTGGGAAACTGTCTGAGGCCTTGAATGATATCGGTCAGGGCCTGAAAATGCCCTGGTCTGGGTCAAGTCCAATATTGCCCCTATAAATTCTATCCTCTGCACCGAGGACAGAGTGGATTTTGATTCGTTTAGAAGACGACCCAGGCTGTCAAAGGTGGTTCTGATGAGTCTGACCTGAGTTTCCACTTGGGTCTTGGAGTGGCCCTAGATCAGCCAGTTATTGAGATAAGGATACACCTGTACCCGGTGCCTGCGCAGAAACGCAGCGACGACTGCCATGCACTTGGTGAAGACATGAGGTGCTGCTGACAGACCGAACGGGAGGACTGTAAATTGGTAGTGGGTATTGCTCATCACACACCTGCGGTACTTCCTGTGGGGTTGGGCAATCGTGATATGAAAGTATGCGTCCTTTAAGCCGAGGGCAGCATACCAGTCTGCTGGATCCAACGAGGGAATGATGGAAGCCAGAGAGACCATGTGGAACTTGAGTTTCTTTACGAACTTTTTGAGTTCTCGCAGGTCCAGGATGTGTCTAAGGCCACCTTTGGCTTTCGGTATTAGGAAATACTGGGAATAGAAGCCCCTGTGCTCCTGAGGAACCTCCTCCACTGTCCCTGAAAATAGGATAAGGAGCTGCTTGTGAGAAGGGTCCCTGAAGAGGGACGGGAAAGGGGGATGGAAGGGCAGCAGGGCACAGAATTGGATGGAGTATCCCCTCTCTACCGTGCAGAGCACCCATCAGTCCGAGGTGATATTGGACCATGCATGGTAGAAAGGGGATAGTTGGGACGAGAAGGTAAGGCAGGGTGGATCCATTGTTAGGTGTGGTACACCGTCCTCAACCATGCCTTCAAAAGGCCGGCTTGGGCCCTGAGGATGGCTCTAGTAATCCTGAACCCTGTCCAGAAGGTTGGCATGGCCTCCTCCTGCCGTTACAATTCCTCCTTCTGGATCTGTCTTAGCAGTTTTGCTGACCGAACCACTGCTGGGGCTGTGGGTGGAAATGTCTCCGCTATGTTGAGGGAGTACAGAGGCCTAGGGACCTGAGGGTGGCTCTGGAATCTTTAAGGCTGTTCAGCTTTTTGTCCATCTCAAAGGGCAGGTCTTTAATAGTTTGCTGTACCTCATAGGGGAGGCCATAAACCTGGAGCCATGGCCCTGGTTGCCGCATTTGCCCTGTCTAGTGCCGCCTGAAGGGAGGCTCTGGAGATCAGTCTCCCTTCCTCAACCAAAGCCCAAAATTCAGCGCGGGAGTCTAAGGGGAGCAACTCTGTAAATTTGGCCATCACTGAGCAAGCATTGTAGGAGTATCTGCTGACAATGGCCTGTTGATTGGATATATGGAGTTGCAGTCCCCCTTTTGCCCGAAAAGGTCTAATGTTTGGGCGTCCCTATTGTTGGGCCTTGAAATCCTTGTCTCTCCCGCTGGTTAGTGGCATCCACCACCAGGGAATCAGGCTGGGGATGGGAATAGGGGCAAACCTTAACCTAACTGCTGTAAAGCCACACCCTAAAGCAATGAGATGAGTTTTCAGCCTTGAATACTGATTGTAACATACTATAATTTCATTGCCCCCCCTTACAATTGGGAGCGATTATTTTAAAAGTGGTCCAGTTTTCTTTCTACTGAAAGTAGTATCTTGAAAAGAGCTGTATGCAATCATGTAAAAGATGTTTAATTTGGGCTAACTATAGCTGAGAGTCAATCGATCAACAAGCAAGAGCCCAGCAGCAAAGCTTTATTTTATGATTAAGTGAAATATATGTGGATAAGGCATACATCATGGAGTAATTTAAGGGCAAATTCATTACTTGTTTGAGCTGCAATGGCCAGCTAAAAATAATTACTTTTTCTAGAACATTGGATGGGAAAATATAACTTAATCTAGTGTTATTTATCTCTCTCAAGGAACTGATGTTAAGTGACTTAAATAATTCATTTTGAACTGAATTCATGGCACACACACACACCCCGGCAGGAAAAACAAAGTTCATTAAGGACTGTAATATTTCTCCTCTGTAGTCTGAGTGTCAAGTTTGGGGCATTGGGGTAGAGTAGCTGACTGTGTCTCCTAAAGTTCCAGCATCAATATTTATTTGAAACAGTGTCCTGACAAATTACTATCCAACATAACGGTTGAGAAAACAGACACTGTGATAAAAAGCTGGAGCTGCTAAGATAGACTCTACGACAACACCACATGAGATATCTAGGCACACTTCTGGACTGTTATTCTGACTGGAGTGTGGCTTTTAGGTAAGGATGTTTGGTAATATAGATGGAACAGCAGTTGAGTTACATGCTAGCTATGCCTGCGATATTAGAGTGAGGGGCCACTACACACAAACATTTGTTTGGGAATTCCTTACATGATAATTAAGTAGAACACTTTTTTTTTTTTTTTTTTATAAAGGTAGCTTTCAGCAGAAAGTAATCTTACTGAGAAATGCATGCAAAATTGTACTTAGTACCTCAATTCCCTGTATTTTTGTTTGCCTTCTTTGACAAATGTTTTACTTGTTAGCTCTACTTAGTAACTCATCTAAGGGAGAGAGTTTTAGTTGTTTTTTTGTGGTGCTTCAGAATTAAGTTGGTTAGTTTTATCTGTGCAAACTTATTTAAGAAGCTAAGGTTGCAAAAGTGGCAATGGGTCTAATTTAGCCTATGCAACCTTTTATTGGAGGAAAGACTACTGCAAGGGTGTATGCGTGGCAGTTAATCAAAACTAAGTACAGTTGATACAGCAAGCACACACGAATATTGTCAGAGTAGAACCATAGCAAGCAGCTGCTTGCTGATGAAAAAATAATTGCTTAGTCAAGATTTAGTGGGAGATATCACTTGAACTGTAAGTCGCTTATTAGAACAAATGCTAAGTGGTAATTTGTTGAACCACAGGGAAAGTTTTACAATAAGTGTTCACTTCCTCTATTAGTTCCCAGCCACCCCCCAGCTCAAGTTCTGGCATACAGGCAAGGAGCTGCATAACAATGATGTTTCTCTATCCGCCTCCTATTTTGTTCTAGTGAACCACAGTACACACTACTTGCAGTTTAGGCTAGGTATACAGATAGCAGCACAGAGTGCCTAGTGGTAGACACTTACAATGAGCTATTCACACTCCTGTATGAAGGTACCATTAAGAATTAAACCTAGATCCTTAATGAGGACAGAGGAAAAAGTGGCGTTTTAGAGACAGTGCCAAAATATTTTTTAAACACCATTCTTCACTCAGTTCACATTGTTTCTTGCTGGCTTCCCTCAGTCCCATTGTGTTTAACACTGCAGAGGAGGGAGGGATAGCTCAGTGGTTTGAGCACTGGCCTGACAAACCCAGGGTTGTGAGTTCAATCCTTGAGGGGGCCACTTAGGGATCTGGGGCAAAAATCAGTACTTGGTCCTGCTAGTGAAGGCAGGGGGCTGGACTTAATGACCTTTCAGGGTCCCTTCCAGTTCTATGAGATAAGTATATCTCCATATATTATATTTTAATTGATATGGTTTGAAAAGATTTTAACCAAATCTTTTTTTGGGAGTGAACTACTTTTTCACCTGTTCATGGAGAACACAATGGGAGAATAATTTGGAAGCTACCATTTCTAATTAGAATCTTGTATTCTGAACAGTCGCAGGTGCTACCATAAGATAAAAAGAACAGGTTCTCCTAAGCAATTGGTTTCACAATAGCAGAGTCCCATAAAGACTAACTGAAAACAGGTGCATTTCATGTCTGTGGGGCCACAAAACGGCAACTTCTATTTGTTGATGCTGTAGGATATGAATTGTGGTGAACTAGCCCTGATAGTCATTCAGCTAGGCAGGGTACATACAGACTGCTTACATTGTCCCTCAGCAGTCTGTTCACATCCACACAAAGGGTATCAGCCAACATGGAATAATTTAAACCTTTTGGGGGAGACCACCCATCAAATAGCATTTTAAAGAAATTGGAATCAATAAGATTCAACGAGTGTGTGCATATCTAAACAATCACACTGCTTTGAGATTTACCCACAGGGAGGTTGGGAGCGATGACACTAAGAGAATGGACTTCTTGCTAATCAAATCAAGCACAAAAGTATGTTTTTGGAAAGTTTAGTAAGGGAAAGTTAAGTAATATAGGCAACACCATTTAAAAAAAAGGTTTTCAACAAGATAAATGCTTCAAGAAGTTAATAAAATTCAGTGAAGAGGAGTTTGTTACATCACAGCATATATAACCCATAAACACGTTAATACATAAGAACCAGAAAGTGAAACCTTCCTGCCTGGTTTATTTGTAAATAAAAGTAGACAAATTATATTTTAAAATATTTAAGATATTAATTTGGTTAAGGAAATTTAACAAGTTTACCTGATAATGTCCTCTGACCCAGAGATCACTTAGGAATTTTCCTGTAAGGCAACCAATGGACTATGCTCAACTTGAATTGGAGGGGAAAAGAAAAAAAATAGCATGGCTATCTTGGCTGCCAACTCATCTCTAGCTTGGTCCTTTGGTGTTCACACAACACAGGGAGAGGACACGTCAGACAGTAGGTTCCAGAAACTCTATACCACCCCTCCCTGGGGTTCTCTTTTATTTGGGGAGAACTGACTGAAGTTATCCAAACCCAGTAATCTTAATAACAATAAGTTGATTACAAAAACCAAATAAGGAACTAAAACAAAAGCTTGACACTTCTCAGATGTGAGAATGCATTTCAGCTTAGATGTAGAAGAAAAAAAGTGAGTAACTTACATAACTTGAATGCCATCCTTCCTCTCGGTCTGCCTGTCAACATCATGCTCCTATCTAGGGAGAGAAGCATCTCCCTTCCCTATCAACCCCCAAACCACTGTCTTCAGCTACACATACATAGAGAGATCCACATCTCACCCTGCAGGAGGCAGACCACTGAGGAGTGGATAACTAATGGAAATTCACAGCCACCTTTCAAAGGCTTAAGGACCTAGCTGAGGTACCACACTTCATAAACCACATTACTTGGTTGTATCTAGCTTCAGTCGGGCCACTTCTTAAAACTCGCTAAGGTTTTCCTCCATTTCATGAAGTATAAATTATGGATGAAGGTCCAAACTGTCAAACTTAGGGGTTCCCCTATTTAAGAGAAGAAAAAAAATAAGTCACTTCTACTACCATATGTTCATTCAAATTTGCATTTAATTGCTATTTACATCCATTCAGAAATCAAGTATATTTTATTACAGTAAACTAAATACAAAATGAAAAGCAGAACGGGGATTACCCTCATACCACTCCTAATAAGGCAGCTGAAGAGTTTTACAGATAGATACAAAGTCAATTTGATATAGCAGAAAAGAACAGTTTGTAAAAATACACAATGAACCACATACCCTCAGCCCCCAAGAATCTACACATGTAGCATAGAAATGTCTTATTTCCTTGAGACAATACTTGTGCTGTTCATGATAAGGACAGACTCTTGATTAACAGGAATTCCCCCCCACCCCCCCAGTAGATTAAGTGTAGCAGTACCTGGAACAATGGAACACACAGTATCTTGCTTTGTGAACACAGATTACTTGAGACTATTGCTGTAGAGACAGGGCAACAAATGCTTGGGTTTTTTTATATTAAAGAGTTGCAGTCTCCCTCTTGATCTGAATATGCACTCTTCCATGACTGTTAACAGACCAGGAGTTACTCATTTATTAAGGAGACAAACCCAAGAAAACCAATATCTCTAGAATTAGAGTGGACACAAACATTAATGTCTGTTCTCCAGAAATTTAGCTTTTCTTATAGGAATACACACTTTAATAAAAAAAAAAAAAATAAAAAAAAAAGGATATTCAAGAGAACAAGTGACGCATTTTTATCTTTTATTACCAGCTAATACCAGGATGACATTCAAATGTCAGATGGCACAATTAAGACAGTCTCGGTAGGAATTATTCCAGCATTCCCAAAATTACAAAATTCAGTACATTAATGGAATCAAATGTATGTATGTATCACTCCTTCTATAGAGAAAGTGTTGAAAGTGTTCCACATCAAATGGGAAAGAAAAAAATGCTGGTAACACAGCCAACCTATAAGTCTTTATAGTTTCTAGAATGAACTGCAGAACAAAATAGCCCTCTAATTTAACATCTAGTAAAAAAAACTGAATCTGGTTCAAGTTTAAGATTTAATACTTTTACATGGTTACCCACAGCAGATATTAACCTCAGTTTTACTATATTTTTGTAATGCTACAAAAATCCTATAAAAGTCAAATGATAGCAAAATTTTCAGTGATTATAATTAAAAAAGCACAGCTTGTAAAAAATAAAAATAAGATTCTATACTCTAAAGAAAAATTTAAGACAATTTTTGAAATGAACAAAAAAGCACTTGTTAAGCTCTCCAATATTCAATGCACTCTGTATACTAGCATTTGTCTGAAGTAGCTATACAGGAGTTAGAACTCCACTCCCCTTAAAAGTTCATGACTATTAATATTGACACTAATATATATATATATAAAGAAGATCTATGTCTGATATTTTTACAAATAAATACAGGATAAACCATATTGCATAGTGTGTGCTTGCTGTCTGAGTCACACTCCAAAAGTTTCACAGTTATGGTAGGGTATTAGACTCATGTCTAGGCGATGAAACATTTTTAATAGTACATGAAATTTACTTTTAAAATAATAAACTGGATATGTAATTAAGCAATGAACTCTGACAAACAACTCTTGCCATTCTTGCCAGCCACACTAATCAATTCTATTGGATGATTATATCCAGCCAGCCACAGCACAATTGTTACTTGTAAACAGGAGCAAGAGATAATTGTTTGGCTTTTAAAAAAAAAAAAATCATTGGATTTTGGTCTTTCATATCACTTCTGCTATATTTAGTAAACATGTTTGGAAACCTTTATAACAAGTGGCACAAAGCAGATACTGCTTGAAGTGATGCCTGTTGCAAATGTGCTTTATATGTATAGAGTACGAGGGTTATGATCTCAGTTCCACAACATGTCACCAATGGCCCCATAAAAGAATGAAAAATGGCACTCTTCTTCCAGTACAATTTTTGTGCCGACGGTGCTGGCAAACTCGTGGAGCTTTGTTACCATAACTTGATTTTCCTTATAAAAATGAAAAACAGACCACCACAAAAGGCTCCTCAGAAAGAAAACTGCTAATAGTAATTTTGCTAATCATAAGAAAATTAAAAAGTCAAGTACTGATATTCGCATTTTATAGGGGGATTAATAAGATTTCATTCAACCCTACTGACTTGCAAGTTGTAGAAGGTGGTGCCTCTCTGACTGGATTCAACGTGCTTATGAGAGTTTTATGGCTTGGATCCTATGGCTCAAGAAGATTCACTATACACAGAGCAAGCAGAATTTATAAAGAGATCGCTACTGTTATGAAACACCAGAAGTAGACTTTGCACAGTCAGACTGAAGATAATGCAACATGAGGCAAGCGAAAAGTGACAGGACTTGTATGCAGTTGCATGATCATTTACACACGCACGCACACATCATACACGCACTCTAACTAGGGTAAAGCTCTGCAGATATTAACCCTTTCACCAGCTATGTTCATGGAAATGCTTTCTTTAAGGCAGGAAGTATTTAAGTAAGGTACAGTTACCTTTCTTTTATTCTTTGTACCTGTAAATCATTTGTACAGATTTAATGACAATTTCAAGAACATAAATAGTATCTTTAGAACATGTTTCCTAAATTAAGTTGCTAAAGTTCTGACCCACTGTGGAAGACATTCATTGAAAGGCCAATACTTTTCTCTCTCTCTCTCTTTTTTTTTTTTTTTTTAAATACAATCAGAAAACTTGTTGCCCCAGCACAGGGGAAAAGTTACTTTAATTTTTGTGGAAATGTGAGACAAAAACCATACAAAAATCCCTCTAATTCTTACCCATTAGTTGAAAAGCTTTTATTCACTTATGACTTGCTGAACTTGTAGATGTTCACTGTGGCAATGCATTCCCTGACCCTTGCCGTCTGATGGATTTTATCCTGACCTGTTTAGATGGATAAGAATCTGAACATGTTCAGCTGTCTTGAACCAAATGACTGGCATACAAATGAAAGGCAATTTTTTCCAGTGAAATGTCTGCCAAAGACAATGGTGAAATATGCAGGACATGTGTGCAGCCCAAGGCTTCCAGTTAAGCCTAGAACATAGCAGCATTGCCATTTGATTAGGATTGGTTTTTTTAGCAATACAGATGATATAGATATTTTAGCTGGGTAAGCAAATAAGACAATTCTCTCCCTCCTCTTACCCCCAACAGCCATGTAAGTAATTAACAATGATTCCTTTACCAATATACTGTTTCACCAGGAGAAGAAAAAACTAACTGAGTCAACCTTTTCTTCACACCAACAAATAATTGTTTTAAATTTTGGGATACTTTCCATAATGAGCTGAATCAAAAAATCTATTTGAAAAATATATATTTATATAAAAAAAATTCATTAAGTTGTTTGCACGTGAAACATCAATTGTTAAGTTTATCTTTCATCTTTGATTCCACACCATTGTAGGAAACAGCTGGACCAAGCTTGCATGCTAATTAATCCTCAGACGCAAGAATTATAGGCATTTCACACTCTGCCTAGTGAAAGGGCTAACCCTTCTTGACACAATCATGACTAGACAGTGATTCTGGAGCAACATCCTACCCTTAATACTGTCAGTTTCAAGCTATCAACCTGAAAAATCCTTAATAAGGCGAGTTGATGTCACTGGGAATCAGTTAGCTGATGTGCCTAGAGTTCTGCAATACCATTTTGCTTAAGTTTTTTTATGCACCATTGATTAATAGAAAAAAATCCATTTGTTTGTTTTTCTTTTCTTTCCAAGTCGTTCTGTGCAATGACTCTGATACTGTCACTTTTAAAAAGTAAACCATATGAGCCCTCACATTTCAACTGGCAGGGGGCTTATGTCCATCATTCTTTGTTTTTCCACCTTTACAGGTTTAAAAAAAAAAAAAAAAAAAAAAAAAAAAAAGGTTGTGTTGTCATAGATTCATGCGCAAGTGCTCTGGCCGTTTGGAAATCATGGGAAAGGCTTGTTTTTTATATGGCCCAGAGTTTGGTTGTCGTATTGGAAGTGGTGCTGAGGCCTCGCCACAAACTGTCACATCCATTTGTTCTATTCCACTTGGCTCCACTGGATATTCCACAGGTGTCTGCGTATTTGGTGCACTGGCTGAAGCACCTCTTCCCCAGAAATCCCCAGGGGAGAACTTTACAGGGCTTTAAGACAAAAAATATAAAACACTTAGCATTCAGGATACATGCGATGCTAAGACATTTCCTTCACACTGCAAGAATTGGAGCATAAATGCCTGTTCTCTGAAGCGTTTATTAGTTTTTGCTTCCCCTTCCCTGGTTTGAGAGAAGCATGTATCTGGGCTAGTTCCTACCAAAACTCACTATAAACTAGACACACTGACACTAGACTTTTCTCATTTGGCATTCACCATGTAACATGCTTGTAGGTATGTGGAAGAAGGGAGATTTTGCGCTACTCTCATCATGAGCAGCACAGGAACATATAGAGGATCCAGCAGCAGTTTTAGAAGATGGTGTATTGAAGTCACCAGAATGGCAGGATGTATCAATAATGTGTATCAGGCAGATCAGTGTTTCCTGTGCTGCCAAAGATAAGCTTGCCTGCAGGGAAGCTGCTTGTAAAATGTGCAGAAAGCATGTTGTGTTCAAAAATAAGCACCCTAGCTCTTTCAAAAAAAAAAAAGTAATATTCTTAATGTTTTTAATGGAGATCATTTACAATTGCTCACTGAAAAGTAAATTGTTAAAAAAAATACCTGACTGGTGTCCTTGGACTGCCAATGAATCTGCGAGGTGATCGAATTTTTGGTTCAAAAGAAAACTTCTCTTTTACGCTTTCAAGTACGGATGGAGCCACATACGTAAAACCCTGAAAGACAGGAATAATTTCATTGTGATTGGTAGGAAAGGTTTATTTATGACCATGGAATCACAGAAATGTAAGGTTGGAAGGGACCTCAAGAAGTCTGCTAGTCCAGCCCTCTGCACTGAGGTAGGCCAAGTACACACAGACCATCCCTGACAGGTGTTTCTCCAACCTCTTCTTAAAAACCTCCAATGATGGGGATTTCACAACCTCCCTTGGAATCCTATTCCAAGGCTTAACTATCCTTCTAGCTAGAAAAATTTTCCTAACCCAGACATCCTAACCTAAGTGTCTTTTGCTGTAGATTAAGAACATAGACATGAAGAACAATTGATCACTATCCTCTTTGTAACAGCTCTTGACATATTTGAAGTCTTATCACGTTTCCCCTCAGTCTTATTTTCTGAAGACCAAATGTGGCCAGTTTCAACCTTGCCTCACAGGTCAGGTTTTCTAAACCGTTTATCATTTTTGTTACTCTCTTCCAGACTCGCTCCAATTTGTCCACATCTTTCTTAAAGTGTGGCACCCAGATCTGGACACAGTACTCCACCTGAGGCCTCGCCAGTGCTAAGCAGACTGGGATAATTACCTCCAGAGACTTACATACAACACTTCTGTTAATATACACCAGAATACTATTAGCCTTTTTCAGAACTACATCACATTGACTCATACTGAATTTGCAATCCACTAGAACCCCCAGATCTTTTCCAGAAGTAATTCTGCCTAGCCAGTTATTCCCCACTTTGTAATTGTGCATTTGATTTTTCCTTCCTAAGTGTAATACTTTGGACTTGTCTTTACTGAATTTCAACTTGTTGAATTCAGACCAATTCGTCAAGGTCATTTTGAATTCTAATCCTGTCCTCTAAAGTGATAGCAGAATGACCTAAGGAATGGCTGGTACTACGACTCGTTAATTCCTTAGGTGGGGAATGCAAGTGTAATCCCCCTCCACGGATATAGGCAGCGTGCTTGGGCAGCCCAGACGTTGCTGTTCAGATTATAGATCCATATAAACAAAGCTCAAAGGCAACGTAATTTTGATCTACACTGTAACCACTTTGGACATAGTTCTCTCTGCATTCCTACTGAAGTAATAAGCAATTTCGCTCCTACTGCAATTTAGAATTAGTGTCCATTTTACTACAAAATGTGAACAAGATTCCCTTTTTAAAATCTAGAATCTTATCGTCCTGTGTAAAAATGAGGCTGTAACCCAGCCTAAGTAAATATCAAATGTTACAAGGCAAAATGGCCAAAAAGAAGCTACCCTTTTGCAAGGAGTAATATATTTAAAATTTTGATGTATTAGAACTTGTCTGACACAAATAGTTCTCACTCTTATAAGTGGTAAGATTCAACCTTTTCTTTCCAGAGATGGAAGGAATTCACCTGAAATGTGCTATACCATTTCCAAACAAGAACACAATGTATCTCTCCAAAGTCAACACACACAGATCCCTGGTCACTTACCAGGAAGACCCGGTTGGCACTTTCACTGAGAGTTGAGTCATCTGGGCTATCAACAGGTGTCTGACGTGTAAACTTTGAATCAAACTGGCTCACATCCTCTTCGGATTGCTTTGCAAAAACAAAATGATTAAGGGTTTATAATACAGATATCAACCAAATGGCTTAGCGGTGATCAGTGAAGCCTCTGGATGGAGTTCATCCCATAGGTTTTTGGCAGAGCTCTGCTGTAGTAAAACCTTGGAGAGGAGTCGGAATCCTGCCGTTGCCAGTGGGAGGTCACTATGGGCACTGACACTGAGAAATAAAGGCAAGGGGGAGGGGCAAGAATTATGGATCAAAAAGGAACACAAAATTAAAAAGATGCCTTTAAAATAATCTCAAATTACAACAGAAACAAATGCCAGTTTCTTGTGAGAGCTAAACACTGGGTCACTCTCAATATGGAAGTTACACCAGTTAGTCTACTGGAATTTCACACACTAAATAATCCAGCACATTTTCATAGAAGCAAAAATGCTTGTCTTGCTAAGGACAGAAAGCATTAATTGAAAAAATGACTACCAAGTAACTGTCTGTTGTTCAGCTGAGGAATTGAACAGATTTTTCCAGTGGCAGTTCTCCCAAATTTATGTCTTCTCACAGATCCCTGAATGATTGTTGAAAAATTTAGCTTCACAATTGTACAGAGATCTTGCCTTACTTTAACAATCTGGTTAGTATAACTGATCAGCAAATTCTGCAGTTTGCTAAAGTTATAAGATGCAAGTTCAGTCATCTTGTACAGGTGACATATTCATAAATATGAGCCTTTTTTTGAACTGCAGTCCAATAGATTAGGGACTTGGGCCTTATTAACAATATTGCCATATTAAGATTAAAGTTAAATGATGCTTGTAAAACTAAGTGCAAGATAAATATTAGTGAAGTAACACTCAAGATGTTGAATAAAGTGACTTGATTCACATTTTACTGAGTGACTATTTAAAATTTTAGTTTCAGTCAAGTATTGGCTGCATGTTTGATGCTTAGAAACAAATTCAGAAATAAGAATTGCACCTCTGAGTCTGTATAGCCAGAAGGTTACAAATAAGAGGATGTAAAATTGAAATGGAACTGCTCCACTTCTTCCACACTCTGGGATTAATGGAAAATAATCAGTAAAACTAAGAATTAAGAATCAGAGGGGTAGCCGTGTTAGTCTGAATCTGTAAAAAGCAACAGAGGGTCCTGTGGCACCTTTAAGACTAACAGATAGTTTTAAGGTGCCACAGGACCCTCTGTTGCTTTTTAAGAATTAAGAGTCTACACTGACTCTGTACAGTAACTCCTCACTTAACATCCTCCCGCTTAACGTTGTTTCAAAGTTACATTGCTGCTCAATTAGGGAACATGCTCGTTTAAAGTTGTGCAATGCTGCCTTATAACGTTGTTTCGCTGCCTGCTCTGTCCACTGCTTGTAAGAGTCTGTGGAAGGGCAGCAACTTTACAAGGGAGCATTGCAGAAGTTCCTCTTCTCCACCTCCCTCCCAGCGCTTCCCCCATCGCCAAACAGCTGTTTGGCGGCGCTTAGGACTTTCTGGGAGGGAGGGAAAGGAGCAGGGAAGCGCCGCCTTTCCAGGAAGGAGCGGGGATGCAGCTGCTCCAGAGAGGAGGTGGAGTGGGGGTGGGAAGAGGTGGGCCTAGAGTGGAGTGGGGACAGGAGTACCAGTAACTGAAGTTGTTTCAATTAAGTGTGCAGCTTTTACAGTACTATGAGCAGAGGTTCTCAAACTGTGATATATGGGTCAGTTTATCAGAGTATAAATCCATTATAACTGAGTAGTTACAAAGGTAGCATGACAAGTACTTTTGAATTTTAGATCCAATATGGTAAGTCAAAGTTTGAGAACTGCTGCTAAGAGGCATACAAGGAACAAACAATTTACTGTATTCCCGGTACGTACCAATAATGGTTTAAAGGGAGGTTCCACCTTCCGAGCTAGCAGCTCTTCCCAGTTAATGTGTCTGAAGAAAGGGTGAGCCTAAGAAAATTCACAAGAATGAAAAACATAATTGGTCTTCCTGGCAGAAATTAAGAATGGATATTTGTTGACCTTGTAGATAGGAAAATGAACTATATTTTCTAATGTTCATAAAGCAAGCTAAGATGAGAATATCTGAGGAATAAGAAGCTAGGTCTCTTCAGACCTCAACTTTGGGCTCCTTTCCTTCTAAAACTGTAAGTACTTCAAGTGCAGCATCTATTATTTGTCCTACAGTGCTCTATTAGAATAGTCACGAATAGCTTAAAATTGTCATTGAAAAATTCTTAAATATAAACTTTCAGTAAAATGTGTGATTGTATCAGGATTTCCTCACGAGACTGCCTCAACCTAGCAAAATGGTTCTAAATTCACAGTTCTTCATTATGTACATTCGTCACTAGCAGTGAAATAGTGGATTAAAAGAAAATGACTGGGAATTTCCTTTGCCTACACATCAAATCTGATGTCATTCTATTGACTGAAAATGTATGAGATGCAGTAATACCACGGTCACTCGATTGTTTATGATTTCAATGTGATAGTACACATGAGCTTCTTAGGGATATTACATGCCAAATGTATTTAACTTTATAGATGCAAAAATCTACTACCACAACCAAAGACTGGTCTGTATGTATGGCAGATGTATTGGCTTTTTAGAAAGTGACACTTTCTAAATAAAGTCAAGTATCAGAGGGGTAGCCGTGTTTGTTGCTTTCTACAGATCCAGACTAAGAGTCCTGTGGCACCTTATAGACTAACAGACCTATTGGAGCATAAGCTTTCGTGGGTGAATATCCGACGAAGTGGGTATTCACCCACGAAAGGTTATGCTCCAATACGTCTGTTAGTCTTTAAGGTGCCACAGGACTCTTTGTTGCTTTCTAAATAGAGAAATTTGGGGAAATTTGCCATCCTTTAGAACATAAGGATGACTGACAATGATTTGTGAGAGCTTCTCAGTACCTGATATCTTATCTTCTGCTATAACTTGCTGGGAATGGTGAAATATTGCTATTTTGCACATTATGCCTATTGTCACTTTTATGCATATGTAGGCTTTTGTTTTGCTCATTATTCTTTTAGTTTCTGATCTGTTAAAGTTACAGAAGAAATTAACTCCATATTACCAATCTAGGTGATGTGCCACGCACATCTACATCTCTTGAAAATATTTCAGATGAATTTCTAATAGCAATGTCATAAAAACTGACAATTAACCATAGAACTATTAAAATATGGAATGACGTGAGTTGTACAGGACATGTTTAAATATAGCCACAAAACCCAATCTGTGTAGGCCTGGGACAAGCTTTAAATAATTTTGTAGTAGATGAAATAATTGAGTTACATCTGTTTCACATTAGGAGTGCAAAATGTAACATCTTTCCTGACACTCAACCCCAAATGCCTGTGTTGGTTATTCACCAACCCACTAGAATACCACAATGTATCAATTTGTTCACTGAGTAACTGATAAAGAAAGGGGGACATGGGATGTAGGAAAGCGAAAAAAAATTGAGGGGGAGGAGAGCAATGAAATCCTCAGGACCCCATCCTTCACCCCACTAACTGTTTCCTTGAGCCCTTTATTACTTAGATATCTATCTAACCCTTCCTTAAATTCCTCAGAGGAAACATTTGACTCTTTGTCTAAATCCCTGCCTCTGCTCTCACTGTGCTTCAGAGAATGACATTCTACCATGTCTATTCTTCTTGGACTATCCTTGAATCTTGTTTCTAAATAAGATAATCAAGAGAAATTAAACAAGATCTACCTGAACTTCTCCAGCATCTCCAGAACCAGCTCCTAGACGTGAGGCAGCATTTCTTTTTAGCAGCTTAGAGGAGAAAAACACCAAGGAAATAATTTATTGAAATGGTTAAACAATTTTTGAAGAGTATTTCTACTAAAAATCATCAATAGAAACACTTTACATCTGTGTTAAATATTATTTGAACTAACCACGTAGTAGTTACTGTACAATGAAATTACAATTTTAATATCTTCCATTATTGTATGTGTGCTGTTGTAGCCATGCTGGTCCCAGAATACTAGAGACAAGGTGGGTAAGTTAATCTCTCTTATTGGACCACTTCTGTTGGAGAGAGAGAGAGGCTTTTGAGCTTACACAGAAGAAGAGCGCTGTGTAAGCTCGAAAGCTTGTCTCTCTCTCCAACAAAAGTTGGTCCAAAAAAAGATATTATCTCACCCATATTGTCTCTGTTAACAATCTTAAGGCAGTTCTCAGAACAAACAACTTTAGAATTGTTTTCTCAAACAAAGCATTATTTTCTGCCTCATGCAACTTGAAGACAGAACCGAGCTCCATTAAAAGATTACGTTGATTGAAATATAGTAGCACTAGGATTCACCTGGGAAAAAGCAGTACAGCAATATTGACCAGTATGTTTCTAATATCTGCATATACATGTAGGTTTAACATTAATTAAAACTTTACCTTTTTAAGCAGATCTCTGGCTTCTTGCGTGAGGTAGGGAGGCAAGTTGAGTTTACATTTGAGAATCTTGTCAATGGTTTTCTTTCGGTTCTCCCCAGTGAACGGGGGCTGAAAAACATCATTGCAGTGTGAAGAAAACCATGTGAAAAACTCTAGCACAGTCGTTCTCTAACTTCATTGCACTGCAACCCTGCTCCTGACAACAAAAATTACCACGTGACCCCAGTGCCCAGTGTTACTCCAGAATAGTTAATATTTTAAATAAAAAATGCATTGCAAGCAGGGCAATTGCATGGGGCCCCATGCCATAGGGGGCCTGTGAAACTAAGTTGCTTTGGCTTCAGCCCTGCACAGCGGGGTTCAGGCTTCAGCTTTCTGCCCTTGGCCTCTCAGAGTCTAATGCCGGCCCTGCCTAGGCGACCCCATTGAAATGAACTTGTGACCCACAGTAATTAACAAATACCTGTTCCACTCTCTTCATTTGCATATATGGAACAGGGCTAGTTTCAGCCACTTGTGAAACAGGGTTATAATTGCTTCAAATGTGACTTCCAAATATTTGCTTGGGCTACTACAGAACAGCCCAAGACCATGGTTAAAAAGGTTTAGCCATTTTTTTAGTTAGGTTTCTTACCAGCAGCTGATATAAGTACATACATATCTATCTATGCCTACACCTGAATGATCCAACGAACTTCAGTGATTAGTGATGTAGAATAAAATGTATGCAGTTTTTAACTGTGCACCTACTGCTCCAGTCAGCATGTCATACATCAATGCCCCCAAACTCCACCAGTCCACAGCACGATTATGCCCACTTCTCATCAAGATTTCAGGGGCCCTAGAATGAGAAAAATTAGAAATATGAAAGTATTTTATTAAATACTCAATTACGGCTCAGGTTTCAAGTTTTTAAACATAATCCACATTTATAATCTGAAAGTTCCATAAATAACTGGACACATTGAACCATCAGTTAAAAAAGGTAAAATTTAGCCATTACCCCCAGACCAGAGTAATACTTTTCTGTTTCATCATGCAGCTCACATGTATTCTATTGTTCCACAGAAAGTGTGTGTGACTGTTCCATCATGAATAGATTCTTTACATAGTCCGAAGTCTGTTAGTTTTACATGACCTGAAAGAAATAAAAGAAAACATCTAATTCTAAAATCACTCCAAATTCTGAAATGGAATTATATGCATATCAGCAACTCAACATAAATGTAATTTATAAAATGGACAGTGCAAATATGTCTATTGTCTATAGTAACAAAACAGGACTCTTCACAGTAGGCATCAGAGTCTTCTTCTATTGATCTGATAAGATTGAAAAATGACTTAGTCATTTAAAAAAAATCTTTGAACTATAGTTAATGAAGATACAGGCTTATTTTTGCATGAAAAAGGGTTGTCATTCAGTGGAGAGGAACAAAAACACAGCAAAGCCACCAAGAGAATCTCAAAGCCATGAAAAAAAAATGGTTTCTTCATGTTCTGTTCTCATTACTTAGACCTGTAGAAACTCACAATAAACTAATTGTTCACATCTTATTGCAACCCTTCTACTAGTTAGGCACAAAGAAACAGATAGATCTAAGTAGCAGCCTCCTGACTATTTTTATATGAGCTTATTCCCATTCATACAGAATCAAGTTGTTGATTATTAGCACAATGCAGTAAGTTTTTTTTATTAATCATATACAACTTTTTTACATATTTGCAAACAACATCTCTCTAAAAGACTGCACTGCTGCCGAGATGAAATCAAGTCACCTAGTCTTATGCTTACTCCAGAATTTAGAAACCAAAATCAGTGTCACAATTCATTTCTAATTTATAACTTTCACTCTCCAGAACCACTATGCACTAGTAAACATTCACAGTCAGTGAACACCTTGCTTAAAAGTAGTCTTTTAGCTCTTTAATGCTAGGATTTGATGGCACTAATCAATAGTGCTGCAGGCATTAGTGCTCAACACACACAGAGCTTTGAACTTGCTGCTACGATCAAGTAAAGTGACAGGTTTTTTTTAATTGTTTCCTTTTAAAAAGCTACATCATCAGTATTAGCATAGTTATTCGTAAACATGAAAATTACAGAGCAGGTTTGAATTTAGATATCATGCATAGATGACTCAGCTGCATGAGAATATCCCACTAATGAATAGAAAAGTCTTCAGTGGGTTTACTCTAAAAGTCTCTTGCCCCTTCCTGACCAATTTGTTCTGCCACTTCCAGTACTAAAGTGCTGTAACTACTACAACGAACGCCATGCCATGACTAGCAAATGGCAGCTACTTGTATGGGTGTATCAGGAAAAAAGAAGGATAACAGTAGTAAGTTTTCTGAGGTAATTTTATATTATGCTGTGACCTGTGAGAAAGGATTTTGAGAGGATTATTGGTTACACAATTGTTTACTATATTTCCACCTTGACGATTAAGCATGATATTTTCCGGCTTCAGATCTCGATAGATGATTCCTTTTTGATGTAAGTGCCCCAAAGCCATTGAGATCTCTGCCAAGTAAAAGCTGAAACAAAAGGGATTTGATACAATTAAACTCATTCAACCACACAAAGCATCTTAAGCACTAAAACAATTATACTTGCTAGTACACAGCAATGATTCCTTGAAAGTATAGTTAGATGTGCATCACAGAATAAATTAGTAGAATAATTATGCTATTGAGGTTTATTTGCCAAAGAGCATAGGGACACAATGGAACAACAAAATTACACCATCAGCATTAGGTTAATTTGTTTAGTAGTTACTCTGTCTTGAATATTTTTGTTGCGATCTGAATTTGCTAGTCATTAAGTCTGGCTCTAAACTGATGCACTGTTCTGGGAAGGAAGAGGAAAGCTCTGCGCTGCAGTGCTCTCTGTAGCATACAGCTGCAATCCTATATGTACATCTGAGCTGTTCCAAAACACTCACAGCATACGTTGTGGGAAGATGGAGCTATCATCCCCTCTTATGTGCTGTGTAAAGCCGAATCAAGAAAGTGCACTTCATTTACCTAGGTCAGGTGTGAAATGTAGCTACTGAAAAGGCTCTCTAAGCAGAATGATCATTTACACAGAAGTCCAGTTCTTTCTTCACATATGTGCTCAGAAAAAGTAGGATAAATACAGTAATTACACCACTTCTAAAAGTGAACTGCAGTCAACAGAAGCTACAAACTTTTACGCAAGGTTTTGAACATTTCTTTCATGCAGAAGGTACCTAGAAATTCAGGTGTAGGCTGCCATTCCCCACCAACTCAAGTGCATCCCCTCTGCAAGCACATGCCTAAGTTCCAGTAGAATATAATGACAACCTTCAATAGGGTGGGCAGTGAACCTTCTCACAGACTAATGCCATTCCAACACTAGCTGGTCAGAGATTCAGCAGAGTAAGATATACGGAATAGCCACCACCTCCAAGAAAGACTCATTGAACTGCGTAGCTCACTAAACTAGATTATTAAAATACAGTTGTATGTTTCTCTCTTGAATTCTACTAAGCCACAAAAGTGCCAATTTTGTTTCACATACCAGGCTGTGTCTTCCATAAAAATTCCTTCTCGCTCTAACTGCATAAATAGTTCTCCTCCTACAAGGGGAAAATAAGATGTTAGAAGCAAGAATCCATATTTCTGTTACACTGCTACTGAAAATACATTTTTCATTTCTAATCATAATTAAAGAACTACACATTCCCTTATCAAAGGATAGATGATGGAATTATGCTCTGCAGAAGACTATAACAACCCCGGATTAAAAATGCGTGAAAAGCGGGTGAATATTCACTTAATACAGGAAGTATCAATTAGGAGTCAGAGGACCCTGGAGACAGAATTCCTGGTATACGATCATTAGAAATTCCCCCTCCTTTACTTCCCTGTAAGATATTCTTAACATCAGTTTTGTTATGCAGTTTATATAGATTGAGTTATAGGTTTCACATTAATTATGAAAATGTGCAGAATAATTTAAGTCAACTATGAGTGCTTAGCTGGGATTTTATAAAGGGGAAAAATAAGAACTTTTCAGATTCTAGATTAAATAAGGGATACTGAAAATCTCCTGTATAGCAGAATTAAATATACTGACCACTGAGATACTCAAGGATGAGGTAGAGTTTTCCACCAGTCTGAAAGGCATAAATTAAATCTACAATGAAGGGATGCTTCACTTCCTCCAGGATATTACGCTCAGCTTTTGTGTGTGCTGTGTCTTTTGCATTCCTTACAATCATTGCCTACAGAACAAAGAAAAATGACATGAGAGCAAAGAACATGGAATTCCTAAATGAGGCAGAATTCTACCTAGAGTTCTATTCCCAATTTACAGAAGTCTCCACATTCTCCACATAATTGTCACAATAACACTCTGAGTCAGCAACATGATAAAAAAACTGCTTAGTTGTTCTTGCATTATTGTTAAATATGAAATCACACTCATGTTTTTAAATTAATTAAAAACAGAGACCAATTGTCTAGGACCACACAATAGATGTTAGAGAAAATGTGATAATACATATTTCAATTTTAAATGGACGTAAAGATTAATTTTAATACATTAATGACAAATGTTCAATCTTGGCACATTAGAACAATTATTATATAGTAATTACATTGCAAAGGGGACCAAAAAAAACCACCTTTTTTGGATTGGAAACCAGCCAAAAGTGAAGACCAAGTTACCTTTTTAAGAACTTTCATGGCAAAAATTTTTCCAATATTTGCTCCTGTTACTTTTCGTACTTGAAAAACCTATGGTACAAAAAGTAAATAAATTGCTTACAAGTCACAGTGGCAGTTAGAATTCTAATATATACTTTAAAGTCTTCTATTACCAACTGGTGATAAAGTTGTGCAACTGATCACAATCACTAAAGTCAATTTTGATCAAATGCATTGCCAATAAAAAAGAATGGTGATTTCATACTGGACACTGGTCTGCATCAGCTCATTGTTGCCTCTGGAAAGGCAGAATTTTTCTGGAAACATAGGACATATAACAGGGAGCCAACAAGAAAATTCTTTCATTGCCTCCAGTGTGATGGATAATGGATTTTCCGAGATGAAGATTTTGTACCTTTCCATAACCACCTTTGCCAAGTACACGTAGTAACTCAAAACATTCTGGTCGGATCTTTTCTGGACCTCTGTTTACACTAGTTTCCGAAATCTCAAATTTTTCACAATGTTCCAGGCCACTGAATAAAGACAAAACAGTGTATTACAAAATTAACTCAAGTTAAAGAAAGAATAATCAGGCAAATTTCTCTGCAGAAAGCACATTATATTCACTGGCACAACTGACGGTGTGCTTAGGAGATGTCCAGAATTGTAACACCAGGAATTCTATTAATGTGTATGTATAGCGATGAGTGGCAGCTTGCTTCATGCAGAAATTTGGGAAGTTCCTAGGATTCACAGAGTCATGCATTTCCTGAAATGACATTTTATAAAAGTGTACATGTTCTGACGACTGAAACAGGAACCTTTGGCAATTAAGTTAATTGAGGAGCATTGCTGCTACCCTTAAAATAAAAATTAGGTTTATAAATTCCATTAAAAGTTACAGGACTCCCAGGTGTGATTTGTAGGGTCATATTTACATGATGAAAGTCTTACTATCTTGCAAAAATAGTAAGGTAAGCTAAAATATGGTTCAATCTTGCTAAAGTAGAGGATTAACCCAATACTTAATGATGTTTCTAAATTATGCTAAACCCTGCAAAGTATAAGTCAGTAACACAGTTTGGTCCTGTCTATGCTGACAAGATTGAATTGTGTTTTAGCTGTGTCACTACCATGTTCTCACTGAGTCTTCCAACATGATGCATTTTCAGACTTAGCCCCTAAGCAACCAAGGTAGTTTTAATGAGACTTAAGGGCAGCAATGTTTTCTAGAAGACTTGAAGTCAGAACTCCTGAATTCTATTCACCTATCTGCCACTGGTTTGCTATGTGAACTTGCAAACACCAGAACCTCTCCATCATTGTCAGAACCTTCTGTAAAATGGAGATAATATCTACCACTTCACAGGGGGCTGCAAGATTTCATACAGTGAAATTGTTCAAACCAAAGTACGATAGTTTTTAAACTTTTCCCCCCAGAAAAGTAATAAATCGATGTAGCCTATAATGGAGTTTATAATTAGTTTTTTAAAAACAAGATTAGGCTTGACATATACTGGTTAGGAACGCATGTTATAGCACCTTCCAGGAAAAGCCATGTTTAAATGCTTATTCAGGAGCTTAAGGAGTGTAAAGTCCTCTGCAATCTCTTGATAAATTGGGTTTTATAAAAGTGCACTATATTAACAACATTTAATATATCGGAATGAGCCTGATTACAAATAGTATTCAAATAAAGTAAAAGTATAGGGACAAGTAAGATACAAAACGTAAGACACTGCAGATTGTTGCCAATTTCCCCATAGAATTCTTTTGTTACAAGATATAGCTATAAAACTTGAATTAATTTAATTAACTTTTCTATTAAATTCGAGAAAAACTATTTGTAGTTATCATGAATATTACAGAAATGTTTTCTAATAGGAACTTACATTTCATATTGGCCAACTCCTCCATGGTCCATGCTTTCACTTAACTGACCCTGGGATGGAGGGGGAGAAAGTTTAAAAAAGTCACTACAATAACACCATAACTGTAAACAAAAACAGTGAGTACTAACAGTAAGCTTTGTTTAAAAAACAAAAACATGTCACGGTCTGACTGATTTAGCTCTAAAATTTGTTAAACTGGCTAAGAAGTCATATGCAATAAATTATCAGAAGGAAGCAATTTGTATTATAGGCTTTCACAAAACATTTATAGAGTTCTGCAGAAAAGTTGCAAAATTCCCAAGGATCCCACAACTACAGCAGGGGAACCCACTACTTTTTAGCTAACTGCAGTTATCTGATTATGTTTGTACACGCAGCAATGAATCCAACTCCAGATAAATCTTGTAAAAATGCAGTGGCTTTTAAATTTTTATTTTTACACCTGCGTTCATGTAAGAATTTGGTGAACAGGACTCATACATATAATGGCTATCCTGTACAAAGGTTTCCCCTAAAGAATCTGACTTATTGTGGAACCAGATGACTAATGGAACTGGAAACAGATATAGTGAATTAACCGTGAAATTCTAAAGAATTAGGGAAAGGAAGCCATACAAAGGTCTGAAAGTTGCAATTTTCATTTTTACATTGTAAAATATTCAATAAGTAAGGCCCTACGTAATTCACGATATTGTGCATCCCGCAATATTAGGCTTCCACTGCAATTCTGATTTTAATTAGCTTACTTTGCACAGTCCACAATTTTGCATACATTTTGAGGTTTGCAACACACTTTTTCCCCCCATTAGTACAGTACTTTCCCCATTTATCCAAGCGGATAGTAGCGGGGCTCCTGTTGTCAGCCCTGCGCATTAATTACTGTAATATAGTTGCAGCAAAATGTCTGGTTATCAAAAAAATTAGCAAGCATAACAAGACTTGAGTGTTTATATTGCACTAGCAAATTTTTCTTAAACAAATAGGTCTTCTCTGGCTTTTCCAAATTACCGCAAATAATAATGGTCCATTATTACTTTTCCATGCCTTGTCTGCAACTCAGCCGCAATTATTTGACAATCATACCGTGATTCAAGTTAGGAAAGCATGTTATACTGTCAGCCATACTGGTCTTGTTCTGTAAACAGAGGCTTTCATTTTCCAAGTCTCATTTTCATCAGCATTACACTTGTTTTTTAAAAGTTTTTTTTAAATCTGTTTTTCATTCAAGAAGCCATGGGTCTTCCTTCTTGTCATCTCAGACAACCAAGCATTTGAAGACTAGTAGTATTCTAGCTGGACAGTCTCACTTTGGTTTGCATTTACTGTCATTTGACTTTCTTACAGATGAGAGAAATATTAAAGCTGCTGTTATATTCAATAAAACTCTGTGGCAACCAAGAACTGTGGCTTAATTGCAATCTCCCTAGTCAGAAGTAGTCTTGTGGCAATTTCATTTCCTAGGTTAGCCGTATCTGTAGGCACACCTGTAACAGCACTTGTTCTTGTTCCTGCCATGATAGCTTTTTGGAGTGAAAACTTTCCAGCTGCAGTATTACCTAGTCTAATGTAGCTTCACATCCAGCTCACATACAGTTTGATGATTTCAAACTCTCAGTTCAGAGATGTGTTTCTGTTCCTCAGAGTTACGCACTATGCCACCTGGAGGTAGCTTTCAGTAAAGCTCATGCTCTCCTGTTGATCCTCCACCCTCAAATTATTTGCTCTTGTGTTCTCCTCTTTGGTTCTATGTTTTGCTTTAAATATACTAAGTCTACAGTAACTCTACTCTTTATTGTTCAAAAGCCTTATTTTATTGCTTTTTTCCCCTTCTAGTGTTACTAACACTGAAAGTGAGAGTAGTCATGAACTGAATTTGATTGTTCATCCTGCCCGAGAGCCAAGTTTGCTTGTTAATGGGCATTAACTCTAACGGAAATTGTGCTGCAAATATTACCCACATTTATGGGAGAGTACAGTCATAACGGTTGATGAGTTAGGATTCTCTGACTCTCAGTCCTTAGGGTTGAACTTTTGGGAACTCTAGGACCGCAATTTGCTCACTTCCATGGACGATCTGAGTCTGTTGGCAGCCTTCAAAGTGTGATCTGAGGGACATTTTTAGCCAGGCATTTTGTTGGTTACTGATGTTGCTCCCAGGGTCTTTTCTTTAAAGTTGAGAAATTATATTGGCTACAGTGAGCCAGCAAAATAATATCTGTACTGTTTTTAAACTATTGACACTGATGGACACCAAATAAGCTATGTAAAAATACTGTAAGCAATGGCTGGTTTCAGACTGTAATGGTACAACCCTAAAGACACAAGATCAAGAGCAACATCAGATTGGCAAGGTAATAGGAGCTTGACATAAGGTGAGGCGCTCAGTTTATTTTGGAGAGGCTGTAACATTCATCACTCTTCTGTACCTGGTATTCACTATAAACTTTTTACAGTTCAATGGCTGTGCACTTTAGACAGGATTGACAATTCCCTGGAGAAAAGAAGTTTGGCCACAGCACTGATAAATACCATCTTAAACCCGGTTTAAACCAGAAAACTGTTAAAAACTAATTGCATCAGTGTCCAGCAAGTTCAGGAACAAATCTTGTCAAACTGTGGATACATCCATTCAAAAATGGATGTATGCTTCTAACTGCTTAAGGTTTCAAACCTACAACTCTGCATTATTGCAGTTTTCATATAACCAAATGTTTTTGACTTTTGTCTATACAATATTGAAAACTGAAATGAGTCATGACATGTATGACTTCCTTAAGAAAATACTGAACCAAAATACAGACATTCAGATGTTCAGTGTTATAATTACACATTTACTATGACAACCACTGCAGTTTTACTTTTTATTTGTAAAACTCTGAATTAATCTATGAATATACTGCCTTATATAACCACAATTTGAATACCTAACAAACAATAATATGGTATGCATTAACAAAATAGTTTTTAAAGCAGAAAATGCCTTAAATTGGGACTAATTAGTTTTTCCCAGGGTAGTAAAAACCACCTCTGGTAAATACCATGCCATCTCTGACTTTAGATGTTAGCACAGAAGTGATGATTATAAATTTTCCAATATAGATTAGCATTTCTGGGCTGATCTAATGTGTGGGACACTTATGTCAAACTATTTTGAACTGAAAATAAGTAGTTCTGGGTTGTGTTTTCTTTTAATTATATACTAGAAAAGGTAAAACAACCCACTCATTCACACACAAAATCATCCTCAAATTTAGCCTGGCATATTATGGTAAATCAGCTAGTAGGCAATCACTGACAATTCTTAGAGCAATAAATCTATGCTTAGAAAAAGAAATCCTAGTTACTGAGTTACTTAAGATTTGATCCAATTCAAATTTATTATCTTTAGTACCAGATTGAGTTCTCCGCTATGGGGAAGTTTTATAACTACAAAGTCCAAGCACAGGACAGATGTGACTCCTGCTATAAATGCCCCGCAGCAGCCGTGTGCAGGTCTCAGCCGTCACCTCAAAAGCCAGGCGGGGGGGGAACCACCAAATATGAAGGGGGAAAGGAACGTGTCGCCTGAGTGGGGCACATCGGCGTTAAAACAAACCGCTACCCAAGCAGTGAGTGCCTAGGGCTAACGTGGGGGGACGCGCCGCCCACCCCCAGAGCGGGGCCACCCGCGATGGGTGGTGCAATTGCCACAGAAGCGGGCAGCAGCTCACCCAGCCACGACACCTCGCTCCCTCCCCAGGCCGCCCCTCCTCTCCCGCTCGCTAGGCCGGCCCCCGTCAGCCTCCTCAGCGCATCGGGCCCCTCACCGGAGCGGACCCGTCTCCAAGCCCGTCGCCCGACCGGGTGGGTCTCCCCCTCGGAGCCCAGGTCGGGCGGCTCACCGGACTGGGCCGGGCGGCTCACCGGACTGGGCCGGGCCCCCCCGCCCTACCCCTGGCGAGGCCCGCTGCCTCTCAGCCCCTCGCCGGCTCAGGCTCCCCCCTCTCACCCCCTCCTCCAACTCCTCGTCCGAACCCGCGTCTTCGGGCTGGTCCAGGTCAATGTCGAACACGCCCGCCATGGCCTGGATGCGAGCAGCGCCTCCGCCGCCCCGTCCGCGCTGTGCTGAGTCCGCGGGGCCTGGGCCGCCTCATGGGCCCGCAGCCCCTAAAGCCGCCACGGCCGCCATCGCCGGCTGCCAGGCTTCAGCGCGGCTGCGCCCCCGCCCTGACTCCGTCTACGGCGCAGGCGCACGACCCAACCCGGTGACCGCAAGGGACCACACTTGACATGCGCAGAACGCACCATGGCGTTCTGCGCATGGTTGGGGCTCGTACTGAGCATGCGCAAAGCTCGCTCGGCCGCTAGATTTACTGGCATCGAGCATGCGCAGACTGCAGACTGAAGCTTCTCGGCTCGGTGCATGCGTATGACGTTCACTGAAGCCTCCACCACTGA
>NW_020664582.1:15322199-15325960 GCF_002925995.2 Terrapene triunguis
TTTTCTTAAACAAATAGGTCTTCTCTGGCTTTTCCAAATTACCGCAAATAATAATGGTCCATTATTACTTTTCCATGCCTTGTCTGCAACTCAGCCGCAATTATTTGACAATCATACCGTGATTCAAGTTAGGAAAGCATGTTATACTGTCAGCCACACTGGTCTTGTTCTGTAAACAGAGGCCTTCATTTTCCAAGTCTCATCTTCATCAGCATTACACTTGTTTTTTAAAAGTTTTTTTTAAATCTGTTTTTCATTCAAGAAGCCATGGGTCTTCCTTCTTGTCATCTCAGACAACCAAGCATTTGAAGACTAGTAGTATTCTAGCTGGACAGTCTCACTTTGGTTTGCATTTACTGTCATTTGACTTTCTTACAGATGAGAGAAATATTAAAGCTGCTGTTATATTCAATAAAACTCTGTGGCAACCAAGAACTGTGGCTTAATTGCAATCTCCCTAGTCAGAAGTAGTCTTGTGGCAATTTCATTTCCTAGGTTAGCCGTATCTGTAGGCACACCTGTAACAGCACTTGTTCTTGTTCCTGCCATGATAGCTTTTTGGAGTGAAAACTTTCCAGCTGCAGTATTACCTAGTCTAATGTAGCTTCACATCCAGCTCACATACAGTTTGATGATTTCAAACTCTCAGTTCAGAGATGTGTTTCTGTTCCTCAGAGTTACGCACTATGCCACCTGGAGGTAGCTTTCAGTAAAGCTCATGCTTTCCTGTTGATCCTCCACCCTCAAATTATTTGCTCTTGTGTTCTCCTCTTTGGTTCTATGTTTTGCTTTAAATATACTAAGTCTACAGTAACTCTACTCTTTATTGTTCAAAAGCCTTATTTTATTGCTTTTTTCCCCTTCTAGTGTTACTAACACTGAAAGTGAGAGTAGTCATGAACTGAATTTGATTGTTCATCCTGCCCGAGAGCCAAGTTTGCTTGTTAATGGGCATTAACTCTAACGGAAATTGTGCTGCAAATATTACCCACATTTATGGGAGAGTACAGTCATAACGGTTGATGAGTTAGGATTCTCTGACTCTCAGTCCTTAGGGTTGAACTTTTGGGAACTCTAGGACCGCAATTTGCTCACTTCCATGGACCATCTGAGACTGTTGGCAGCCTTCAAGGTGTGATCTGAGGGACATTTTTAGCCAGGCATTTTGTTGGTTACTGATGTTGCTCCCAGGGTCTTTTCTTTAAAGTTGAGAAATTATATTGGCTACAGTGAGCCAGCAAAATAATATCTGTACTGTTTTTAAACTATTGACACTGATGGACACCAAATAAGCTATGTAAAAATACTGTAAGCAATGGCTGGTTTCAGACTGTAATGGTACAACCCTAAAGACACAAGATCAAGAGCAACATCAGATTGGCAAGGTAATAGGAGCTTGACATAAGGTGAGGCGCTCAGTTTATTTTGGAGAGGCTGTAACATTCATCACTCTTCTGTACCTGGTATTCACTATAAACTTTTTACAGTTCAATGGCTGTGCACTTTAGACAGGATTGACAATTCCCTGGAGAAAAGAAGTTTGGCCACAGCACTGATAAATACCATCTTAAACCCGGTTTAAACCAGAAAACTGGTAAAAACTAATTGCATCAGTGTCCAGCAAGTTCAGGAACAAATCTTGTCAAACTCTGGATACATCCATTCAAAAATGGATGTATGCTTCTAACTGCTTAAGGCTTCAAACCTACAACTCTGCATTATTGCAGTTTTCATATAACCAAATGTTTTTGACTTTTGTCTATACAATATTGAAAACTGAAATGAGTCATGACATGTATGACTTCCTTAAGAAAATACTGAACCAAAATACAGACATTCAGATGTTCAGTGTTATAATTACATATTTACTATTACAACCACTGCAGTTTTACTTTTTATTTGTAAAACTCTGAATTAATCTATGAATATACTGCCTTATATAACCACAATTTGAATACCTAACAAACAATAATATGGTATGCATTAACAAAATAGTTTTTAAAGCAGAAAATGCCTTAAATTGGGACTAATTAGTTTTTCCCAGGGTAGTAAAAACCACCTCTGGTAAATACCATGCCATCTCTGACTTTAGATGTTAGCACAGAAGTGATGATTATAAATTTTCCAATATAGATTAGCATTTCTGGGCTGATCTAATGTGTAGGACACTTATGTCAAACTATTTTGAACTGAAAATAAGTAGTTCTGGGTTGTGTTTTCTTTTAATTATATACTAGAAAAGGTAAAACAACCCACTCATTCACACACAAAATCATCCTCAAATTTAGCCTGGCATATTATGGTAAATCAGCTAGTAGGCAATCACTGACAATTCTTAGAGCAATAAATCTATGCTTAGAAAAAGAAATCCTAGTTACTGAGTTACTTAAGATTTGATCCAATTCAAATGTATTATCTTTAGTACCAGATTGAGTTCTCCGCTATGGGGAAGTTTTATAACTACAAAGTCCAAGCACAGGACAGATGTGACTCCTGCTATAAATGCCCCGCAGCAGCCGTGTGCAGGTCTCAGCCGTCACCTCAAAAGCCAGGCGGGGGGGGAACCACCAAATATGAAGGGGGAAAGGAACGTGTCGCCTGAGTGGGGCACATCGGCGTTAAAACAAACCGCTACCCAAGCAGTGAGTGCCTAGGGCTAACGTGGGGGGACGCGCCGCCCACCCCCAGAGCGGGGCCACCCGCGATGGGTGGTGCAATTGCCACAGAAGCGGGCAGCTCACCCAGCCACGACACCTCGCTCCCTCCCCAGGCCGCCCCTCCTCTCCCGCTCGCTAGGCCGGCCCCCGTCAGCCTCCTCAGCGCATCGGGCCCCTCACCGGAGCGGACCCGTCTCCAAGCCCGTCGCCCGACCGGGTGGGTCTCCCCCTCGGAGCCCAGGTTGGGCGGCTCACCGGACTGGGCCGGGCCCCCCCGCCCTGCCCCTGGCGAGGCCCGCTCCCTCTCAGCCCCTCGCCGGCTCAGGCTCCCCCCTCTCACCCCCTCCTCCAACTCCTCGTCCGAACCCGCGTCTTCGGGCTGGTCCAGGTCAATGTCGAACACGCCCGCCATGGCCTGGATGCGAGCAGCGCCTCCGCCGCCCCTTCCGCGCTGTGCTGAGTCCGCGGGGCCTGGGCCGCCTCATGGGCCCGCAGCCCCTAACGCCGCCACGGCCGCCATCGCCGGCTGCCAGGCTTCAGCGCGGCTGCGCCCCCGCCCTGACTCCGTCTACGGCGCAGGCGCACGACCCAACCCGGTGACCGCAAGGGACCACACTTGACATGCGCAGAACGCACCATGGCGTTCTGCGCATGGTTGGGGCTCGTACTGAGCATGCGCAAAGCTCGCTCGGCCGCTAGAGTTACTGGCATCGAGCATGCGCAGACTGCAGACTGAAGCTTCTCGGCTCGGTGCATGCGTATGACGTTCACTGAAGCCTCCACCACTGATACTGTACCTGCACCCTCTGCAGCCCCCTACACCGCCTCCTGCTGGCTCGGAGCATGCGCAAACGCTCTGTGGCAAGGCGGCTCTGTACCGAGGCCGGAGGGGCCAGGAGGGCTTGTTGTGATGGTAACGCTGCGCACGCTGCCTGAGGGAAGGAGTCTTGACCCGCTGGGGCAGAAGCCTGGCCTGAGAGCGTGAGGGGCGAGACTCAGGTACCGAGCTGGGCCTGGCGGGGAGGCGCTGGGGGCTGGGGTACGCGCCCCGTGCGGGTCAGTGGTGGAGGCTTCAGTGAACGTCATACGCATGCACCGAGCCGA
>NW_020664582.1:15326060-15485594 GCF_002925995.2 Terrapene triunguis
GGGGGGGGGGTGAGGGCTACATGGGAAGGCGGGGATGCAGGAGGGGGACAAAGAGGCATCGCTCTCCACGGGGGAGCAGGATGGGGACCTGGGATCGGGGGGTGCCATCTACACGGCTGGATGAGGGGGGCTTGGGATGGGGGTGCCACATACGTGGCTGGACGAGAGGGGCCTGGGATCAGGGGAAACCACGCATGTGGCTGGATGAGGGGGGGTACCACCTATGTGGCTGGATGAGGGGGGGGTACCACCTATGTGGCTGGATGAGGGGAGCCTGAGATCAGGGGAAACCACGCATCTGGCTGGATGGGGGGGTACCACCTATGTGGCTGGATGAGGGGAGCCTGGGATCAGGGGTGCTAGTCCAACTCCTACTCCCTTCCCCCCTCCCCCGCAAAGATAGAATACAGTCATTTTCAACATTCTTGATAGATGGATTGGGTATTAAACTAGAATTTACAATTGTGGGAGTGTAATGAGTGGTCTAGGGTTGGCTGCTTTAACAGAATGATAAATACCAACTATTATGGTTTCAACTGGATGGATGATGTCAGTGTGAATGGCTTCTACCTGTCAGTTTAGCTTCCCAGAGTAATTCTTCTCATTGATCTAGCTTGGTTTCATCCACCCCCATTATGCATGCAAGAATCTAAATTGTCACATTTGAAATGGGATCCTGTAGATCTTTCAGCAGCAGGTGCCTCTTTGCATCTGCAAGGAAGGGACTGTTGGCAGAGTAATGCCCCAATAGGTCAAGTAGGCAATGTCGGAAAAGATTTTGTTTCACCCAGAGGAGAATGTGAGGCAATAATCTGTCCATGGTTGTATCCTGAACTAGCCTTTTATTTCTAAGATTTCCCACTGTTGCTACCACCGGTGCAGCTCCATCAGTGGGAGCATTAATATAATCCAGCATTTTAACCCCAGTGTCATTTAAATTTGGTGGTCTAGGCAAACTGCTAGTTTAAAATACCAGTGTCTGGTCTATATTAGAGCTTCTACTATGGCTAACAACAGTATAATTGAACCACTGGAACTGCAGAAAAAGAAGTAGACGAGCTTGCAACAACACTGAATGTCAGTAATGTCTAAGAAATGACATCAGCAGAGACTTGCACGTATGAACAGATGGGGGGTAGCACAGTTGTACTTGAGCATTAGTCATTGTGGTTCATATTAGGCACCTTAGTCTTAAACCTGCAGTGTTTGAGGCAGTTAAATACACCTCTACCCCGATATAACGCGGTAAAGCAGTGCTCCGGGGGTGCGGGGCTGCGCACTCTGGTGGATCAAAGCAAGTTCGATATAACACGGTTTCACCTATAACACGGTAAGATTTTTTGGCTCCCGAGAACAGCGTTATATCGAGGTAGAGGTGTATAGGCAGGCTTTTTGTGACATAAAAGAGAGATATAAGTACCATGGAAAACCCAATTGTTCTATTTTTTCTGGTTGTCCTGAGCAGCAATTGGTGGGGACAAAATTCAACACCTGATCCCCACTCAAACACATCACAGCCCCACCGTGGCCACTGTCAACACCCAATGATGGCTGCAGCCCCTTCAGAGGAGTTTCAGCCACTAAATCCACATAGCTGCAGGGTTTAAATAGTCTGGAAAACCACCCAGCTGCCCTTTGTACAAGGGAAATTTCACTGCCCAACTATGCTTTTCATGGGTTATGAAACTGGTCCAAAGTCTTCCACTCTCTACGGTTTGATCAACCACAGTAAAAAGCACAATTCTATATTTTTTCTTTTTAGGATTAAATCCAAGGTGAAGGAGAATGTCAATAGTCACAGTACAGCTTGGTCAGTGTGGTAACCAGATTGGTTATGAGGTGTTTAATGCTATCTGCAATGACTTCCACAGCACACATGGACTGTGCTCCAAGAAGGAGAATGAATCCTATCAGGAAGCTTGCAAGGAACGTTTCTTCAGTGAGGAGAAAACTGGAGGTACAATTTTTAAGGATTTTTTTTTCATAGCATACTGAGCCTGTTAGAAATAAATAATACTTTGCATTTCTACTTAAGGATGTGCTTTAGGTATATTCATGAACTTACCATCTCAGCCCTGTTGTCATCAGCATTTAACAAATGGCAAAGTAGACACTGAGAGGGGAAGTGACTTGCCCAAGGTCACATACCAAGTCAGTGGCAGAGCCGGAACAGCTCCCTGCTGTGCTGAACCCTGATTCTGTGCCTTAATCCCAAGCCCACCTTTCTCTTTCTTACAGTAATAGAACTATTGCAGTGAGCTTTGTTTTTCTTGTTTTGTGCCTCTGATTGCCATCATACATTCATGAGAACTAATAAAGAGCTTTTCTAGATGAGAAACGTTTTTTTTCTTTCCAGATTTCTGTTTATTACACACGTTAGGTAGATCAGATTAAGTACTGGGGCATGAAGCCCGTCCATTTCAAATGCTAGCTGACATGAATGGTTTCCCTACTGAGAAGGACTCCTGTCTATGTACAGTTTGCAAAACACTTTGGGATAATGAAAGGTTCTATGTAAATGTAAAGCTTTGAGAGTTAAATCCCGCTCACCTTATTTTCATGTACTGCCCCCCTGAAGTTATTGGGATGATTTGCATGAATAAGAGAAGTATGATCTGGCCCTTCGTATGTTTTTATGCCCATTATGTGAACATTGTTTTCTTGTTAAAAGGTTTAAGTATGATGCAGTCTTTTTGATTTTGCATTTTTCCCCCTCTCTCTCCAGTACCTGTTGCCCGGGCTGTACTTGTTGACATGGAACCTAAAGTAATCAGTCAGACCCTCTCAATGGCTGCGAGGTCTGGCCACTGGAAATATGACCATCAGTCACACTTCTGTCAGAAACAGGGGTCTGGAAACAACTGGGCAAATGGGTATAAATGATCACCGCAAGCTTTGCTAATAATAATACAGCATGTGAATACTAAGCAACTGCCTAGATTCACAGCCATCCTCTCTTAGAAGCAGAACTGTTGCTGCTGTGAAGTAATACACTGCATGCATAACATTACCCTGATTTTACTGCTATTATAGACTGCTTGTGCTCTTTTTGCAAGGAACTGAGATTGGTATTAACAGTGAAGACCTACTATTCAATTACAGAAAAGTGAACAAAATGTCACCTAGACATCTAACTACTTGATTTGTGGGTGCAGAGTGGGAGGCTAATTTTAAAGATCGGACTCTTAATGCAAAATAAATGGCACAACAGAAGAATTGAGGATTGTTCACTACAGGCAGCATTGGTGATATAAAGAGTTAGATAAACGGATCGGCATTTTTAAAAGAAGGAAAAGCTACTTTATATGTTTGTGTGGTTGACTTTAGATGCTTTTGTTTTGCTATAAAGTAAGAGTTCTTGCTCTTTTTGCTTTCTCTCTTATGCTGCAGTTACTCTGTTCATGGGCCCAGGTACAGAGATGTTATCATGAACCTGGTACAGAAAGAAGCAGAGAAATGTGACCGACTCAGTGGATTTTTCACAGTAATGAGCATGGCTGGTGGCACAGGATCAGGCATGGGAGCCTTTGTGACCCAGTGCTTAAGGGATGCTTTTCCAACCTCATTTATACTCAACCAGGTTATCTGGCCATATGGAACTGGTGAGGTGAATGTTAAAGCTCCATGAGTGTTCTGCAAAATTTTTAATCAGTATTAAAAGGCCAGGCTAGTGATAACAAAACAAAAAAAACCCCTACACTTGCTTTACCTTCTGGTGTTACAAATAACACCTAAAATGCCTATAACTGAGATATATTGGAGAAAGGGAGAGAATTGTTTCTTTACAGTTTATTTACTTTGTGTATTTAATATCACCTTATGTATAGTCAGTTTCATTGTTTGCCTGCAGTCAGTTGCTGTGGGTCTTTCAAAAGTGAAAACAAAACATAACTTTTAAAATGTGATTGTAAAACGGCACGTCCCAACTATGAGACTTATTTCACTAGTGCCTGAGGCTAACTTAGTGCGTATAAGGCCCCCATTGCCATAGTATGTGAGCACATCACAATTTTTCTCCATGTATTTATCGTTTCAACATCTCTGTGAGGCACAAATACTATTATCCCTATTTTACAGATGAGAACTGAGGCACAGAGAGACTGGGGGCTAGTGTACACAAGAAAGGCTTTGCCAATACATCTGTAATAGAGACACAGTTTATAACCAGCATAAGGAGATCTTTTGCCAGTATAGTTAAACTGCCTCCCCAAGCAACATGACCTATGCAGACAAAAGGACCTGGGGGCAGGGAGGGAGGTTTGCTGGCATCGCTATGACAGACAGAGGTGTGAATTTTTCCCCACACCCTGTACTGACATAGCTATTAGTGTAGACCTGGCCTAATTGACTTGCCCAACGTCACACAGGCAGTCAGTAGTGGAGCAGGGAATTGAAACAAGGCTCCAGTTTATTACATGGCAAGTATAATCAATACAGCATGATCCTACAGGTTCGTTCTCAGTATCTTGCTATGAATGCAGCTGTGGATGATAAGTCAAGGCAGGCCTTGTTCACTATCCAAGTGGAAGCTAAAAGTGTTGCTGAATTGGGTGCAGGATCTTGGTAAAGGGGGAATCAGTCACTCCATGAAGAATATCAAAAGAAGTGACATAAGTTACATAGACAAAAATTCTTAATTTGTTAACTCATCCTTGTTGATGTGTGTTTTTGTTTCAAGGTAATTGTTCAAAACTACAACTCAGTTCTGACACTCTCACACCTGTACCAGTCATCAGATGCTCTCCTTGTTCACGAAAACGATGCCATCCACAAGATCTGTGCTCAGCTAATGAATATTAAAAAGATCTCCTTCAGGGATGTAAATCAAGTAATTGCACATCAGCTGGGAAGTGTGTTCCAGCCCACGTATTCCTCAGAAGGCGCCTCACAGTATAGCAGAAACCCACTAGGTATCTAATTATAACAACACTTTCTGCCATCTAATGCTTTCATTTCAAGGATCTCAGAGCACTCTTCAAACAGCGAGCTAAACATCAGCCCCCCCTCCGTGAGTTGGGTATTATCCCCTCTTTTAAAGATGATGAAACTGAGGCAGAAAGAGATTAAGTGAGTTGCCATTGGTCATACCTCAGTTTTGCAGCAGAGTTAAGAGTAGAGCTTCTGACACCCAGTCTCATGCTTTACCACCAAGTGATGCTTCCTCTTTCCAAGAGGCTGGTATCAGCCTGGGACTAATGTACATTTTAGGTGAAACCATGTGCAAGTCAGTGGTTTTGTTTCGAGTTTTGGGGTTAGTTTAGACCTATATGCAAACTGAAACCAGATAAAAAGGCTTGCAGAAAAAGCTGCAAACTATAATTAGAGTATTATGCTGCTCTTGTTAGTGATAAGACAGGTCTGTGGTGTGTGTCATCCTGAAACGAGAGAATTAATTTATCTATAGTGCCAAGATTCGTGGTTGCTACCCAAAATTTCCACTTTGGCATTTGCCCATTGGTCCCTGCAACAATAGACTCAGAGTGCAGCCAGACAAATGCAGAGGAGGGTTTATTATTTTCTATATTCCATGTCAGACAGAAATGCGGGGTGGGGTGGGGGAACGGGCTGTTTGTGTCTACATCCTTATGGGTGATAAGGAACACAGGGTCATTCCTTCTGTTGTTCCTGTTTCTGTGTATTTATGGTGCATCTTCATTGTTTTACCCTTTTGCTATACAACCTTTACCATGAAGAAGGGGAAAACAAGTTTCAGTGGTCTAATGAAACATGATTAAATGTCATAAGACCATTAGACTTGCCATATTGGTTCAGAGTAGCGGTCTGCCTCGTCCAGTATCTTTTCACCAACAGTGGTCATTACCAGATGCTTTTAGAGGGAGGCGGAAGAAACACCCTAGCGCAGCGGTTCTCAAACTTCATTGCACCATGACTACCTTCTGACAACAAAAATTACTACACAACCCCAGGAGCGGGGACCAAAGACTGAGCCTGCCTGAGCCCCACTGCCCCGGCTGGGGGGGACCAAAGCTGAAGCCCTAGGGCTTCTGCCCTGCGTGGTGGGGCTCTGGCTTCGGCTTCAGCCCCTGGCGGTGGGGCTTGGACTTCAGACTTGTTGGTGCCCAGGGCCAACACCAGCCTTGGTGATCCCATTAAAATGGGATCATGACCCACTTTGGAGTCTTGACCCACAGTTTGAGAACTGCTGCTCTAGTAGACAACTATGGAATAACCTGCCCCTAGGGGAGATTTCTTCCTAACCCACATCAGTTAGTAGCAGGTTTTTGCCCTGACTCATGAGCATTTATATCCCCTCTGAATAATTATCCTATTTGATGTAACTGAATTACTTATTGTCTATATATATATATATTCAGTTTTTAAAAATGTCTCATAGAAGCACTACTTTTTTAGTTTTAATTTTTTCCATTTCGGTGTCATGTCATATCCTCATGGTCTTGTATTATGAGAGAGTAAATAAGAGCATTAGTTTGCCTTGTCTATCTTATTTGTTATTTTTTATAGTTCTACCATGTCTCTGCTCTAAATAGTCCCAATCGCATACAGAATGGGCTTTCTGCCTCTAATCATTCTCATTGTTTTTCTTTAAACTCCTTTGATTTTAGCTCTCTCTCTGAGATACGTTCATTGGAACTGATTTATACTTTGACCTAACAAGAGCATTATAATACTATCACTGTTTTCTATCCCATTCTTTATATATTCCAGCATATTTGCTTTTTTTGACCCTACTAAACAAGGAGCAGATTTTTTCCCCAGTGATTGATCTGTGACCTCTCCAGAGTGCTAACATGCCAATATAGACCCCAGCAAAGCATATGAGTTTTTCATATTGTTCACTGGGATGTGTATGACTTGCACTTATCTACTCTGCATGTTGCCCCTTCATCTTGTGTCATTAGGTCCCCATGAAATTCCTCACTATTGTCTCTCATAGACTAGCCTAAATATTATTTGGGCAGTCATGGCAGCTGTTTTTTGATTCTCAGGAGACTTAATGGAGTCTTTAGTTCCCCATCCTGAATTCAAGATGTTGGGTCTTCGTAACATACCGCAGATGTCAGAGAACTCCCTGGCATACAGCACATTTACTTGGCCTGGGCTCATCAAACATCTAAGACAGATGCTTATTGCTAATGCTAAGATGGAAGAAGGTAAGAGGTGTGTGCACACCCTGGAAATCAATCACTCTTTCAACATAAGTTTCTACACATGGAATAAGGTTTAGTGCCTTTGAGAACTCACCGGATAGCTTTAACCAATTCAGAAAAAAGTAGCCCCCTTCATCTAGACATCTCCATATACCCACCAGCTCTTTCAACTAATAACACTGCTGCCATAAGACCTTCCAGTTCATCCCTGCTTTAGCTCCCAGACCTCTCAACTAACTATAAATATTAAGAATATGTAAAACAAAACATTTGGGGATTTACTTCCATGATTCACTTGGAACAGCTCTAGGATTCCTAGTGCTACTTTTGTTTTTTATTACACTTTAATCCTTCCACTTTTACCTAGACAGGCGGTGAACTGTAATATGGCTTCCAATTAATAGGTTAGGTGCCAGCAAGGCACAAGAATGGTGAGCTATTTATTGTGGACATTTCCTATGTGGTAGGGATAGTGACTGCAGTGGGAGATTTCCCTCCATAAGACCTGCAGATTGAGCTCCATTATCATCTAAGAGTCACGTAACTGCTGCTTGATCAGTGAGTGGAGCCTATGTGCTGTGGCACACCCTTGGCCAGACGTCCAGTGCCAGGTACTTAATAGCACTAGCACTAGACTGTCTCCAAGTAACTTGCAGTACCTTTTTCTGAATGCAGCCATATTTCACATCAGGAAGATAGGAACTGAAAAACGTAAATTAGTTAAGCACCATCACATGATTGAAATATGGATTTTAGTTTGTTTCAAAAACTTCTGTTTCTAGGTATCGATTGGCAGGTGCGACCACCATTGCCAGGGCATCCTGTCCCCCCAAAAGCCTCTCCAAATAAGGCACTACATTTTAACACCTCCATCGCCAACCTGGTTGTCCTGCGAGGAAAAGATGTGCAAAGCATTGATCTAGGTGAGAAAAAATACACAGTACATTAGTTATTCCTTCTTCCGTCTCCCACTGTTTTCATTGTATCAGTCACTGGCGAAAGTGACAAAAGCCGAAGGCTGCATACTTTAAAGATTAAGGTCAACATTCTCTCTGCAAACACATTCTAACGCCCAAGGCTGTGTTATGCAGTCATGAAGGACTCCTATATTTACATACGTAGACGCTACACTGGCAGTATCTATCAGGGCTTCCTAAAGCAACTTGCGGGAAAGGAGAGGTACGATCAGACTGTAAAACTAAATTCTATCTGTGTGATAGGATTCATTGCTATAGTATACTGCTACCTGGAAAGATACTGAGCCGCTACAGGAGCGGGAGACATCATAGCTTGCTTATCACAGAGCACTGAAGCAGTGCTGGGGTACTTTTATATCCTGGCCTCACCACATTGTGTGGGAAAGAACCAGTTTGAACAGTTACACTTTTACTAGGCCCATCAGGTGGAAATATTGCTTGGAAGTCTGACTTGATCTGCCAAGCAGCAGCTGAGGCTTTAGAGAACTGGTGGAACAGAGATACATGGATGACTTACTGCAGCTGTTTTTATTTTCACCTCAGGGTCTTGTGAGATCACCCACCTCATTCTACACCACTCCCAAAGCCCCAGCTTCTAATTATTAGCTGGGACACAGCGGACATGAGAACAAATTACAGTTTTCCTTTCCACTTATGTTGGTTTGTGAGGTTGAATGGGCAGTATCTGCAGGAGCTCCGTGTTGCCCTGCCAGGCACAGAACCAGTCATAAACTAGCCTTTTTCAGGGTCACTTTTTAGTCTCCGTATTCATGCAGTAGATTTAAAGCAGAGGTTCAGAGTTCTAGCGTACAATACTCAGTGTAACATGCTGATTGGAAAATTCTAGTTGAACCTATAAAGAAAATCACTTGGTAAAACTTCATTAGTCAGAAAAGACTGTCATATTCCCATTGCAGGAGGTTTCAGAGATCCAGCATTGTATACATCCTGGCTAAACCCTCAAGAGGCCTTTACTATATGGAAAACACCAAGAGCCTTTAACAAGTATGAAAAATCTGCTTCTTTGGTCAGCAACAGCCAGTTCCTGCTGAAGCTTATGGACAACATTGTGGGGAAAGCTTGGAATATGTTTGCTTCCAAGTAAGTGAAAATAAGACGGTTAGTTTTTCATTTAGACTTTTCAGTGTTTTCATTGGAAGTAAATAGTTGCAAACACACGTCTCAGTTTAAAATGCTTCACAGATCATTCTGATTTGGGATAAAAAGGTGTCCCTTAACAGTAAAAGAAACAGTGATACCTTCATTACAGAGTGTGTGTAAATATGGTGGTAGTTTTCCAAATAATGTTCTTGGGAGATTGGGGTATAGAAGCCTCTGCGTCACAGATTCAAATCCAAGCCAGGCTGTAAGTGAGTGCAAGTTGCTGATCAACCCTGCTGTAAAATATGAGCACAATACATACATATAGGAGTACATCCATTCCTGCAAAGAGGAGGAACAAAGCTCCCACTGATCAAAACAACTTAAGAGGAACCGGTGCTACGTGGCTGATTTCCTAGAACATTAAACCAAATTCATTTCAGAGAAAACTTGCCAGAACAAATTTTTTTTGCAGGGCACTCAAAGACAGTAACGCTAAGTCCGGCCAGTGGCTATTCCCTTACCTTTGTTAAATGGTGGGTGGCCTGGAACCATTTCTCCATGGCACAATTGCCTTTTTCCCCCAGCAGTCTCTGCAGAGGAACTTGAATGATCATGGAGGCTGTTACGTCGATTCTGGAGGAACCAACTCTAGGGTTGAGGCACCGTGGCAGAGCGGTGGGGGGCAGCTTGCACTACCTATGTAGTATCGGTTTGGTAAATAGGACCGTTTCCAGTGTAGTCAAGTTGGCACTTTCACCAGCACTAAAAAAACCCCAGAGTTACTTGTCCATTCCAGACTATCCATTCTAAAACGAATAGATACAAACTCTTTTACTGATCACACGGTTTCTAGGTTGTACCCAGACTTACTGCTTATTCCAGGAAACAGTAAGATTCCTGGCTTGGTTCAAAAACATTTTGGGCGTTGCTATGTTTATAAAGGCTCTGACCCCTGAGGTTTACTTTTCCTTAAAACCAGACTTTAACTCAAAGAATAATGGCCTCTTTTCTTTCATCACATGAGGCCAAGATTATTGGGCGTCAGAGGGCAAGTGTCCAGTAAATGTGGGAATTAGCCACACGATCTGTGTGAAGAAGAGCTGAATGGTTTTGTTCCTCAATGTATCATCTGTTAAACTCATGCAACAAACAGCAGTTTTAAGTTTGTCCCGCAAAGACTACTTGACACTTTGCTCATCATAAATGAGTAAACTGCTGCCTCCAAGTACAATAATTGCTTTTAGTGGCTCTGCTGAGATTCAGAAACAAGCCAGAAAATGCTCTTTGCATTTCCCCAAAAGCCAGCCATTGAACTTGAAATTGTATTGTTCCTTTAAAGCAGCATACCTGAGGCTATAAACACTATTAGAACTGGATTATGTTGTACTATCCAGTATGAATTACACAATAAGAGTCCAAACAAACAATTCAGTTCTGGTTTACAGGGGTGGAAACAGCTCATTACAACCAGCTCAGTCTGATGCTGTACTAGGTGTCAGATTTTTAGGGACCAATGATTTGTAATGTTTTGCTGTCTAGTTCTCGGTTGTTTACCCAAACTCTTTGCCCCCTCAGAGCTTATGTTCACCAGTACACTAAGTTTGGGATCGAAGAGGAGGACTTTCTGGACTGCTTCACAACTCTGGAACAGGTTATCTCTAGTTATGCCAGCCTTTGATTTTTCAACTACTTACAAATAGGGCTTTGTCAGAGGGAGTACACACTGAAAGGCTTTCTGTGTCAGCTTCCCCAAGTTGAAGTGGCTAAGGGAGGTACAGGAGTGTAAATGCTCTTTTTGTTGTTGATGGAATAGTAATTTACGTCAGGACTGAATATATTCCTTGTCTCCCATACAGACAAGTGTATTTTGTATATAATGAATTTATACATTGAATATTTAATAAAAACGTTTTATTTTTCAGTACATTCTCCTTAATTTACTCTGATTTGAAGCCCCCTAACTTCTACTCCTTCTCCCCCTGGCCGTGCATATTTTTCCTGAAGAATTTCCATAGCCTGAATTTTTTTTCAGGTTGAAATCTAGCACCTGAATTAATATTAACTGTCATGGTATAGTAGGACTGAAGGATGCTGTTAGTTACAGTACTAATACAATTTGATCTTTCACTTTAAACTTTACATTCTAATACTTAGCCTACGTGTGTTTTACCAATAGCCACCAAAATACCCATTATCAAAGTAGTACTAATAAAAATAGCTAAGCATAATTTACCATTACTTATTTGCTAATATGCACTAAAGCCCCATTTGCGGTGCAGCAAGCTGGTGTTCAATTCTGCGGCACGCCCCCCGATCACTGTGGCACTCCAGTATGACAGACTGGAGATTCTGCAGCATCTTTATTTAAAGTTTTTGTTTTTTGTTTTTTTTTTAAATTGAGGTTCTTAATTCATATGAAAGTGAATGATAAAGTTACTCTAAGGAGACTTTGCTGATTATGATAAATTCCATTTATTTTCTGCTGTCTCTATATTGTCCAATGTGCCACATTTAGGTTATCAGTCTTTATGGTTCAGAATTAACAATCCCTTGAGAAGAACCGAGCAGTTCAGCTGTCTCAGCTACTGTTGCAGATTGAGGGATTCACGGCAACCATTTATATCTGGGCTCTGTTTATAACATTTTTTTCTTTCCACAATGAGGGCAGAAGTAGCTTTGATAAATGAAAGATTCTAGAGCAAGGTCATGCTGCAGATTCCACAGACGCAGGGCCCTCCCAGAATGGTGGGTAACTTCAAAAATCCCCCTTAGAAATGTGTTGGACTTTAGACTGAGTTTTCCACAACCACAAGGTGGTGCCATTGTCAAGCTAGAGCCTCCAAATGTTCACCCTGTGGACTAATTGAATAGGAAAGCTGCTGCAATCGCGTGCAGGGTACAGCAGCAGCACATACACTGGAATTAGGGCAGATTTATGACCTTTCAGCCCTGGTTGTTCCTTGTTTTGTTTTTTGTTTTCCTTGTTGCACAAGATAGGAGGTGGAAGGTTTTCATATGGTAAAATATTACACTGGGAAAGATAAATGTATTTCTTTTGTACTAAATCACATAGACTTCCTCCTCCTTTGCTGACTGGAGCCATTTTCATTTTGTTGTTTCCTTTGTATTTCTTATCCTCCAGTTTTTGTTTTTCTACCTAAATACACCAGGTTCTTCATTACAAATAGCCCCCCTTTCAGTGGTCACACCATAAAATTCAATCTCGAGAAGTCTTCCCTTAAGATAGTTCAGTAGATTCATACAAAAAACTTTCCCTTAGGTCCTGATTGCCTTGTAGTCCAATTAATATGTGAGCAAGCACATACTGTGGTGGTAAATGTGTTACAGCTCATTTTTATATATATTCTCTCTCTCTCTCTCTCTCTCTCACACACACATACACAGATAGCTGACTATTGAGTTTAAATATAGAAAGGTTGATCTCTTTTAGAGACACCCTTGAACTCTCTCTTCCCTCACTCCCTAGAGAGAGTTTTTGGTTTGTCAGCATGGTTAGAGAGTTATTTTAGGTCCAGAAAATATCTTTCACATGAAGTCTAACGTAGGGGCAGTCCCAGATGCAGAAGTGATCTTGTGACTCACCTGGGCCATAGATCAACTTGCAAAGTGCCTGCTGTCATCCTGTTTCCCCTTACTGCCTTCACTGGTTTACACACCTCTGCATTCTTCAGTTTAGCCTGGGAACAGTAGCACTGAGACCCCCTGGGAGCAGCTGTTCTGGTAGTTCTGGCCTTTCAGGAAGAAGGAACTGGTAGAGTTCATGAGTCTTCTTGCTGAGGGTTGAATAAGTGAGTAATTGATTGTTATGAGACTGAGCCAGTACTGGGGCTAAATTCACTATTGCTGGAATATCACGGTAGCTAATTGTTGAACCAGTGTTAGCCGTTTCAGGGCAAGCCCCAAATGATTCTGGCAAACATGGGGCTAGCTGCTGGGGCGTTGAGGTTGAACTCTAAGACAGACACGTCTTTCCCCAGCCTCTTCCCAGTAAAGGAGAAAATTCCGCTGTCTATTGGCAACATGAAGCTTATTAGGCTCATCCCTTATTTTGTGTGAATTAGGAGTGAATTCGGAGACTGATCTTAATTCCTTTGTGTTATGCACTAAAACTAGCTCTGTAAATAATATTCATGCTAGAGTTTCATATCTGGATTTAGGGAATTTTACAGCTAAAGCCTTAACATTTCATGGGATGGCAGCCCTGGATTTGTTGTTGCAGTAGTAGTAAACCTACCACTACTGTTCTCACACTAATGCATTTACATTTTTTTCTGTCCAAGAGATGTCACAACATTGCATCATAGGATTTTTCCTCCAGACACCTAGCAAGGAATCCAATCAAACTCATCCTCTCTCACTTGCTTTTTCTTAGCCAGTCTTTACTTAGCCACTCTGGTTCCTGGTTTAAGGCCCATTCAACTCCCCCTGAAGTCAGTGAAAAGACACCCATCATTCTAATAGCCAAGCATGTTCTTGAAACAAGCTTAGAGGCTAATATTTGTTTTTACACTGATTTTTTTTTCCAAGTTGTTTTGGGGATTTTTAAATTAGAATTTCTTGATAAAGAAAAATACTTCTCTGTAAAAATGACTTTGTTGTTTCCTAGCTGCTGGGTTGCTAACTTGAATAAAAAGGTTTGTTTGGTGGGTTTGTTTTGTTTTTAAACCCTTCTTGAAAGTCTCTCACTTGCTTATTTTTACTCAAGAGACTGGAACTTCTTCAGAAGGAAAGATTGCACAAGAGGTTAAGATAAACACCACAAACTATTCAAGGAACAAAGGGTCAGGAAAAGACAATACAGAGAACGGAATTTTTTCCCCTCTTGTTGTTAGCAACATAGTAGGAATTCTTTTGCCTCAGTGTTTTAAAAGAGCACTGCTGAAGTATCAGAAAAAGAAGTCGTTCTCCTATCAGAGCTGACAATACGTAACCAAGAAATTTGATGGCTGAAGACTGGAAGTTCCAGGAACACATGACCCAACCTATAGTTCTAGAGAACATGGTGAAACAAGATAAAATCTTTAGTAGATAAACCTCCTTGGAATCGGAGAGAGATCTTGCTGCTACCTCAACAAGTAAGCAGATATTCCTTACTGCATGACTGTCATCCCTTTGTTTCTCTTCTGCATGCTTATTTTTCCGAGCATGGACGTAACTGATCCATTTTGTCTGTGGAATTTGACTTGACAATTTTTCAATTTCAGAATTAGGAGATTGTTGCTAGATCAGGAAATGTAACAGCCATCTAAGGTGTGATTTCAGTGCTGGGGAAAAAGCAGGAAATTCCAAATACAGGTAGAAAGGTAGAGCTGCAATTACAGCGAATCAGCGATGATTGAAAAACAAAGAGGACAGATTCAGTAGCTCAAAGGCAGAGAAGAACCCACCTATTAATCTTTGCTTTATGAGGATGCCTGACAAAACTTGCTCACAAATAGGATTCAGGGCAAAACATTGCCAATTCCAGCAAGGAACACACCTCTTTGCAGTAACATGACAGGATGGCACCCAGTGACCAAAATAACGAACGTTCAGAAAACAAGTTTCATGCCAGCAAAAATGGCCTTGAGGCTGTGAGAAAAATTTGAGGGGAGAATGGAAGTGTAAGCTTTTGCACCAGCAGTCACCATTATTTTCATTGCTTAGCACAAGAAATTGATAATTGGTTGGGATCCTGTTTCATCTCTAGGCTCATCCTCTTTAGCAGGGACAGTGACTCTGGATTCAGCACCCTCGTCCCATTCCAAAATGGACCTACTTTTCTGGCACGCCGCATGGCCCCTCTATTTCCCCAGGGCCTTTGGGAAGAGTGAGCTGAGAGTTAGAGGAGCTGGATGACGTGTGATTTTTATTATTGTTTGAAATTATATTAGTCGAGCAGCCTCAGCAGTCCCCCTTATTTTACTGTGAAGATTAATTATGTAGGGTAAGCCAGAACCTTGGATGGGGCCTTTAACCTTCATGTAATTAAATAAAATAAGTGGCTTGATTCAGCAGTCCCCACAAGCTCATTAACTGAAGGCCTCATTCTAGGAGTCATGGACAAGTATCCACATCGCAGAAACTACCAGAGATGACACTGTTACAATAAATCTATTGGAAAGAGGCCAAGGAATGGAGCATAATGCCTGCACTACTCATTTGCCCAGTGCCCCTCCACGTGAATGTTGAGGCAGACTGATTGGTTGGCAGAAGGTAGCTTCTGCTGAGGTTGAGTGTTGCTGACCTATTTGGTGAATAAGGGAACTTTACTTTGGTCCCACCAGTCTGGTGCTTTTCAGCAGCATCAAAAATTCACCTGTTAAAAGCAGAATGAAAGCATGAAATTGTTTGAGGGAGTGACAAAGCCTTGAAGTGGCTATGGACATAATCTACCTGGCTATCAGTATACATTCATCCACAAGAGAACCTCCGTAGTGGAGTATTGCAGAAGGCGTAGTCTGCACAACTTGACTGTGTTGGGCCTTGAATGCAGAGGATAATTTAGTGAAAGCAGTTAAAGATCAAGGAGAGCAATTAGTTAACCAGGAAGAAGGAAGCAATGTGTTACAATCAGCTAATGAAACTCCGATACAAGGAGCCTGAGTATTAGTTTTTATAAAATCCAGTGTAGCTGGAAGAAGTCTTATGAAACCAGGCATCAAATCCATGAAAGAAAGCACACTCACAAGTCAAAGTCGGTGTTCTAGAGAAGTCCGTGAGTTTTGGATACCACTTTAAAAACTTCCTGTCCAAAGTTAACAACAAATCATCTGGGATCCGTAAGTCAAGGTCTGAATATAAAAATCAGCTAGTTATTGCAATACAGTGCAAAAGCCACATTTGAAATAATACATGGAACTGATTTTTGAGATATAAATATATTAAAGAAATTGAGCATGAGCTGGTGCCTTTCCCAAACTGCTCTCAAAGCACAGTCCATACACAGCCTTAGCAATACAACAAAGTTCAGTGTCAGGCTCCTTTCCGGATTTGGCTGCTCCTAAGATTCCTACTCCAGGTTCGCTCTGCCTACATGCCCCCCATGGCTCAGTCCAGCACTGCAGCTGTAGACAGTCTCCTTTTTAGGTCGGATTAGATTATCACAATACCCCCTTCTGGCTTTATAATCCTCTAGACAGCCATTTCCCCTATATCTGGGTGGGGTAATGAGTCACCAGGCTTAGTGAGTCAGCACAGCCCATTTAACCCTTCCCCAGCAGGCTACATAGCTGCAAAAAGGGTGTGGTGTTTCAAGCAGCCTGTTACATGGAGGAAAGGGTAAATGATGAAAATAGGATCTGAGATAGTCACAGAGTTTACAGAAACTGCCCCAGTTTAATGAAACAGGAGACACAGGCAACCTTGTGAAGTTGTGATGGGAACAGGTATTGCAGATGCTCCAGCGTTATCGAGCTAGTGGTTTGAGCATTGGCCTGATAAACCCCGGGTTGTGAGTTCAATCCTTGAAGGGGCCATTTAGGGATCTGGGGCAAAAATCTGTCTGGGGATTGGCCCTGCTTTGAGCAGCGGGTTGGACTAGATGACCTCCTGAGGTCCCTTCCAACCCTGATATTCTATGATTCTAACAAATGGAAGAGGTAGCCTGAACTTAACTCCATAGTCCTGTCAAAGCTGAGGGATTCTAGACAGTGATTCCTCCCTCAGAGAGAGTAATTAACGTAAAACAAAACCGCAGGCGGCTGTATGTACACCTAGTTCAAAATGCTGCTTGATCTTCTAAACCTTATTCATTTAAGTGGGGCTTACTCACAGAAGGAGTTCCACTTAAGTCAATGGGACCATTCATGTGAGTTAGGGTTACAGGAATAGGCCTGCTTAAAAAAAAAAGTTAAATTGTATCACAAGATATAAACAAACAGCAGAAAAAAAAGTGATAAAGGTTTCTTGGGCCTCCTCTAGCCTAAAATTCCTTGTGTATAAGATACTGACTTTGATGAGTGGTAGAATTAACTAGAAGAACAAACTAGTTAATGATTCAAAAATACAAAATACAGCAGAAAGCTGCTCTAAATCATCACACACCAGACACTGACAGTTTCTTGTTTGAACCTCACTTGCTCTTCAAGAGTTTTTGTTCCATATTTACATGCATCAGGAAACACAAACTCTATTCTATTGATATATTATTTGCACATTTAAAGGTGTAAATTCTATTCTGTGGTCTCCTCTAAATATTTCTTTATACATATTAGATTACATGCACAGTATAGTGTTTATACACAGATTCACAAAAATACACTTCATCTGCTTGCGAATGGTGTAATTGTGGTCAGATGGCATGAGTTAATTTGATCTTTTGCCCAGCAAACTTCAATATGTAATAGATCATTTTGTGGCGCATGTAAGCAGAACCCCGCCAGAGGAGCCAAGTGGAAAGCAGCCCTTCTCCCACACCCCGCAGAAGGTGTAATAAAATACTGACTCTTTGTATTTTGTGTTTGGCAAAGGCAGCTGCAGAATCGTTATAACACTCTGAGTAAGTATGGTGAGACTTGGGCAATAGTTCAGAGCCACTGCTCTCCAAACCGGTCAGTACAGTATCTGAGCTCAAGAATACACAGCCGAGTTACACGCAACATCACTCATTGCTGGACTATCATTGTCATTTGTATCTTGCAACTCGCAAGGGAAAAACCAGTGGGGTTTTCCCACTCTCTGGGCAGTTCAAGCTTGTAGTTCTGCCTATGTTGTAACTGCTACATTATCTAGAAAGTGACTATATTACTCAGTAGTTCAACAGCGTAAGGTAACAACTTCTCGTTTCTTTACTGGATTTTAGGTGAAAAACCAGAATGCTAATATATGCAATTGATTTATGTAAATTCAACTAAACATCCTTATCCCAAAAGGAAATATTTGATTCTTCTGCACCTGCTAAGTCTGAATATTTCCACTGAGTTCTGTTACACACAAGGCCGGGTAGTTCCCTCCACCAATCCAGTATTTTCATTTCAGAGTATTGTTGTATATAAAAAGAATTTGACCCACGGTCTACTGCTGTATTTTTAATGGTCTGGAGATATTCTGATGACATTACAAATGATGGCCCCAATCTTACTTCCACACAGGTAGACTTCTGGGCCTGAGCTGAGCCATGCTGAAGTCAAAAGGGGTCCGTCGAGGCCGAGGTCACTGAGCCAAGGGGCTGCTCAGACAGAGGCAGTCATTCGGACCTAGGAGAGCAAAGTACACAACAGAAAATAATGCCAGGAAAACCGTAGAAAAAATGGATTGTTATAATCCCAGGGAAAAAGCTGAAATTATGGCTCTTGTAAAATAATAGCTAGCTCTTCTCATCTGTACATCTTCAAGCACTTTACAAAGGAGGTCAGTATCTCTATCACCATTTTACAGAAATAAATGATTGGTGGGGGGAGGAAGAGAAGCAGCACAAGACTCGGGGCTTTTTATCATCCAGGGGCTTTTTATCATCTTGAGTCAAATCCTGAAGTCCTTACTCCAGGCAAAAATGCCACCGAACAAATTGTTAAAGAACAAATCATGTCAAACCAATCTGATAGCTTTCTTCGATAGGATAACGAGTCTTGTGGATAAGGGAGAAGCTGTGGATGTGGTATACCTAGACTTTAGTAAGGCATTTGATATGGTCTCGCATGATATTCTTATCGACAAACTAGGCAAATACAATTTAGATGGGGCTACTATAAGGTGGGTGCATAACTGGCTGGATAACCGTACTCAGAGAGTTGTTATTAATGGTTCCCAATCCTGCTGGAAAGGCATAACGAGTGGGGTTCCGCAGGGGTCTGTTTTGGGACCGGCTCTGTTCAATATCTTCATTAACGACTTAGATATTGGTATAGAAAGTACGATTATTAAGTTTGCGGATGATACCAAACTGGGAGGGATTGCAACTGCTTTGGAGGACAGGGTCATAATTCAAAATGATCTGGACAAATTGGAGAAATGGTCTGAGTTAAACAGGATGAAGTTTAACAAAGACAAATGCAAAGTGCTCCACTTAGGAAGAAAAAATCAGTTTCACACATACAAAATGGGAAGAGACTGTCTAGGAAGGAGTACGGCAGAAAGGGATCTAGGGGTTATAGTGGACCACAAGCTAAATATGAGTCAACAGTGTGATGCTGTTGCAAAAAAAGCAAACGTGATTCTGGGATGTATTAACAGGTGTGTTGTGAGCAAGACACGAGAAGTCATTCTTCCGCTCTACTCTGCTCTGGTTAGGCCTCAGCTGGAGTATTGTGTCCAGTTCTGGGCACCGCATTTCAAGAAAGATGTGGAGAAATTGGAAAGGGTCCAGAGAAGAGCAATAAGAATGATTAAAGGTCTTGAGAACATGACCTATGAGGGAAGGCTGAAAGAATTGGGTTTGTTTAGTTTGGAAAAGAGAAGACTGAGAGGGGACATGATAGCAGTTTTCAGGTATCTAAAAGGGTGTCATAAGGAGGAGGGAGAAAACTTGTTCACCTTAGCCTCTGAGGATAGAACAAGAAGCAATGGGCTTAAACTGCAGCAAGGGAGGTCTAGGTTGGACATTAGGAAAAAGTTCCTAACTGTCAGGGTGGTTAAACACTGGAATAAATTGCCTAGGGAGGTTGTGGAATCTCCATCTCTGGAGATATTTAAGAGTAGGTTAGATAAATGTCTATCAGGGATGGTCTAGACAGTATTTGGTCCTGCCATGCGGGCAGGGGACTGGACTCGATGACCTCTCGAGGTCCCTTCCAGTCCTAGAATCTATGAATCTATAAGACTGACTTGCGAGGCCCGGATTGCAAACCTGTTACTGGTATATGAAGTTGGACAACTCACTGACCCTCATTATGTCTTAATTTCCCCATTTGTAAAGCAGGGGGTAACACCCACCTTTGCAGAGCACTTGGTCATTATGGACCAAACAGCTGGCAAGTGCAAAGCATTATCATGGACTTCTGGGCAACAAAAATAAGATACAGATACAGATTGTAAGATCTCTCTCCACCAAGAAAGCCAGGGGCTTTTTATCATCTTGAGTCAAATCCTGAAGTCCTTACTCCAGGCAAAAATGCCACCGAAGGTCACAGTTTTGCTCAAGTATGAACTGCAGGGATTTGGCCCATTGAATAGTGACTGAAAGCTAAGCAATTCCAGTTTTCATTTAGCCTCTCTTGAAGCTTCGCCTGCGGCCAATGCCCTTCCCAGAACCAGGCCTAAAGTAGGCCTCCATAAAAGGGCCTGGAAAATGTTCACACTATGGCTTCACCTAAAAATGCTGCAGCCATTTGTGGGCACTAGTCGCCGTCTTCTAACTCCTGACAACAGCAACTGTATTGGTCAATAGTCAATGTAGTGTGTGTATATACGGTAATTACACAGGCAGTTCAGCCCTATATAAAATGCTTAAGGGAGGTACCAGATTAAAGATCACCTGCTGCACCAACGAATGCTGATTCTAAGCAAGGCTGCTTAGATAAGCGTCCCCCTTTTTTTTTTTCATTGACCTTTTTAGGCGAAGCTCTGAGTAATAAACTGGCTCTGGATTTCTTTAGAATTCATCTCTTCCTGTTGCTCGTTTCCCCACCTGGAGTCCCTCTTATGCAATATATAAAATAAGTTCCATAGCAACCAGTGGTGATGTCGCAAGCAAAGGTCAATAGGACTTAGATGAGGAATAAGCAGCAGGAAACAAGCCTCTGAAACCAAGAGGCTGTTTTTATGCAAATATCTTCAGTAATAAGGACCCAGAGAAAGGGAAAGGCTGAGAATGACTGACATGGAGACGGAATGGTTTTTGGCAGAGAGAGAGCAACGTACCCTCAGGTCAGAGTCAGTGGCAGGAATAGAACCCAGGTTCCCAGCTCTGCACCATAGCTGTAATGGTTAGTTCTAGGGGAGCATTTCACTGGGGGGAGGTTATTTGGGTAATGCTGCATTAATAGGGGAAATGTAGTAGGTGATCTAGTAGCCTTTTCCCTGCCCTAGTTGCTTTGTTTGTAATACCACGTGAGTGGGCAGTTTTTGGTTACTGACTGTGGAAAATGCTAATTCTGTACAGACACCTCCATAGGATCAGGGCTGCTCAGATACACCTAGTAAGTTGTCCACATTTGCAATAATTTGATTATTGTCACTTTTTCTTTAGAGCAATTGATGAAGCCCAATTCTCTGCTCAGGGAAAGCACCTGAAGAGGCAATAGCATAATTAGTAGTTACCCCATTCCACTGTGGAGGCTGGGGCCTACACAGAATGTGGCTTAAGGAATCCTGGAGTCCTGGGACAGCCCAGGGCCAGACCTTGGGAAAAGCACTTGAGTGAGAACGATTCCATGGACAACTCTTGCTAATAAAGCAGCAGGCTTTATTCCTGACAGAGTCCCTATCACTGTAGAGCAGCAAGGCCCTTGGCAATTTGACAGATGTTCAGCTACAGTATAGTGCTGCTTACAGCACAGACTTCTAGGCGGTCTTAAAACCAATCTAACAGACAAATCGCCACCAAAAAGTGTTTATATAACTGGGATCTCAAAAACTTTGTTTAGATCCACGGCTACGTCTTCTCTCTAAATAAGGCAGTTTACAGACTGGTATAAAGCTCCATGCAGTAACAATGTCTGAAAGCAACACACTCTGTCAAGGCAAAGGGAAGAGGACAAACGGTTTAACAGGGGGATTTTTAGTATGACTGTCTAGGTGAAACACCTCAATACCACTGGCCCAAAGATCGGAACTAACACGTCCTGCATACACTGAGGGCAGGTTGGGGGCCATTAAGAGAATGGTGTGGCTGTAGGGGAGTTTATCAAAACAGGGAACAATACACTGAAATGACAAGACCTGCCTCTTTCCTTTCAGTTGGAAATGGCAGGTAACACACTCGTTAAGAACTGCTTGGGCAACCTAGTTCATATTTCTCAGGAAGTTACAGGAACAACAATTAAACCCAAGTGTCACTCCCCTGAAATGCTGATTCATTTATAATAGCAAGTTGTTTATATTTAATATCTTGTGTAAGTGATGTTTAGAGAACGCTGCCCTTTGGTTTTAATGTTAACCTGTTCAAAGTTCTTAGTCATTCAGTGAATGATAAGAATCATGCATAGTAAAGACCAGTGTTAGCTTAAAACAGACTAAAATAAGGTTCAGGCCAATTAACTACATTTAAAAAAAAATCTATTTACATGTTTAGATTCATTTTAGAGCATTAAAACTTCAGAGCGCTTTCTTTTTTTCAACAGTTCACCAGCCGCACAGCACAAGCAGTGAGCGGGCTGAATGACTTCACAGCTACAAAGCCTGTTTAGTCTGAATTAACACAGATAAATGCACAACATTTTGACTGCAATAACATTTTGCTGAGTATGCAGCAATAAGACTATTCCAGATGCTTGACTTCATACTGCATGCATTGTTACTGGAAATACAATACAAGCACCAGGATGAAGCTAGACCCACTTTAGGACTGTAGCTTTGATTAAGCAGTTTTTGTGTTTGGGCAGCATCCTAAATATTAGGTCTGGGGTTTTCAGAAGAACCTAAATTCAATGGCAGTTGGGCAGCTAACACCCTTAGGCTCCTTTGAAAACTCCAGCCTACGTTACATCCTCTTCCTTCATCCCCCAAGACAAGTCTAGCAAAATACATTGCTTGGTTGCCTTTAATAAAGCTTTTTTTCATGGGCATTTTCACCAACCGTGTGGCACAGTAAAAAGTGAAGTGGGTGAAAGAGGAAGGAATGCATTGTTGGCATACTGTGCCCTCCAGCTCTTCCATTAGAGGAGCGCACTGCAGCAGGCTCAAATATATTTTGCATAATCGCATTTAAAATGAGCCTGCAAGAGCATATGCAAACTTTGCCTGTTATATGGTTCTGACTGTGCTAGCGTAGCACGTCTTATGACACGGAAAGTGTTTATCCCATTCAAAACTTACTGAAGAAGCTATCAGGAACCCCCCTCCCCAACGTCCCAGCAATTAAAACCCTTACCACCTAGGCTAGTCTGTTGTCAGTGAGGCGGATCAGAGCCTAGCAGATAACATTGGTTATTGTTCTCTTTCACTTTTCACACACTTATTACTGCATCCCTGTGGGAGCTGGGAGTAGTTACTTTCATGCATATGGATAATTTCACCCTTTTAGCATATTGCTGATATTAAAAGGTATTTTTAACTATGTACTTCAAGGAAAACTGCAATTTTTATGGTTGCCTCTGAGGAATAGACATAATCACCGTCCTTTATTTTTGCACCTGCAGTCAATGATGGGCACAAGTATTTATACTTTCAATTGTGCTTGTTAATCAGGGAGATGTCTAACTGCTATTTGTGCCTGCAATGATTTGTACTTGCAAAGAGACTGAGGCTGGACTGAGACCAATTTAAAAATTAGGTCCAATATGGACATTAAGAAAGGATACTATAGACTAGTATTCAGGAACATCTGATGTTGGTTAAACATCTCCATTAATACGAACTGGGCAGCTGCATAATCCCTAGGGCAGCCATTTTAATGATAATTCCAATAAGGAACAGTGCAACATATCAAGACAGGTGGTTCACAGCTAGTCAGTGAGACAGGGAACAGGCAATTTCTACAGCTATTTTCATGGGTGATGGGGGAAGTACAGAACTTGCCTATAATTCCCATCACAGATGGTTTTCTTTGAGAGCCTCTAAGCCAGTCTAGACTAGACATTTGGCAAGGCCTGGAGGATCAAAGAGGAGGATCTGTTGAAATCCTTGCTGTGATTTCAGCTCTGATCTACCTGTCTTGATAATTAGGTCGACTAATTGCTTTATTATTTCATATTTACAGTGGACATGTGAAATTAGTGATTTAGCCACATTTTACACTTGTGACTGGTAATCTGTTTCATCTTGCAGTTTTCCCTTTCAAAGCCCGGTTAAACCAAAACATTAATTGCCACTGCTAGGGCTGCTAATAGCTCATTGCTGTGTGTTCCTCAACGGTACAAGGAAAATATGTGCATGAAAAGTAAGTATCAAGGCACATAAGAACAATGAGAGCGCAGAGAAAATAAGGAAACTTTACTCATCACTGCAAGAAGGATAATAGTATATGCACATAGTACACCTTTAGTACTGTAACAAAGTGCATACGTGTCTGACAACTAAGAAATTACCTATCAATATTTCGTCATTAAATGTAATTCAGCTAAGTTCTAAATGGATAATTTTCTCCTTTAATATTGAACATCTATGTCATTTGAAAACCATAGAAACAATAGGAATCTTGTTTTTTTTGCAAGACCAAACCCCATTTCCACGTACAGCGTTAAAGGCTTTGGAATTCCCTTTGAATTTGTCATGCAGTTGTGAAATCTCTTCTTGAATCATGTTCATCACTGAATGTCTGTGTTGGGACAGGATAACATGAAAAGGCTAAATATACAACATGGGCTCTATTCAGCTGAAATGAAACAAAAGGAAACACTATACCACTTAGAGATATTTATTTTTATTTGAGCAAACATGAAGACATCAATTTGAAAATCTTTATTTTTTACCTTGTATTAAGTATTAAAGGATCACCATCCAGTGTCTGATAAGAAAGAAGCAGGTATAGTGTTCAATCCATTCTCTAAATATCAGATAAAAGATGAACTTTAGAAAGCTTTCAGAATTACAGCACAGTTCATCAGGATGGGCACATATAAATGTGGCTTGCAGAGTAATCTATATATACACACGGGGGAAAGCTTGCAATTGGTTTGGTTATTATTCTCTAGGCAGAGTCAATGTAAAGACTTTGGATAAAAGAGGCAACTAAAAGTGTGTTTGAGAAATCATCTGAAGACATGCTGTGAGACAAAGATCTAGGGCCAGATTCTTAGTTACACAAGATCCTTTCATCTCACTCTGGTACCATGAAGGGACCTTAAAGTAGGCCTAAATTAAATGTACTCTTAGGGCCCTTTCCACTGCCAGAGTGGTGTAAAACGGCTTTGGTGTAAATGAGAATAGTGCCCCATATATTTGGTAGATGTTAGATCTGAACAAAACAAAGCTGCTACTAAATAAAGTGGTACAAATGGCAAACCACAATGTTTTCCTAAGTCAAAATATGTTGTGGGAAAAATAAAATAAATGCCTCAAAGCTGTTGAATATAACCCATAACTAACCAAAAATTGCATAATTTAAGTTTTGGCTGATTTAAACCATTGCTATGAAATATCAAATAGTCGTGATTTTATGCATGTATAATTAGTCATATGAATTTGTTGCTACATTTTGTTCTTTTTTAAATCTCCAGGCACAAACAGGAGTGGGGCCCTTTGTGCCTTTGAAAATGTCCCGCTGAGATTTTTAGATCGGAAGCAATGTTTAGAGAAGTCTATATAAAATTCTCTTCATGCATTCAAGTAACACTGTCACAGTTTGTTTAAAGTTATGTATGATGCACACAAAAGCAAAAACGTTACAAATCTCACACACCTTGCAATGTAATTTAAGGTGTTTCTTATGCAGAGTGCTATATTTTAAGAAAAATAGTTATGACACATTTACATTTAAAATCATTTGCGTTCTAAACTTTAAACACTTATATGCCTGTTGATGTTCAATGAAAAACAGAATTTGAGATGGATGAGCAAACGGTCAGATGAAAGATACCAAAATGTCAGACAGCCTACCGACTGTTGTTGCCATGAGATCCAACAGTCAACATCAGTCTGATAAGCTATCCGACAGGATGGTACAGCCATGGAGATGTCACGACGGTAGGCAACACAAGTGAACATTCAGGCAGAACAAAATGCACGTTTACTGCGCCTTGCTCGATAGCTGCCCTACTCTAATGGTTAGAGGCATCTAATTTAATAGGTATTGATCCAGTTCTAGCCTAAATAGAATCCATGTACCACCATTTAAGAATGTCTGATTAAACAAGTCAACTTATTTTAATTTTCTTATAAATTAAAACAAAACTACATTCCTACTAGTTCAGGGACTATTAGAGAAGCGTTGTATATACACAGTAGCAGTGGAATGGTCACCTATTTACTAAGAAAAGAACAAGTCTACCCCTTCAATACAAGTTAATTTCACACACACTGATTTGTAACAATAATAAATATTGGGATATTTTTAAAGTATACTTTAATGTTCTTTATTACGGTTATTAATTACCATTCCTGTGTTTTACACCAAACGTGTCTTAATTTCTGATTTTTACGCTTCCCCAACTTTTTTCCTGCAGCACTCATGGCGCTATAAATCTGTATTCCTGACATTAAGCAAACATCTAGAGTGATATGATAAAAAAAATTAGTAACGTCATTCAACTAGCCTACTTAAATAAATAAATCATACCATACTGCAAGGTGCTCAATACATGCTTTCTACTTCCTTCTGCTGAGCAAGAAGTTCGAGAAAAATTAACAAAAGGTTTCTGTGCTTACTGTACAGGAAGGATTAGTAAGCATGCAATAAACTGGACATAGACTTAATAAAGAAACTAAAGAGAAACCGAGTATACCAAAGGTGTTGAAGGAAAGAAACAGCTTAAAAAGACTGACACAAGAAATTCTGGAATGATCAAAGATGACTTTATAAAGTTTTATCTTGACTTCATTCTAAATATACAGAATAAAAAAGTGAACTGCACCAGTTTGATATCAGCCATCTCTGCTTACACCATTATGAAGTTGGCAAGGGCGGCTTTTCAACTGAGAGCATGTGCGATGTGACCGCATTTCTGAGAACTCAGATGGACTCGTATTACCATGAGGGACATGCAAGAATGTTACCCAGTCTACTATCATTTACATACATTTCAATGACCTTGAAATTATGAGCCATGACAGCCATCCTTCAAAAGAAAATTGTTACTTTTAGGCCAGGCTGCAAGTTAATCAGGAAATCTGGAGTTGTGCTAAGTATTAAATCATCAATTTTGGAATTAACTTGAATGGAAAGCATTCATGTTCAACATTAGTCTAGCATCACACGTGCCACCCCAGAAAGTACAACTCAGACTGAATTAAAGAGAGTATATACATTACCTTAACATACATACGTTTGTAAATGAAAGTTATTCTCTAATAGTGAATTACTTTCAAAAGAAAATAATTACGAACTTGTTACAGTTGGAAAATTGATGATTTTAAAAAGTGTTTCCCTGTTTTGAATAATGCCGATTTTTAACATATGGTAAGACCTGTCACTTGCATGTCTGCTAAAGCCCATTTCAATGGGTTTTACCCAGCTTATTTTGTCTTTTCCTCAGAGTACATCTTCTGCTGCACTCGTTTGGCATAGCTTTGGGCCATGGAGTTTATTATAGACAAGATGAAATAGCAAACCATGACGATCACAAGTTTTTCAAACATCCATGATAACCAGTTCTCCCCCTGCAAAAAACAAAAAACAACAGAACAAGGGGAAAAAATTCAGATTAGCAGAATACAAAAGATTTCTCCTCCTCCTAGCTGAAGGGAAAGAATCTAATCATCTCAGGATTCTGCATAATTTATCAAACTACAACAGGAACAAGCACAAACTAACAGGATCCCTGCAGGCTTCTTTGTAAAGCTAACTTTGGTCTTTTAAAGCCAGCATGAAAGGTGCTGCCACATCACTGATGGGCAACTGATCATTTCTGGTGGGCGAGTCGATAAGTGATTTATTGTCCATGATTTTGTTTCTTTTTGTTGGCGTCTCAAAGTTCAGGATTAGCAAAGCCTGATGTGATTCCTAGTCATTTGCAGAAAGTACAATACAGTCACTGGTTAACAGTCAGTTTTTACTGACCTGCCTACAGCATGTTTGATACTAATTGGAAGCTATTTCAAGTTATGTAGCTGGAAGTTAATGCGATGGACTAAAAAAATCATGCTTCTGCAGTGTTCTCCAGTCCGGTGCTTTTTTCTACTTTCTACTTTGGTCAAAGGAGGGCAGCAATGCACTGCACAGAGATTACTTCAAAGGGCAGAACATGCTTCCGCCTAGTTATTCCAGACTGATCTTCCCTTAATTACCCTTCTTTTTCTGTTAAGAACTAGGAAAGCAAATGTTTATAGAAACAAAGGGTTTAGAACTTAAAATGTAAGGTTAATAATTTCTGTATATCGATATCTTAGTTGCCCTAAAAATATCATGTCTAAAATTTAGGTGTTAATTAATCCTTTTATATCTAAAGCTGTGGGACATGTATTTAAAGATTTTTGCATGAAAAGGCCCCCACTTCTTGTATTTTCCTAATATTTTCTCTTTGACCATCAAGATGTGTTTTGGTTGGTTGGTTATTTTTTTTGAGGGGGGGAGTAGGGTTAAGTAGCTAACAAGAAAAAAGGAAATTCAAATCCTAGACGCTTTAGTAATATTTGATGGTGGGGGGAATTCTTTACCCATAATTGTACATGTAAAGTGAACTTTTCTGTCTTTAATAGCTTGCCTCTTGTACCAAAAGAAATGAATAGAAAGTCAGGACAAACCACCAGCTTTGCTTAGCTGCCTAGCTTACTCCCAGATGGATAGAATGTCTGACCCAGTTCTATGTAGTACAAATACAGTTTTTCCTCTGATCTTCTCAGCTTGTTTTTAAAATCGATTCAAAGCCTTATCTCCTTTGAGATTTGCAGGTTTTTGAAAACTAGAATCAAAACTTAATCAGATAAAATGGGTAAGGAGTCAAGGGGTAGCAAAGAAGAAGAAAGGAAAAGAGGTAGTGGGTGGAATTCTTACCTGTGGCACTCCATTGTCAGATTTGTGGTGAAGTTTAATTCGCTGAGCTTCCAAGTACTCTTGAAACGGCTTCTGAAGCGAGGGACCTATACTTGGGACAGCACTGGTGCAAATTTCATTCCAGAGAACGAGACAAAATTTGGAGAGAAAAAACAAGAAAACAATTTATTTGTTTTTTTAAACTTACCACTCTGGCTCAAAAGGAACAAAGTTCGGATTAGAGCCATCCATCAGAAGGCATCACCCCGCATGGGATAATTGGGAGACGCAAACAATACAGTGTGTGTTATCAGTTCATCTGAAGAAGAGGGACAAGTGGGTCCCCCAAACTCTCAAAGAGAAAAAAAAGGGGGTAAAAAAAAAAAGAAAAGGATTTCACAGCAGATTGATAATAAACTCAGAGGTAACACTGAGAGCTAAATGCTCCACTACTTCCTCAAAGCCAGGCAGAAGTTCAGCTAAGGCTGTGCACTGATGCACGGCTGAGAATAAAATGAATGACTTCTCAGAAGTCCCACATTTATCACCAGCAGTTCCTGTAAGAACTGGTTTGAACCGATTAATAAGGAAATGACTTGTGCTTGTGTCATCCCTCAGTTAAAAAAGAAACTGCCCGCCCTATGACTTGCCCCTATCTTCTCAAAGAAGGCGGCACCTTTCTCAAACTAAGTCCTTATTAGGACAATCTGTGCGTCATCCTTATCCAAAAAGAATGCATTAGCAAATTCTAAAGGCACCTCCCACTAGTCAGTGATTAACAAAGGAACAAAGAAGGAACTATGAACCTTGTTCTGATTCACTCCATGTTTTATGGCAGATGACTTGCATAGAAACTACAGTATGTTACTAAACACCTTGTTCTCAGATGACTGTAATAAGGATCACTGATAAGTTTATGTACTCAGGGCCTTCTCCCATCTATAAAGAGCTGGAAATACTAAGCTGGACAGGCTTAGCAAAGTAGCTACCAAATTTCATTCTGCAGATGCCAGAGCATTTTTAAAATTGTAACTTGAGGCTACTCAAAATGAATCAGTATCATTTTTTGTATCCACTATCTAACCATTGCAGACCATACCAGTCAACAGTAATATAAGTCAGGAGCTGTATCTTCTCTCCCATAGGGACCTACTTGCTCCTAAATACATGGTTCTGGGTGCTTTAGAATTACCCATGAGAGATACCTTAAGCTTTTGTGTACATTATGGCAACTTCCCATCAGTGGTGACAAAGTTCCTACGGCTGGACCCTTCTTCTCTACACTAGGGATCTCAGTGAAAACCAGTGGGATTTTTTTTAATAAAATGTCCCCAATGCAGACATGCCCCATCTGATTTTCAAAATCATTTAGTGTGCTTTAAAAAGGGGGAAAAGAGCACTTCCCAGATTAAATGGCATTTATTTAGTACACTGCATTACAATTCACTCCTTTTCACTAGACAGATTACATTTTCCTGGGTAAATAAAACAAGTTAAAAAGGAGGACAATGGCTTTCTAACATTTAGAATTTTAGTAAATCCACAGAATCCGAGAAGTACAAATAGCTCACTATCAGCCTTTCTAATTAGATTTGCTCCACTAGCCTGGGGCAAGCAATTTTACTGAATGCCAAGTTTAAAAAAAATCTTCAGTGATTCCTCATCAACATGGATAAACTGGTGAATACATTTTGTGGCTGGGCTGGTAAATTTTCCTAAAAATTTTGCAAGGCGACTGTAAATATATATCCATGTATTTTATGTAAGGGTATAGCAGCTTTTACAAGCTATTTCCAGTTCTTGAGAAAACTCCAGTAAGGGCCCAGCTGCTAGTTTGCGGCAGAAGTTCTCCCGAATGACTCGTTGGTCAGTACGAGTCACTGTTTTAAAACCATCTCAGGGGTACTTTTTTTTTTTTTTTTTTTTTTAAATAAATGACACATACGCCAAAAGGAAAAAGCTACTGAAAGGTAATATTTCACTTTTAAAACTTTACATGAATTTTAAAATAGAAATGTTTAAATGATGAGAGTTGAACTAAGTAGTTGTCCAAGCCCTTTGTTTAAAAAAAAACCCTCATCTACTCAGTCTCCAAATTATAATGACTATCACAGCAGTGAAATGAAAATTAGGAGGTTCACAGGGCTCAGATTATGGCATTGCCTCCTGATACATCAAGAGTATGTTTTAAAACAATTCTTTCATTTAAAGCATTCTGCACAACTTTTTATAATGGTGAATGATGATTGAAGTTCGCTTTATGACGGAACTTCATTAAGATATTTTATGGACCTTTGGGCCATGCATACAAGGACCATGGGAACCCTAAACTAGATCCTGCATAATTGAACAATTAACAATATTTTATGGCATATTTATACTTATACACACAGTTGCCAAATAAATGTGTGTTGTATACATTTTTGCTAGAGTGAAATGTAGAAAGTAGCAAGCGTATACATTTATATTCGCAATACTAGAAATTTTTCTTACCCTTTAGTGGTTAAAACCTCTAGTTTTGATTATTTCTGTAATCGTCCAGTAAAACCCAGCCATTTAAGCAGTACTAATTCTCTGACCATTTCCTCACACCCTATTCTGAAGAGACATTTTACTGAATGTCCAGAACCCAATTTCAGTTGCAGGGTATATACATTTTGAAAGTTAGCAATTGATCAAATGCATTTTAATTACAAACCACAGCTCTCCCATTCCTAATGGTTCTTTAGGAAAGTATGTCAACCCACTAACTCAACAGCCATAGACTAGATTTCAGCATCAGTTTCAAGAATTCTGCCCATTTGCTGGATGCAGTTGTGACTGCAGAAGCGACAGCATTTTGCATCACAGTTCTGCGCCACTCAGCAGTGGGTTTAAGATGTAGCTTCGGAAGAGAATTGTGGTTCCAGCTTTCTAAATGCAAACCGCATACATTATTGCACAACTGGCTGAATAAAGGAAGGTGGTGGAAGATATCCCCTCCAACAGTAAAATGGCTTCAAGCTACCCCCATCTACCATTCTGTTCAGATTCTCTCAGCTTCCATAGTTAACAGAGGAAAGCCTGTGGTCTTTTAAAAGAAATAAGAGTAATAATAATAATAAAAGTCAATGGGATAAGAAATCAAGGACCTAAATGTACAATAGAACTTTGTTCATCAATACACTTTATAATCTGCACACAAACAAAAAACTCCCTACCTTTCAAAGATTTAGCAACACGGGTAGTGAACTGATGTATGGCCTTAATTTTTGTTTAAATAGAAAGATCATTCACTAAGACATTATGAAACATCAAAAGCAGTGATAATTGTCATAAGTAGTGAGCAAAGAACATTCCATGAAGTATTCTCCTTTACTATATTTATTCACAAATTTGCAGAATTCATTAATTTGCATTGCATCCCTGACATTGATGCAAGTCAGTGAGGTTGGCTTTATTTTTATATTAAGCGTTAGAAAATATTTTTAGATTTTATCTTGCTTGCAAAAATAATCTCTCTCAATTTGGATTCAGAATGAGAGATTTCAGAATAAAATATGGCCTATTTGCATAACCTGAAATTGTACTTTTTATTTTACTTTGTAGCAATCCTATACTAAATCTGAATGTTTCTTGAGGAACTGTGAATCACTTCTGTTTAACTGGAAGCTACAATTAGCTTAAAAATATTTCTTATTTTCATTTACCTGTGTTAAATATCATGTTGTCGGATATTCATCTGAAAAACTGATTTGCAAATTTTTCAACGGAACAAAACTTTACAAATCTTGGAAGCTTCATGATACACTTTGGGTGATCCTGCATTAAAGAGCTTAGCCTTTTTTAGAAAAATATTACTGATTGAAGAGAATTTGTCAGTATCAGCTGAATGGAGTTAAAAATTTCTCTTAAAGAATTGTGAAAAATTGGTTATTTTAATTGAACAGTTTGGAACACACATTTCTGTTCTAGTTACCAATACACTTGGAATTCACTGATAACTTATTTGCATATTATAGTAATCAAAACCGATATGTCAAAGGCACTACACACTGCAACTTTCTCTCTCTGTCGCTATATATATATATATATATATATATTTTTTTTTGCTTAAAACAAAAATCACTGTCTCTACAAAACTCCAGATACCAAATGTATGATGGTGATAATGAAATGGTGCTTATGATTTCAGCAGAAATCGTAGCCTGAATCTCTTTGGGTTAGAAGTAGGGTGACCAAATAGCAACTGTGAAAAAACGGGACAGGGTGTGGGGGGTAACAGGAGCCTATATAAGAAAAAAATCCCCCAAAAATGGGACTGTCCCTATAAAAACGGGACATATGGTCACCCTAGTTAGAAGTAGATTTTTCTCACCAAAAATCAACTGCTTGGAAGAGATGCACCAAAAAAATTAATGATTTATCAAGGATCTGTGATGGATTCTTCATCACTGAGAATTTTTAAATCAAGACAATGTTCTTCTAAAAAGATATACTGTAGTTCAAACAGGAATTATTTTGGGTAAATTCTGTGGCCTCAGTTCTGCAGAAGGCCAGACTAGATGGCAACCATGCTCCCTCTTTTAGAATCTGTGAATACCATTTGAAAAGTGTTAACAGTACTTTTTCACTGGTATTTAAGAACACACACAATATAAAATCCTGCCACACCCAAAGTTGCAACATAATAAAAAACTTTCAGCAATATTACAATTCAGTTTTTTTATGATAAGCTTCATTATTAATTGTATACTTTAATTTTACTAGCTTTTACTCATTATACCTCTTGCACTATAGGTACCCTGTACTGTTTTATGATTGTATTTACTGAAATGTCATTAAAATTTTCTTTAAAAATAGTTTTTGAACATCAAAAATAACTATTTAATTTTGTCAACGTTTGAGGTAACTGGGTAATCCTTTTCTGTACTTCTATTGTGCTAACATTGTACTAGTGCTTTACAGAAAAGGCCAGAGAGTTTAGAATCTATGGGCTTAATTCTACTAACACTTAGGCACATGTGTAAATTAACTCAAATTTATAAATTTCTGCAGAATAGGAGCCTCAATGTAAATAGGTACACTGGGTAGCACTGAAGGTGCAATTTTAGTACACCACACCTGTTACATTAGAACATAAGAACGGCCGTACCGGGTCAGACCAAAGGTCCATCTAGCCCAGTATCCTGTCTACCGACAGTGGCCAATGCCAGGTGCCCCAGAGGGAGTGGACCAACAGGCAATGATCAAGTGATCTCTCTCCTGCCATCCATCTCCATCCTCTGACAATCAGAGGCTAGGGATACCATTCCTTACCCATCCTGGCTAATAGCCATTAATGGACTTAACCACCATGAATTTATCCAGTTCTCTTTTAAACGCTGTTATAGTCCTAGCCTTCACAACCTCCTCAGGTAAGGACTTCCACAAGTTGACTGTGTGCTGCGTGAAGAAGAACTTCCTTGTATTTGTTTTAAACCTGCTGCCTATTAATTTCATTTGGTGACCCCTAGTTCTTGTATTATGGGAATAAGTAAATAACTTTTCCTTATCCACTTTCTCCACATCACTCATGATTTTATATACCTCTATCATATCCCCCCTTAGTCTCCTCTTTGCCAAGCTGAAGAGTCCTAGCCGCTTTAATCTTTCCTCATATGGGACCCGTTCCAAACCCTTAATCATTTTAGTTGCCCTTTTCTAGTGCCAGTATATCTTTTTTTAGATGAGGAGACCACATCTGTACGCAGTATTCGAGATGTGGGCGTACCATCGATTTATATAAGGGCAATAATATATTCTCAGTCTTATTCTCTATCCCCTTTTTAATGATCCCTAACATCCTGTTTGCTTTTTTGACCGCCTCTGCACACTGCGCGGACATCTTCAGAGATGTATGTAGCACTGGAAGCATTAATGAAAGATAACCAATTTTCGACAGAACTCAAAAGCAAATCACTTAAGAAGAAATTGCTTAACTTTGTGCATGTGCTTACGTGCTTTGCTGAATCAGGACATTAGCAACTTACATTAATTTCATACCCCATTAGAGAAATGTACTGAACAACAGGAATTAAATTCTGGGCTGTGCTCAGTAAGAAATGACAAGCGCTCAAAGTCTGAATATACGCATGTCAGTTTTATCATGGAAATAGTCTGAAGGGGAAAAATAGTTTAAACCAGAATGCTAAATACACTATACAAACTATCAGCCAGGCTGCCAGACTTAAACAGATCAAAACCTCTATTAAAAGTGATGTAAGCCCGAGTCAGAAGTCACATTTTGTGAATGTTCTCTTTAAAAATTCACCTTTTCCATTAAGCTGGAAAGACTCGCTGCTAATATAAGGACTGGGCTTGTCCAGATTACATGGCTACTAAACACACAGGCACTGTGCTTGTTCAAGAAGAGACAGTGTTTGTAAGAATTAACTGTTCATAGGAAAAAGGACCCTACATCACATTCTGGTTAACACGTCAGAGGTCCTACGATTTTGGCCAGAAGTAGCACACCTATAGTAAAGTACTGTTTTAAATAAATCTAGAGCCCGAGTCAAGTAAATACCTGCCCAGCTTAATCACAATGGATTGCCCATGTGAGACTCTCCTTCAAATCAATTTTCTACAGGGTTTCCGAGAGAGAGAGAGAGAGAGAGAGAATGAATGAATGAATGTCTGTGTGCAAGTTTGTGAACACACCTCTTACTAACCTGGCCCTTTGGCTCTATTCAACCATATGTTGCCTTTGTGGGTGATAAACTGTAGAGACCAGATTAACACCTGTAGAGCCCAATTCTGAGTCGGGAAGCATATGTTCACCATAGCTGTGGGAAGAGTTTTTGAACTGGTCACTCTGTCCCTACCCTTGGGCTACCTGAAACACCAAACAGATAGAAGATCATGTCATGATCACATCAGGGGGCTTTTTTTAAATGGATTTTTTTCTCCTTTTGTCACCAAAAATCCTTCTGCTTTTTGTCAACATGAGCCATGAACATATTCTGATTTCACTAATAAAGTAAACTTAGCCTACGACCAGATTGCTTCTCTGCCCCTACAAAAAAGAAATGTTCAGTGGTGACAAAAACAACAAGGAGTCTGGTGGCACCTTAAAGACTAACAGATTTATTTGGGCATAAGCTTTCGTGAGTAAAAACCTCACTTCTTCGGATGCAGCTTATGCCCAAATAAATCTGTTAGTCTTTAAGGTGCCACCAGACTCCTTGTTGTTTTTGTAGATACAGACTAACACGGCTACCTCCTGATACTTGACACCAGTGGTGACAGAGAGTCAAAAGTTTAATGTAATGAAGGGAATTCACTGCTCTGGGCTCTCCTCCATTATCTGTGGCTCTGAGGAAGACTGGTTCTGCTTGTTGATCAAACTTGCAATGGCAGACAGAGCAATGGCCTTCAACTTCCACACAATTGTGGAAAGCTAAAGAAAAGTTTTACTGTATATCACGTACAACTCCTAATATACCCAGCTTTGAGTTGCTCTGTTCAGATTTTCACATTTCTTTCTAGGTTTTCCCCAAAGGACACAGAAGATACCTAGGAAGCCATATGTTTTACTCTTTACATTGCTGCACAAGAGGAATGAGGCATTCACTAAAATAGCCACAATTAGACATTTTGTGTTGTGTCTTCCTTAAAAGAGCTCAAGATGTTATGGTTTTGTATGGTCTAAATTTTCTCAACAAGAGTTTTATGCCTCGGTTATAACCCCCCCAACAAACAGGTTCGAAAGGATATATTTTGAGTGCCACTGGACTAGTAAGTAAAGCTGACTGATTTGCATGCTTCCCTCACCATCCAAAAAGTACACCACCTTCTGGCAAGTTATCTGAACCTTCAAATGGTTAATTTTTTTTTCCAGACAGTGATCTAAACAGGCTTAACGGTTAGTATTTTAATGAGCTGTCATTTCCTGTGCTGATAAAGATTCTCACAGTATTTAAACCATCCATTTCCCTGAGGCTCAACCAATACCAGGACACAATTCGTGGTGAGTCAGAATGGACCTCAGACTCCTTGCCTGACTCAACCATGATAGATTACACTGCAACAAATCTGGACTCACTCCCAAGGTGCCTCTGGCTTAAAGAGACCTGACTTCTAAAACTGAGGGCAGAGCCACTGGCTTTAATTTATATCAGTGCCGCCTTGGGTTTTAAAACGTTTGGGGAAATAAAGATAAGTCATCTGTATTATTTTAAAATTGGAGAATGAAACTGGTGATATTTAATTAAATAAATCTGGTTTATGGTCAAGGGGAGCAGAGCTGGGGTTAAGGAGCTGTTTCACGTTTTCATTTTGATTTAATCTGAAACATTATTAGGAATAATCTTCAAATAAAATACTTGTGTGACCATGAAATTAAAGTTGCCTTAAATGTGATCTAATTTATCTGGGACGGCCTCAAATACACAAGTGACCTAAATGTTATGAACAACATCTCACCTTGAGAGATTTTTATTTTTGGTATGTTAAACACTAACTAACTTTAACAGAGCTGTCATTGCAGTTTCTATTAGATTTCAAATCTGTTGGATATTGTTATTTGTAAAGAAATATTTCTTCTATGTGAGGGCAAGAAAAATCAGAGTTGTACCTTTAAAAAGCAAAACTACAGCTTTCAAACATTCACTTGCTAGTTCAGATTTAAATCCTACAAGCCCTATTCAAATAAACTCTTAATTCTATTATGATCCATCTAAAGGTTTTAACATCAAAACATCTCAAATTTCATTAACATCTGTGTCCCTTTCAAGCTATTAAAACCTTTTTTGTGCCAGTTTCCCCATTGTGTACACAACTGTATTATAAAGGCACAATCCCACAGGTTTCTGATATACTTGTGGGAGGAAAACCATTGATTTACTGCACCAAGAAATGTCAGGTGTAATGTTGTAAGCTTCCAAAAGCATTTCTACCTCAGGAGACTTTAAATAAAGTCATTGCTAAATTCTCAGCCATTTTGGATTATTTTCAACGGAATTTTAATAAATAGCAAGTCTTAGTCTAAAATGCAAATTAGAAGCAATTATTTAATATATACTTTAATTCTGGTGCCAATTCAGCAGGACTTCTTGCACTATATTAGTGCTGAGTTATTTATGTAAAACAAAGGTCCATATAAAGACAGGACATGTGATTTGTAAATTAGATCTTGCTCCTCAGACCACATTCCGTTAAAATCAAAATGATGTGGATTCTGCCAGTTTGATGCTCACTGTTCCAAATTATATTGTTGGGGTCCCCAAGCTGCTAAAGAACTTCGCTTTGCACACTGAGGAGGATAAATCACAAAGCTAAACTATTCTGCATGAAAAGATAGAGAAGGCTACACTATAAATTAACTATCATTGTCCCCATTGCTAATCTAAAAAAAAAAAAAAAAAAAAAAAATTTTTTTTTTTTTTTTTGGGAAAACTTAAAAGGAAAAAATTAAAACCTTTTGGGTGGCTGACGTTTTCTGACACATTTTTGGAGGAAAATGTGTGTCAAGAGGAAAGCACAATGCCCTTTACAGATAAAGTCACAAGAGTCAATTACGACTACTTTGCTGCTGAGTCAATGGGTTGCGTTGTGAATTGTAACGTAACAAGGAGCGGCACACCATTAGTTCATAAAGTCAGTGATTCAAGTATGAATAGAGGCTGGTTTCATGTAAGCTGTTTAATTACTAGTGCAAACTAGTCAAATTCCAACTGGCCTGTGTGGCTTTAAAGCATCGAAAATTGGCCCAGGTGAAATCCTAGATTGAGAAATTGCTCAGAAGAAATATTTGATACTTCGGGTTAGATTTTCAGACCTATGTCTTCTGACTCAGACTTTGCTGTTGCATTAATGGGAGTTACAAATCTAATCTGCAGGGCATGGCATTGACAATTTAGCCCTTAAACTCCATAGGAGTGCTACAGTCTACATTTTTGCATAAATATCACTGACTGAACAGACCTCACTTTGTGTCTGTCTTTTGCAACTAATTAACAATTACTTTCTTCAGGCACTATTTTTAGAGGGGAGATGTGACTGTCAAATGGAGCAGGTGTACGTATTTCCCCAGCTCAAACATTGTCCATATCTTATCCTGAACATCATAGGAACATATATTGTACATTCCTGTGAAAAGAAGAGAGGCCACGTCTCTCGTACTGTTTAGGCAGCAGGACTATGATGACAACATTTGCTGCCTGAGCTTGGAAAGAGCTTCCTACTGGCAAGGTCCAATGAGGATCATTTGCATGGGGTTCCTGAAGGATGCTGAAGTGTTTTTACAACAGGTTTTACGATCTATATATGTAATAAAAACTTCACTTATTATGAAAGTGCAGCTACTTCTGGGGTGAAACTTGGCAGCCATTTAACATTACACAGCACTATGCTAGAGCTCAGAACTCCCAGCAGGAACCTAGAACACATATAAAGTTTTTTCTTCTGTCCTCTTTTTTGATCACTAAGCAAGAGCAACTCCTTAACAGCAGGATAAAACCAAAGAGTGGACTTTTCTTTCTGATAAATCATTCAGCAATGTTACAGCTTGCCAAAGTTCTTTGTATGGTTGATTTTGAGCTTTAGTAGCTTTCTGGGAATTCCTAGTGCCCATTTGAAATCACCACTTCAAAGTCAAATGCGATCATGTTTAAAAGCAATATGCTCAGTGACTTCATAAACATTCCTGCAGCTGTAGGTAAAACAATTACATCGAAAGATAAAAAAAGAAAACCCACAAGCTAGCTACTAATTAAACAATTTTAAAATTGGTTAATTGTGGCCTAAAACTAGTACAAAAAGTATGTAACATGGCTGCTTAGTAAGCTAACCTCCTCTAAGTCAGAGAATACAAAAGTAATAGTTAATACATCATCTTGCCCCCTTGACTGCATCCTCCATTCCTCACTTTGCATCTGTAAGACACCCAGCAAAAACATGTCCTCTCTAAACATCAACATTGCAACCTCCAAATTATTTGCCGAAAGCTTTGGTAGTTGAGTGATCTGAGGCTCCCCCAGCCAATCTTTCAACGGCCTTCTGCCTTTTCTCAGCTCAGACCTCAGTTGGAATTTCAGCAGCAATCCAGACTCCAGCATGTGCAGAATACTGGTGCCCACCTTCTTGCACATACAACCAAGTACAAGTACACTATCCCCCATCCTAAAACAACTTAACTGGCTCCCCATTCATTGAGACGGAATCTTTCTGGGGAAAGGACTGACATTTTCTTTTGTGTTTGTACAGCACCTAGCACAATGAGGTCCTAGGCCATGAGTGGTGCTTCTACAATAACACAAATAATCTAACTCCTTGATTTTCTTAAAAACTAGCCCTGGTGCTTAAAATCCTCTGTGATCTTGCTCCAACTTCTTAGGGCTCTCTCTTATTCTCTATCCTCTTCAGCTAGCACCGTCCTCCTTATCTGGGTGCTCCTCCACAGAACCTGGCTCAGTTGGTGTGATAGCCATTTTCTCTGTTGTTGCTGCCAGTTATCCTTGCCTACATGGGGACGCTGACCAGAACAGAACAGCTATTCCAGAACAGCTCTCCATGTGGATGCTCTCCTTTCCGAATAAGAGCACCTTTTTCTGATTTAAATTAATACCACTTTGGAAGTAGATTAAGCTAAACTGGAAAAAGGCATTCTTCTTCCAAAATACAAGTGTTCACATGGGGAACAGCTACTGCACTTTGAATTCACACCCTATCTTAATCCAAAATAACCCTTAAGTGTAGACTAGCCCTTAGGTCTTTGTGCCTCAGACTTCTCCATTTTATTTCAAAACTTGGTTGACAACATTTTCCCTTGCTAAACCTCTCAGTATCTTTCAGCTTTTGATTTATGTAATTGTTTTTAATTCTGAAGTGTTTGGGTAGGTTGTCTGTAAGAAAAACTTTCTACACAATAACATTGTGAAACCAAAGCACCCTGAACAGTATTAAAGGAATGGTTTTGCAAGTTCAGGATATAATGAACACATACTCTGGTAATATCAGTAAACAATTGCAATCCTAAGGAAAAGAATTGCACACAGCTCTGTTTTTCATTAAAGATTAAGACTCATCTATTTATCAAAGAGAATATGGTCTAGTGCACAAAATCGCAACAATTTCAAGGACATTAATAATTCTCTCCTTACAGTTAAACTTAATCTTCCATCTAGGCTTTGGTGATCCTGTACATCAATTTTCTTAAAAAAAAATGTTTCTGGTTAGACACTGTTTTGCAAAAGGCAACACCTCAGAACTACAAACTATCTCAAGTCAAACTAATGGAATAAATGTGATTAAAAAGGTTAATGTTACTGATCATTGACTATTCTCTTTGTACTTAATAATGATTAAGAACTTCTAATGCAAGCTGTTGCTTAAGTGCTTTATATACTACTCTAGAGAGAAATTGATGAGGTAATGCTAGCAGACTGTTTTTGAGAAAAGTCAAGGATACTGGGACATTCCAAAAAACTTACTGTCTCCCAAGAACATTTTTGAATTCTGACATCAACTGTCTAATAAAAATCTGAATCCAGCAGAAATCTTGTGAATATGTTCAAAAGTAATTTGATGAAAAACTATCTCCAAGACAGATGAAGTAAGAAAAAACTAGCTTTGGCCCAAAGATTGCATTTGAGGAAGTCTTTGGAAATATACCTTATTCAGCAGTAGTGTTGATCAAAGATAAAAAGCAAATCAGCTTCGAGTGGCTAATGTCAAAAAGACAATTAATGATTTCTAACCAGTAGCATTTTTTTAAAGGAATATTAAAAACAAAACATTCATTTTGAAGTTTGTTACAATCCAGACTCCTAATGAGAAACTCCGGAAGCAATAAAATCAGATCTGTTCCATCAGTGAAGTGCCCAAGAATGTTGCATCAGACAATCCTATTTCTTTGTATAACATTACTACTTCAAGTTTACATATTTAAATAGCAATTATTTCCAGACATTCCTATCCAGAAACTCTTCTTGAGATTAATTTTTTTTATATATCTAAAAAGTAGTTAACTATTAGACAACAAAAAAAGTCCTGGCTATCAATCATGTGACCTCAAAAGTGAGTGAAAGTCCTTAAGGAACAAGTAAAAACTCATCTTTAGAATTGATTTTTAAATCAGATTGTTAACACCTGATGTATATCAGACATCAGATGAAATACTGTATTTAAACCACTGTTTAATAAAAATGAAAACCACCTCTTCTAACGTCTGAGCGGTCTGAACAATGTATTAAAAAAAGTCTGCAACATTTGTCTTTGATCACACAAATGTTTCTTGTGAACAGTTAAGCACAATTTAGTGATGCAATACAGGATGATTTGCACTAAGTCACGTATATTGAGACAAATTAACTGCATATTTTGTTTGTATTCAAGTAGTTTTATACACTGCTTAATGCTGTGTATTGGGAGAGGCTGTGTTGGGAACATATTTGTTAGATTGCCAATAAGGGATGTTCAGATTGACTTGGGCTCTTGAAATTATACAGCATTTTTGACTGAATGGGTAAATCTCCCAAGTGATATGGTGAAACTCAGCGCTTGATTAAATATACTTTTCAATCAGTATTAAATCCCATCATGCCAATACAGTCATACATTGTATTTTAAATTATCTTTTTTTTTTTTTAAACTGGGAATTACATGTATTCTTGCTCTACTCCCCTGACATTTTAAATCAAATCTTATCTTAAATGAAGTCTGAATCATTTCCTAAGAAACACACTAGTCTGGAAAAAGACAGGTATTTTCTCAAAATAGGAACAGTTTATCCCTGAACAGCTTGCAACTTTCTCTAATGAAAAAAAAAGTTTGTAATAGAGAAGATTACAATGCTATTCCCAGGTTTTCATCCTAAGATTTTATAAGGTATTTCATATAATAAAATATATGGAATGTCTCTTCTAAGGGCCTCCACCTTTAGCTACATGTGAACACCATGTATTGCAAGTAGTGACAGTTCTAATAGGGAGTCACAATAGATCATCACAGAAAGCCACCAGATTATACTGCAGATCTTCAGCTAGCACTGTCATTAATTCATAAGAAGAACATGCTATGTACATACTACATCCATCCAAACTGTTAGGATTTCGCTTGAGGTAGTTGAAACCTTTGGGATAAGAAATGACAGCTCAAATAAGATCTAAACCAGCTTTGCTGGCCAAAGCTTGCACTTCTTGAGAGTAAAGCATTGCCTCCTCTAGCAGAAAGTTGACTTTCAGCATACTAGATTGGACTCCTTAGTATTTTTCCACTCAAACACTGAAGGTATTAGTCAGTTATAGAATTACTCACCCAATTAGGGACACCATCTGCTCCACTATATGTTTGCTGAATGTTATAATAACGAAAAGTTTCTGTAGGAAGGAAAACATCAGTTAGAGAAATGTTTAATCAAAAGGGAAGCAAGGACAATGGAGTACAACAACTTATGTTCCTTTCCAATTAAATGGCTTCTTCTGCACTTACAGATAATTTTCCCTCAACTTTTCTTTCAGCGTCATTGTTTTTCAATATCATCCTTTTCAATGAAAGAGGCAGAACAGATAAGTGCTAGTTACTTTTAAACTGTTATTCTATTTCCTCATACATTTAATTTCTTGCAATGTTTTTCCAGCCTGTGTTGCTAACCATTTCACATCCTCCCTAAACCTAAATTCCCAGAAGCTCAAGGTCACAACTCCATCAGTGTTTTCATGAATAAAAACCACTCATCTCTGTGCAGAAAGACAAATTTATGTCCCCATTATAAACATACATTTGGGTAGATAAAATTCAAAATTTCATGGAAGTGAAAGATAGTGAATCTTTTTGGTTCCAAGACCTTATCCCCTAGAAGGGCCATGTAAGGAACAAAGACCTACCAAGTTATGGACAAAATAAATGAGACCATGGGTATCCAAATTTGTCTTTGAAAATTAGACTATTTCTCCCTTTAGAGGCAGTGACCTGGTTGAGACGATTGCCCTAGATACTGAAAGTTAAAAATTTAAAATAAGAATGTATTTCAGTGACAGAAAGGTGACCGTAAGTAGATAAATGCCCTACATGATAAATCCAAAGCCTCATGACAATTGTATTACTCTACTTGCTACAGTTAAAGTTCTGTTAATGTAGCCATTGTTAATCCCATTTCTGTCAGATTTGATAGCTTGCCCTTTTACAGATTGTAGGTGAGATGATACATAGTGTTTATCCAATCTCCACTACAGTGTATGTATGATCTGATGAGAAGTGAATTAACTGGACTCTGAATAAGGAAATTAATAAAACTTTGATTCGATGGTCCAGATTAAAAGGGCCAATTAAATGCAACTATAAAATGGCAATGCTTATGGACCCCCTGGCTTTCTCTCCGATTTTATTATAACTCTCTTCCACGACCACTGCATTTCCTAAAATTCCAATTTACAGCAAGATCACTACAAAATCCAGATTATTGCACAACCTGCTTGAAAGAAGACAATACACAAAATGTAGTTTTAATAGCTAAACACATTTATGACGTGAAAGGGTTTACCAAATAAGTGCACAAGGAACTGGGAATATTTGTTGTTTTCACTATCCAGTGTAGATCACTGGAAATTATACTGCAAAGCAATGGAGAATAGCAAACTCTCTTCAAATTAATTTCACTGTACAGATTAAAAAAAAAATCTTAGTAATTACTTCCCACAGATTACAAAGCAGGTGACATAGTTGGAGACACATCATATATCCAACTGTAGCATCACCAATAACTACAATGTAACTGAATACAATACCAATTTATCTTGCATTGAACAGAATGGTGAGAAGCTCCTCCAGTTACTTTAAAAGCTAGCATCAAAATTTTCAGAAGCGACTAGTGATTTTGGGTGCCCAATTTAACATACATTGAAAGGGCTCCATTTTCAGAAAATATTAAGTACCTGTTCTCTGAAAATCAGTCCCCTTTGAAGTGTCTCAATCACCAGTGACTTTTGAAAATAATGGCCAAGGTGTCCAAACACATGCCCCCAGGTTGGCTTCAGCAGAGACCATGCATCAGTGGGATGAAAGTATTGGGATTTTCTTTAAAACTTTAACTCAAGTGAAAGTGAACATTTAAAAATACTTCCTGACTGATAAACGCTCATTCCAGTGCTCTCTGAAAATGAACGTGTGTGTGTGTTACCAAAAAGGTAAGTTCATTATGAGTATGAAGCCTTTTCCATCTTGTAAAAACCCTAGGTAAATAACTTGGCTAACCACCAATTTCCTGAGTGGTGTAGGCGGTGAGTTTATTAGTTTATAGCCATAGATGATTTAGTTGCCCAAGTTTTGAGTACAGTAACCCTAACAGAACTTTTATTTTAAATCTGTTGCACCAAATGAATTTCCATCACAGTAAGTCAGGAAGGGGTCATCACAGCTCACTGAAATACTGCAGAGATAATGGTGCAATTCATACTTAAAACAAATCCTCCCGGTGTTTTATAAGAGGTGTAACATGTACTTGCCTGGATGTGCATTTTAATTATTGCTTTCCCAATTAGGGTTGCGCCAAAGAAGGTCCAAAAGGGAACCAGAAAGTGGCCACATGTTATTCCTGCCAGGTCAAACAGAGGATTTGGAATCTATGAAGTATAAGGGAAAGAAAAAAGAACCAGAATTCAACATTAAATTCACTTTACTTAATAATATCTCAAACTTTGAAAAATGAACTCCTCCCCCTTTCTCAAAACCATCCCAAAATCGTGCCTTAAAACACACAAAAATGTTATAGCCCATAACTTAAATCGTTAAGCTTCAGCTAGACAGTGTCCCAGACAATTCCACTCTGACTGCTATTCTTTTAATCTGAGGATAAAAGAGTAACAGACGTTTTCCATTTTTCCATATGAAAAGCATAGAAAACACAGCGAGCAGTTTGAGTGATATATCAAATTCTCTCCCTGACAAGCACGTTGCTCGTGTGAGTCAGTGCGCAAAATGATCTGCAATAATTTCTATCTGAAAGGCATAAAAACTCTGGTATTTATAGTCATATGTACTCTGTTAAAAAGCAAAGATATTTCTTTAAAGAACAAAAGTATTTCATTAAAAATTAAAGAATTTCTTTATTGTTAAACTCTTTCCTTGAATTTGTATTTAATTTCAAGAACATTTTAGAGAAGGGATCATAATACTAAGAAAAGACCAACCAATTCCAAGACTTGATACTTAACATGCAGCACACTGCATCTGTCAGATGTGAGTAAACACACAAGGATGTTTTGCTTACAGTAGCAGTGCATTACACTGCTATTTTCCCACAGTATTTGTGCTTTCCCTGTTTTGTTACGTGAACAAATAAATATAGGCAAATTAGAGACTGAGAGAGCTATAAAACTGACATTTAAGATTTCAAGTTTTAATTTATATGGTTAACATTTAACAGGTTGCTACAGACTAGTAATTCCAAGTTTAATTATAAGTTCATATGCGCACTCATCACTTTCCTAGGAAGGCAAGACACATCAAATGGTATCCATTCATGCCCATCTTTGCTTAAGCTGCATCTTGACCACACTAATGACCATCTTACTTATAGAAAGCTACTAACTGGATTTACCTAGTCTAGAGATGTATTGCTCTCACAAAACAAGTCTACACTAGTTGATAAGGTGTTTTAAAAAAAAAAAAAATCACATTACCCAATACATTGTAACTATTACATGAAAACAAGGCTGTCAATCGCAGTTAATGCAAGTGATTAACGCAAAACAAATTAACTAGATTAAAAAAAGTCACAATTAATTGCAGTCTTAATCGCACTGTTAAATAATAATAGAATACCAATTTAAATTTATTATAAATATTTTTGGATGTTTTTCTACATTTTCAAATATATCAATTTCAGTTACAATACAGAATACAGTGTGCAGTGCTAATTTTACATTAATTTTTATTACAAATATTTAAATACTGTAAAAAAGAAACAAGAAATAATATTTTTCAATTCACCTCATACAAGTATGGTAGTGCAATCTCTATCGTGAAAGTGAAGCTTACAAATGTAAAATTATTATTATTGACTTTAGTGCCTACAAGTTGAAGCATGGATGGGTATACAAATGTTTAGCCTATCTGACACACAAAAATCTTACAATGGTGCCATGCAAACGCCTGTTCTCACTTTCAGGTGACATCGTACATAAGAAGTGGGCAGCATTATCTCCTGTAAATGTAAACAAACTTGTTTGTCTTAGCAATTAGCTGAACAAGGAGGAGGACTGAGTGGACTTGTCGGCTCTAAAGTTTTACATTGTTTTGTTTTTTTGCATGCAGTTATGTAAAAAAAAAATCTACATTTGTAGATTAAAACTGCGATTAATTGTGATTATTTCTTTTAACCGTTTGACAGCCCTACACGAAAACCATAGCATAGATGGGGCAAGTTGTATCTGAACGTGCATTAACTAGGGGGAACCTAGGGTTCCTCTCAACCAGCTAACACCTGTTAAAATACAAGTTGACCCTGCCTACGTTAGGGTGTTAAAATATGTTGCTAACATGTGCTGTCTTAACACTCCTTTTATCCTAATCTAGACATACCCAAAATGAGTATGGAGGGACGCCAGAAAAAGCTAACCACAGGATGTGAAATTCTCACTGGCCTACCATAGGGATCTCTTAGGGCTGCTTTTGCCATTCTGTTCATAAACTGGAGAGCCCTCACAGATCTAGACAAGCTATCTGGGCTCAAAGTAGTGGTAAAGGGCTAGTTAGTTGATAGGATGCCAAATAAATTGCTATTCATGGAATCCAATGGTGGGTAGTTCTTGGAGGTTAGGTAGGGATAGCAGATATCAGAGGCTAGGATAATTCTGCTTTGTCCTAGTCTTCACTAGGAAAATGTGTGTGTTTTTAACATGCGTTAGCTAATGTGTTAAAATTCTAATACAGACAAGGTAATTTATAGTTTTAACAGACGTCAGCTGGTTGAGGTTTATTCTAGGTGTTAAAGCTACAGATTGTGTTGTCCATACTAGGGTTACAAATTAACAAACAGATTAAAACCATGCTTTTTTCCCCTAGTGAAGACTGTCAGACTCCCCAAGGTTTGCCCAACTGTGAGCACAGTCCTGTCCAACAACAGAACAACTTGGGAACACTGGGCAAATACTATTTATGGCCAGGTGGCTGCAGCTTCCTCAAGATAGGAACTGCAGGAATTATGTTCAGGACAGTGGCAATGATTCATCTCAAATTGCCATTGAATAAAACTGCGGCCAATCAGCCCTGCTGGCTGAGCTTGTGAGGCTTTGGACACAAATATGGAGTTGAGTGAGTCTCTAATGTGATAATTTTGGAACGCTGCACAATGCCCCCCACCACCACCACACACACACCTCCATCTCAACTCTGCCTATCTTCCCAATATAGTTTACAATGTTAAGACCCTGAGTGGCTTATTGCCCAGCCAAAAAACAAAAGTAGTAAGAATGATGGGGAGAAAGGGAAATGCACACAGAGCCCCTTGCATGTGGCAAGGCAGGGCGAGGGGGGAGACACAGAGCCCCTGGCATGGGGAGATTCAGGGAGTCCCTGAAATAGAGAGGGATGAGAAGATGGCACACAGGGAGCCTGTGGTGGGAATGAAAGAATGCAAGGAGTCTCTGTTGTGCGCAATGATTTTGGTCAACAAAGGCAACAACGCATGCCTCCCTAGAATTGTCCAGTGTCTTCCTTGAAGCATTGCCCACGAGAAGTTCGTATCATGCTGTCTTTGTAATGTTTTCATAAGCAAAATTCAAAAATTACATTTTAAAAAGGAATTCACCCCTTAGTGTACACTAGAGTCATCCAGAATTTCCGCATGCATGAAAACAAAAATACCTCTACCCCAATATAACGCGACCAGATATAACACGAATTCAGATAGAACGCGGTAAAGCAGCGCTCCGGGGGGGGCAGGGCTGCGCGCTCCGGCGGATCAAAGCAAGTGCGATATAACGTGATTTCACCTAGAACGCGGTAAGATTTTTTTGGCTCCGAGAACAGCGTTATATCGGGGTAGAGGTGTAGCATACTATTCAGCAGCAGACAGAGCTGACAGGCTAACTCACATGTAAGATATAATGCACCTAAGCTGGTATTACCGCATCACACTAAGAAAATGACTGAACATTAAGCAAAACCATTACTAAGTAACATCCTCCCCACATGTTTACATATTCTCCTGTTTTCCCGATATCCACATTTCACCCAGTCCAACTGCTCCGATAAGTCATCTCTACCATTTTTAAATGTTTTTTCTCATCAAACAAAGCAGACAAATTAGTCTATTCAGTAACGTCTCACGAGATAGTGACTGCAGAATGATGAGTCAGGCCTGACAATGGTGCAGTCTAAAGGCTTACTAATTTGAGAGATTTATAGAGTATAATTCAGCTCAGTGATCTAGATCTACACCAGGGATAGTCAATAGATGGACTGCATGCTAAATCTGGACTGCCAGATACTTTTGAACGGACCCCTATATCTTTTTACTTACTTATTATTGGTGGGGTTTTTTTGTATTATTTTCTCTGGAGTCTGGCCCTTGACTATACCTGGATGAAGAAATTTGGACCTTGACAAAAAATAATTGACTGCTTAACAAACTGGAAGGAGTTTGCCAGCTACATGATGAGGGCCATGCCAGAAACTGTAATCAGATTGATCTTTGCAAGTAAATGTAAGGGCCCTAACTATTACAAAGAATATTATTCGCCACCTCTAAAGTTCTGGAAGCTAATAAAGAAGCTAGGCTCACAGGGGGTGCAGAAGGATGGCAACAGGTCCCAACTGGGATATGCAATGCACCCCCACCAATAATCACATCTGTCAGCAACAGCAGGGAGGAAAAAAAATCCTGTCGCCCTAACAGCTTCCAGTTTGCTTTCAGAGTGAATTTTAAGGTGCTGGATTAAAACCCTACAAGGTGTGAGACATTGCTACTTTTGCTTCCCCGTGTAAGGGCATCACTATAGCCATTAGCGGAGGTGCTTGAACCAACAGCTCCCTGGTTTAGAAGACCATTTGCTCTCTCAGGCTCCTTAGGGTAGGGTGAGCTGAGGGAATGTCTTGTGGACACATTTTGGGAAATCGCTGTGGGTGACTATTTTAATCTGGTTGTGTTTTGTATAGACAGTTTTATGTTTTTGGGGGATGTTTCTATTCCTGCTTCTTGTTGAAAATGTAGAAGTGCGGAGAACTATTAGCCCAGGTACGTCATAGACATCTACAGAAATGAAAACAAGGTTTTATCAGGACCCCGGGTAGTGCCTGAACCCGTCATAACAAACCAGGATACAGGTTCTTTATGACTAATCCCCCAGAAATTAGAACTGGTTCACTCACTACGGAACCAGGATAGGAACAGCAGGCCTGCTTACTCCCTAGTCACAGGATAGTGGGCAACATGGCACGTTCTTGCATTAGACAAGACCGATACAGATTAATACAGAGTCTGCTGCCTGTTATGAAGTAGAAGTTTATGGGCATTTAACTTGCTTTTAAAGATAACTTCGTTTACTCTGCTGAAAACGTTAATATGAGGCACACGGGACCATAAATCTTTCCAATTCTTAGGAAGCAGCAACATCACAGTATGATCTGGTTTCACTGTAAAAAGCTTTACCATATAACTAACCACCGCATCTTGTGGATAGCAACAAGCCTAGCGCAATGGGTTCTGGTCCATGACTGCAGCTCCTACGTGCTTCCACAAATAATAGTTACCACCCCAACACTCCATTCCCCTAACATGGAGAACAGCTCTTGTTTGATGAACGTGAAGATTAAAATTGGGTTGCTAAAAACCAGACCAAGCCATGGGCAATTTAGTGTTATTTCACTGCAGGTAAGTAATAAATTCCACACACATTATTCACATTTCTATGACACTTCCCCGCCCCCACACTCCCCAAACTTTTTTATTGGAATGAACTTACTGAAGCACAGGCCAAAATGCCAAAGAATCCAACCTTCTGCACCAGGTTCTGGACGGCCAGTTTAGCTCGGGAGGCAAAGTCCTGTAAACAAGGAAGCAGGGCATTAATAAGGATGGAAATGAAATGAAAGCATCTCTAAGCACTATACAGCATATAATTTCATATTCTCAAACCTGTCCTCTAGGGTTTGTATTTTACAAGTGAGTAATTAGAGAGCTGTTAAGACAAGAACGCAAATTTGACACGTCAGTGAACCAAACATTCATCATGTTTAGCCAAGTTGAAATTCTGAACATTTACAGTTTCCTGCAAACATAACTCTTCCAAACTATGTAACATAGGTAAAGATTACTCCATTACAGAATAATCCCTCCTAGTATATTTTTCCTTCCACACCCTTGAGTTGCTGCTGCCACTACTGCACTACTTCTCATACACGCAGAAGAGGTTAATCCCTGCAAGGCCATCATCAGTGTCTCACAGATGGTAGAGGGTACTTTCAGAAGGTGAGGTTAGCACACAGTATTTCCATAATACCTCACGTCTCTACCACTGTGGAAAGACACTCTCAAACCAGGGTCTCCAACAACATGTACTCCTGGTTGCTACAACAATTGAGATTCTGAGGCCCCATCAAAGTTAATGGCAAAACTCTTATGGATCTTATTGGAGCTAGGATTTCACCCGAGATTTAAAAAGCAATGAAGAAGGTGATCATGTCAATGTTAAGCCTATAGTCCCTCTGCATCAGAGCCATTCTAACCGCATGTAGCCTACCCCCAAAATATATTTCTGTGAACTGTGCCATAATGCATTTAAATGACTAAAGTCTATAAAAATGATAGTGGTGAACAGTTCTGTTCTATCTAAATGCTTTATCACTAATAAAAAGACAAGGTGGGTGAGGTAATATCTTTTATCGGACCAACTTCTGTTGGTGAAAGAGAAGCTTTTGAGCTACACAGAGCTCTTAAGAATGGATTTAATTAAGAATGGAATTAATTTAAGAATGCACTGGAATGGAGCTCTGTTTAGCTCAAAAGCTTGTCTCTTTCACCAACAGAAGTTGGTCCGATAAAAGATATTACCTCATCCATCCTGTCTCTAAGATCCTGGAACCAACATGGCTACAATTATCACTAATAAGACTGTAAAATACGGATTTTAGTCACTTAAAACACAATAGCTTTGTCACTTAATGTGCTGTTTACTTTCTGATTTTTAAAGTCAGAGAAACATTTGACATAATAAACTTTAGAGTGTCTGTCGCTTTATCAAATAGACAGTAAAATGGCTATTTTAAAATCAAAGCTACTATAAAATGTAATCCGACAGTGGTAAATTAATTCCATTTAAATGTAGGAAGTAAAACAGAAACCTGCTGGAATATACAATTGTTATTCAAATAAAAACAGGTCTGTTTAAGTGGATCCATGTGCAAAGACATCTATTCAGGCTTGGAACAAACTGTACAATATAAAATGGGAATACTTTGATATTAGGGTGCTTAAAATTGGGGGAGTTCACATTAATAAAATAACCTGATTTTGTCAAAAGTAAGATATTATATATGTTTTTATATTCTGTTACAAAGATTGTTAGACACAACCTTCTTTCATAGCAAGCATCTTGCCTAACAATCTGATTATTAACACACACACTCACCCCGCCGCTAATGTAATTCAACCTATGCATTTTTAAAACTTATTCTCATTATTATAACAGAACCTTCAGAACCGTAAGCTAACACATATAAACAGCAAATATTTTTCATGAACAACAGCAGTAAGCAAATGGATGCGATTCACACGTGCACACATTTTTGAAGTAAAAAAATTAAATATCTAAGCAACTTAATATTTATTCCATTATTGGTCACCTTTATTATAAAGATCTTTTCTATAACATTGCATCTTTTCTCCAAACTACAGTAAAATAATACCCATTCATTAAGGCACTTTTTAATCAACAAATTTGGAGGATTCTTAGTAATTAACTGAATTCTTTGGGTTGGAATGGTAATTTTAGGTTTAAAGATACCTGCCTGACTGTGAAAAGCTTATTGTTCTAACCTACGTGTTTTTCTGTTTAAACACAATTATGTCACTGTTAAAATCTGACTACAACTGTACTTAATGTGGGTTTTATACTCTGAAAAAAGTTCTCCATTTAGAAATTCTGTTCTTGTAGAAAGAGCGATCATTGAAATTTTCTGTTTTAAACTACTGTTTTTAGAACACTTCCAAATTAGGACTAGCAAAAATTAAAATAAATACTATAAATTAAAGAAAATAGAAAAATGAAGAAGTGGGATTTTTATATCTCCGATAATGGGACATTTAGTGTTTATGTGGATTTTTTAAAATGTGCCCATCCGATATTCTATTCTATGATACTCTAGTGGGAAATTTTGCTATATGAATAGTAATAACATCTCTTATATACCATCTCATAACCCACTATCTTACATATTCTATTGACAAATAAAATAGGATAAAATAGTTATATTTAAAACTCCTTCCAATTTGTTTTCTACTTTAAGTTTACAGGCTATTGAAACCACATGTAGGTTACAAACAAGTGCCCATTCCTGCTCCAATCTTAAGACTCCCAGTGACTTTATTGGGACTGGGACTAAAAATTTAAATTTGGGAAAGTATCTATAAATGTTGCATATTTTTTACTCTCTCATCTTTAAGCTTTGAACTCTCTTCCCAAGAAAAAAAGAGTCTGTGAAGAAGCAGTTTATTATACTAAATTATATGGAAATGCATATTTGAGACATTTCATGGTACCATCTTGCCTTTTAGATAAACTGAGAAGCTACCGCAGGATTATCAATGCTTTCCACCATTTTATCTTCTATTTTTGCATTTATAAGAAATTATGTGAAGGGATTTTGTGTTGCCAGACTTTCTGGATAAAGCAACCAGGAAAATTCTAGGCATTAAAGAAAGCAGCTTGTTATGCAATAATTACAAAAATATACCTACATTTTAGTCACCAGTTAAAAGTTGTGGTTGTAAATAAGAATTGATCTGTGAAGTAGGATAGCCCAAAACTTTTCATATGTCAAATACGTTGCTCTTGGTTAGTCTGGGTGGCTGCTTCTCATACTAAAATTTCTTCAAAATTATTTCTGAATTGAAAACAAATATGAAACAGTGTAATGTATAACCACTTGTAAGAGAAGTGATACATGTAAGGATCTCATTTGCTCAGTACACACACAACTTCCACTAAAGTTAACATGAGTTAGGCGTGATGAGCAGAGAGGAAATGAGACCCTTTTAAAATTTCAGTATGATCACACAGCCACCAATAAAAGTCGTTAAGAGCAACACAAATTAAGGAAAAAAACAGCCATTCCAATGGCCTATTGAAGATCAACGTGGAAATACTGTTTTAAAAGCGTACCTGCTGGCAATTTCATTTATGTTGGAAAAAGCCTATTAAGGTATAGTTAAAAAAGGCAATTTTACTTCAAAAAAAAAGAATTTCCATCTTTGTTGAAAGGATAAACTAAAGAAAATGCTGCCTTCTGCATAGGAATTTCATCAGAGGATGCTCTAGGTATTTTATAACAATACTGGATATGAGCATGACACTTTCAGTTCCTATTTTGCCAACTGTTTCACAATGTTCATGGAATTAAAGTGACATTTGTACTTTAAACCAATTAAAGTTTTTACACAGTATTGTATTAAACTAGATTTAATACATCTTTAAACTAATTTTATAAGACATTAAAATCCAGTTACTCAAACAGGTATGTGCTATATTACAACGGAAGTAGACTGCATTTAATTTTTACTATTATATGTTTATGAGTTAGAATTTGAAACAAACCCTCTAGCAAAAGAGCTATGAGGTAACATTTAGCAAAACATTTATAGAACATAATTATAATATAACTAAATTACAGATAGATTTTGAGTCTATGCTAAGCAGCATAAATATAAATTAACATTTTACTTTAATTTTCCTTTTAAAAAGTAAATGCTTATGCTTTAAAAGATGTTTGTAATCTAATACAATCACCTACAATTCAAAAAGTGAAAAGTCTGCCTTAAATTAAAATATTTTCTTCCAGAGAGGAACAAACATTTTCCATTTCAGAAAACGTGATTTACAAAAATTAAGGACAATTGTAAAAAACTAATTTTATTCTTTTTTTAAAGCCTTTTTTCAGTAGTAACAGTAAAATATTCCATGTTATAGACAACTTTAGTTATTTACTTTTCATGACAACTATTTTCAGTTTAAGATTCTCTCTCTTTCTCCTGTTTTTTTCATTATGTTTAAAATAAAACTTAAAAAGACAGCACTATTTTAAGTTGAAAAAAATTAAACTAATTTTATCTGTTTATGGTCTGTACATTTTGTACTTTACTCCAAACTAAAATAAAATCACAGCTACATAAGTATATTGGACAGCAATAGACAGGTTAGAATCACTATAAAGTTATGCAGTTGCACTGTTTAGCAGTTTATTTTAATGGAAACAAATGCAGAAAACTTTATTCCTTCCGCAAATTTAATTTGTCAATTTTTTAGAACATCTGCAATAATAAAAAACCCCTCATAAGTTTCATTTCTCAGACACTACAATCATCAGTTTCACAACTTTTACCTATTTCACAATACAAGCGCACAAGAGAAAAGACTGATGTTGGGAAAAGCTTCTTTTCCAATATATTCTTTAGTGTTTAATAAAACAATTAACTCTCATATAATTAATCTATTTCTTACTTTAAAATAAAGAAATACATAAAGTTCAACTACTTACAGGCAAAACATATTCCCCCAAAATTAAAGAATCTAGACTTTCCTCTCCTCTCTTCTCCGCTACTATGATTCATTCACCCTAACATTACAGTAATTTTTTTTACTCACTATGTTGCTATCAAAGAAGATTTGTTTTTTTGGTTTGGGAATAGATTTCCTGTGACTACTGCAAGACAGGCAAGGGAAGGTTAAATGATTATATATTACTTCACTGGGTTAATCATCAGATCACAAGAACTGGAATGGAAATAAGCATCATCAGAAAATAGACAATGTTGAAATACTGAATCACAGGTCTCAGTTGGCAGTTTAAAAAGTTTTGCTTCAGATCTTTTGTGAAAACGTGACTTACTAAAGTACAATTTATTGATGCTAACATTTTGTTATTGCAAATTGCAGGCAAACAAAATCAAGGGAAAATTAAAAAACAACCAAACCTTTTGCTTCTCAGCAAGCTTTACCAAGAGGATCCAGCTCACAACCCTATGGCACTGCTTTGTGTATATCTTAACATAGACCATTTGCCACTATAAAAAAAATCACTGTTCATCAAATTGTACATAAAGTAATTCTGTGCCTCATCTGCAAGGCCTCGCTTCATTCCCATGACTTGTTTTGTTTCCATTTTTACAAAATTTGTAGTCACATTTCCTCCCTTCCTTCCTTCATTTTGAGTGTTTCCTTGCTTTTACGAGAAGGACAAAATTATACTGGACTTTAAAGGATTCTCATCAATGTATTAGCTAAGTAGATGCATTTCCAGCAGCATAAATCACTTCCTGATATTGATTCAGATTTTGTATATACAAATGTGTACACAAAATAGTAATTAATGAATCTTAAAGGACAGATTGGTTTGAGTTTCAGAATGTGAAATGGCCAAAATTTAGGCAACTATGTTTTTCTTAACCTTTAAAGCAGAGTGAGACTCATCCAGTTCACAGCCCCATGGCAGATAGCTAACTGAAAGTTACTAAAGAGCTCTGAACATTAACAATATGGGGCTGCAGCCAGTAACCCTTACATGAGCAGTCCCTAAAGCTTCAATGGGACTATTCATGGGAATAAGGCGTAGTCCCTCAATGGACTACAAGACTGGGCCTATGGTAACCGTGTAACACTGCAGAGAACTAGATCTTCCAACATACTGAGAGTTGCAATGAGTCGTGCAGAGTATTGAGATAAGGTGAATACGCCTCCCTTTCACAAATTTGCACACGACTTGCCATTCACTTGTGTCCAGCAGAAAAACTGCCGCCGTGGTGCTAGCACTGTAGGCTCTGTTTTCGAGCTATGGCTTCCACAAGACAAGTCAATTAAAAAGAGCAGGAAAGAATAGCAGGACCAGAGGATGGTTCATTAATATTTGAATACAGGTCTGTCGCATCTTACGCGCATTTAACATGCGCAATTTCAGCTTTACGCAGTCGGCAAAAGCAAAAAACAAAAAAGAGAACAATTTTAATGCTGTACCTGTAGTGCGGGCAATTCCGCCCGCCATTCAACTCAATGTAATTTTGACTATATGCGGTTTTCGCTTTACGCGCTAACCACGGAACGGAACCCCTGTGTAAGATGAGACTCTCCTGTATAGCTATCTAATACACACAAGAGATCCACAGACATCTATAAGGAAGAATACTTTTTGAAAACAATTCCTTAAATTGGCACTCCCATTTTGACCCAGCACAAGTGCATCTATCTGCCCATCTAAGCATTTCTAAGCACGTGTCCACATGGTGCGGCCATGTGCACTACAGGGGTGCGATTTCATGACCTATCCCAGTGTTGACCCAGCTTCCTCGCCTCTCAGTATGAGTGTGTAACTCACATGAAGGGCAGTTCTACGCAGGAGTGCATAGACCTCCAAGGTTTGATTTCTAGTTGGGTTGTAATGTTCATTACTTGCCAGAAGTTTAAAATTAATTTACATGGTGCAAGATATGATAAAAACCATCTAAAGGAGGAGTACATTCTTCCTAAAGAGACAACATATGAAATTACTGTTATGGATTATTAAAATTAAAAATTCTTGATGTCTTAAGTGCTGCCTACAAAGACAGAGCTCCTTTTTCATTTAAAAATCGGAGGTATGTTAAAAATGAGCTTCACAACATTTTGTTTCTTCAGGCTTTCTATTCTAACACAATGGAATCAAACAGAATTTATGAAATAAAGACCATTTGTGGTTAGGCAATGAACTCTAGAATTTCAGTGGACAGAGAGGGATTATTAACTCATCGGAATAAGATGTTCCTAAATGCAAGAGCATTCAAAGTGCTAGCTATAGGTTCATATATTACAGCATATACAAGCCAAGAAAACAGCACAGCAGCTACCATGTCTACTGATTAGTTCATCATAATCTAGACCTAAAATGTTGAAACTGGTCCCTGTTTTTATCTGCAAAGTGATGAACTCCCAAAGGCAGCCAATGGTGCACATTACAAACCCAATTCCCAACACACAACTAAAAAGATTAGTGTGCAAATACACACAAGAACACCAGGTATCAGAGAACACAGAGTAGAATATTAATATTGGGAATTTATAAGAATAAAAGGATGGCCTATGTAAACCAGAGTCTAGTATTACAGTTCTGAGGCAGGCAAGATTCTCACTACCTTCAATGGAAATTTTGCTTGTGTAATGATTACAAAATTCAGCCAGTAGCAGGTCAATAATCTATCTAATACTTGCACCATTCTTTTGCATTTTGGGAGGGAAGTTATAAAAGAGATTTAAAGTGACAAAAATGGATCTATCCAACATGGTATCAAACTGCCACATTGCCAATTCATGTGTACACACTATGGACTTCCTAAAAGGGCCAAAGAGAGAGGAGAGGCACCGATGAGGAGTAGGGAGTTTAGATTGAGTGGGAATAGGCAGCTTAATTAGTTAATGGACTACTGCAAAGGAAATCTGTTAAATTAACTAAGCTACGGAGCTTCTAATAAAGATTCTGTTCAAACCAATACATGCTCGCAAACTAAAAATCCCATTGAATTATGGAAATAGAAGATCAGCAGCAGAGTATAGTGTACAGGCTGCCTGCCCCCATGTACTGTACAGACTGAAGAATATAGAACTACTCATCTTGTGGCCAAATTGAGTATGTAATGCAGCTGATGAAGAGAGCTCATAGTTTCCAGACCCCATGGGCAGCCGCTTAAGGTCAGAGTTGCTAAACTGGAGTAAGAGAGGGAGAGACTTATTAAAAAGACAGGAAATAGGCACACCATGGAGTGGGGCCATCTCCAAGCTGCTTGCCTCAATCCTTCAAGTGAGGAAGCCAGTCTCACAGTGGGAGAGAGATAAAATGGAATGGAAGGTCAAAGTCCTCGTCTGGGACCCAGCTTCCAATAGAGGTAGAGGCAGCTGATTCTTCCTCAAACGCCAAGGAGTTGAGTCCAGGAGTTCAGAATACTGTTGTGAGATGCACAGGCCCTGGTGAATGAACGACCTATCATTAGAAATATCAATAGCTGGTTATCTGGTGACCATAAAAACAGTTTGTGACTCACCTGCCAGGTGTGAAGGTGGCAGATCTCATGACCCATCTAAAAAAAAAATTCCAGTAAGTGCTAGGGAGGGGGATTCTAGTCCTTGTACACATGGTATCAATGATGCAGTAAAGCGCAGGAGAATGATACTGGAAGCTACATTTAATTTACTAGGAAGGCAGCTTTCGTCCAGGTCCTCTATTGTAGGCGTCTCTGAAATACTTCCAGTTCTATGTAAAGGGACAACGAGATGGGGGAACGTTCAGAATCTGGGTGAGAAAATGGTGAAAAGAGGAGAGGCTTAAACTTATTTATCACAAAAGGAACTCTTTACGGAAAGGGGGAACCTGTACAAGAGGGATGGGATCCATTTAACAGACATGGAGCCAGACTGCTGGAACAGAAAATTAACAAGGTTTTGGAGGATTATTTAAACTAGAAATTAAGGGAAACCTGAAAGGTGCAAAAAGCACTGAACCTGGACAAAGGCACCTGCTAGGGATGCCTTAATACAATTGTACAGTGAAGGAGAGAACAGAAATTCTGGCTGAACAGGAGACTCTTGGGTACTAAGGTGATGAAAGCCATGTAAGTACCTAGAGAAGAGTACAGGTTTAGAACAGAGGTAAATTCTAAAAAGGAACAGAGTAATCATACTAAGGAGCCCAAATAAAAATGGGCACATAGACAAAACAAAAAGGATCAATTTCTATATACCAATGTAAGAAGCTACTAGGTAAACTAGAATGACTGGTAATGAAAGAGGACTTTGGCCTAACTAAAATAGGCACACTACAACACCTGGTTATAAGCTATAATGAAAGGACAGATATGGTCACGGAAGTGGGGAGTTACACAATAACTAAGATTTCATAGAATTTACTGAGACTATTTTTAGAAGAGGGTGACCATGCAGTAGATACTGTATAGATGCAAATCCCAACTAGCAAGAATATACATATGGCAACTAAATTGCAATATCAGCCTACTGATCAGGAAAAGGACACTCAGTACATGATGTTGAAGGAGATCAAAGAAACAATTAAGTAATAAAACAGTAATAAATGGCCAACAAGCTACTAACATATAAAACTATCTATGTCAAAATGTGACAAAGGTTTGGAGGAACACAAGACCTGGGTGTGTCTCTTAAGAAATATATCAATGCATTTCCACCAGCAAATCTGCTCACATTAATGCCTTTCATGTAGCTTCCCCATTATGTGATGATACTGTCAATTCACTCAGGATGATGGAACAAGGCTTAATTTTGGTGCGTCACATATGAAGAGAGAAAGTAATAAACTCAGTTCCCACCCCTTACAGAAAGGGGGGGAGGGGGAAGTTCTCTAATGAGAAACACAATTAGCCTTATTGCCCTTACAGCACAAGAGTTTTGAAGGTGACTACTAAAAAGAAAAGGGGCTGAGAGTATCTCAGAGGATGCTAATACTGTTACGGTGCAGGCTCTCAGACATTATAGTGATGAAGGCCACATATAACTAGACAGATAGGTAGCTAGGTAGAAAAGGCCAGAACATAATGAAATGAGGTTTTCCTTGTAATGGCCACGACAATATATTTGTTATTTTAAACCTGCATTTGAGCAGAAATAGGACCCTTACCAACAGTAAACCCCTTGTTTGAAAAATAAGAGCTCTCACTAAAATCTGCGGATCTAGGTTGATCAGTGAAATGCATGCTACACAATTTACTGCTAACTGCCTAAGCATAGTAGCAAGAGAATAAAGAGTTCTGTTTTAATTAGACTCTTTGGCATAAATAAGAGGCTTTCTAATTTTCTTCATTACTCTGTCCATCTTGGAGTAGGAAAGGCTTGGAATAATTTCCCCTATCCACCAAGCATCTTGGGATAAGGACTAGCAAATGTACTTGTGAACAGCCAGAACAAATTCTTAGAACACCAAAATCCATAGTATCTCCAAAGCCTGCCTTACAAGCCTCAAGATAACAGCAATCCAGCACCAGTTCTATGGCAATGATCCATGGGGCTGAATGTGTTTAGGTCAGAGCTCAAAGCGAGTGGGAACTCTCACAAACTGAGCTCTGGCACTTCTCTCCAGCTGGATCTGACGCTCTCTCATTTGTGAATTAAAAAAAAAAAAGTTCTACTGTTTCATTTCAACAGAAAGAAATTATGCAAAGAATGAAACACAATTAAAGGAAACAGTTTAAGGGAAGAGGAAGAAGCATGTCGTTTCAGAGTCTTATCAGATCTGTCCTCTAGTACACTAGCATGTTTTACCACATCCCCAGTCCTCAGTGTGCTCTGCTCCCCATCTCAGACCGGTGCTGGAGCATTACCCACTTCAGCACCTAGCACTTTACATTTTCAAAGTGCTATACAGATATTACATACAATTTAGTATTATTTCACTCATCAAGGAATTAAGGGTACATGGGGTCTATACCCAGTTATTCCAGAGGTTCACTTCTTGCGAGAGATCTGGCAGTGTGTGGATCCTGGAATTTGTTCCATGGAAGACAACTAAGCATTTTTTCTCTATTTGTCACATGGTAAAGAAGGCAGCCAGGCCACTGTTCTGGACAAGGAAGAGTCAGATCAGTGTTAAGTTGGTCGCTACTGCTCTACTAGTAAAGAACAGGGAAGTATAGAAAATCTGCCAGACTCATTCCCACACATTAGGCAGTGACCCCCAAACCCTATTCTGTCCCTTTCCTCTCTGAATGGGCTTACATCAATATTGTCTATTGATACTGCTGACAAGATGGAGGCTGCTCAAACACCATTATATAGCATCAAATTAAGGGTTCATCCATACCAAGGCTACAATCAGATTCCCATGGCCACGGGCAGCTGATCTAGCATGCTGGTGTAACTAGCAGCAGTAGGACATCCTGAAAGTCTGGTCCTATCCAAATTTAAAAAATAAAATAAAAAAATAAAGAATACAGGATTTGAGCAAGATCTAGTTATTGTAACAAAGGCTCTTTGTGTCTGGAATGCAGTGAGATTGATTACCTACCCCTGAACGCCCACAATAAGGAAGGAAGCAATTTTGGATAACCGGATGAGCATAGTATGCAATGCTATTTCGTCCCCAGACAAATCCAAATAATAAAAAAAAATCACCAGCATTCAAAATACATATTTTGTCCCTTTACAAGGAACTCTAAATCAGGAAAACAAACAAACAAACAAAAAAATCAAAACAAAAACACAAGCAACAAAGACACTTAAATTATTAAAAACAGGCAAACAACCTATTACACAGCCTCCCAGCCTCCCTACATGCAAGGGCTCCCCCAATAAGCCTAATCGGCAGAGGATGTACAGAGCTCAGCATATCTTGCCACTTTTTATTCATGGGAAGCAGACACGGCTGCCAGATGACTTAAAGAGAAGTGGTCTGCATACCACTCTCCTACAAGGGTAAGGATTTAAACAGTGTTTGGAACAAGAAAAAAATGTAGCCATTTTCTTGATGACACAAGAATTAATCTCTATTATTTATTGCAGGCTCCTACGGGGGGGGGGGGGGGGGGGGGAAGGGCTGGGTGGTACTTCAAGCATCTCCTTTTGATCTCTATCCTATACACTGAACATTGGGGTGTTCTTCCATTTGACAGAACAGTCCCTCGTCTGGAAAGGAGCAGAAAAATGAACTTGCTTGAAGCTTTTATAATCCAAACCATCTTTTAGAAGCTCCTTTTCTGAGGCGCAGCATGTTTTCCCAAATACAATCCACATACAAAATGGTAACTAAAGGTTTGGGATGAACCTGATTGAAATTAGAGGGGAGTCCTAAAGGAAGATAAGATAAGGGATGAAGTAAGGGAGACAGCCAGCTTATACAGCTGAATTAAAGAGGAACAGAGATCATGATCAGAAATTTCTGACTGGATACCAGCTTCCCAGAAAATGCAAACTAAGATTCGGAGATTTATGCAGAAGTTACTGATTATTCTGCAGAGAACATAAGGAGAATTAATCTCATCTGAGACTGCAGTACTATACAATCAAGGACATACTATAAGGACAAATTGTGTCTTTAGATACGTACATGGAACGCTCAGTGACAGCAACATGAATTCCCCATGAACATTCAAGGGTGGAGTTCAAACTAACTGCTCATTCACAATTGCTATATGATAGCAGCTCACAACATCAGAAACACACATTGGACTCTTTTTGGCATGATGGGCTTTTATTGCAAAATAACATGAGATTTGTAACTGGACTAATTTCTGCTTTCAATGTTGATAGTGGGCCAGGCCATTTCAAGGTGATCAAGATTTCTAACTTGGTGACTTTGTATTAGGAAGCTATTCATTTGCATGTTCCAGATTTAAAAAACATAGAAGCATGTAAAGAAGTTTTAGTGCATAGAGTCTCTACTACATTTTGCAAAGGGCATTTCAAAGAGAAAACTGAAAAGACATCTTTAAATTAGTTTAAACAAAGGTAACCTAATGCTTCCTACTGGTTATTTTTTCCTTATCTGTAAACAGGTGTGCAAATGAATAGAACAATGCCAGCACAAGACTGCTGTATTTATTGCCTATAACCAAAGAAATCAAGCAAGAAAAAAGGCTTATGTTATTACTCATAGCTTCTATTGTCAACAGTCTGGCTATATTAACCCTTCATTGCCCCTTTTTCTTGGGAAGTCCTCTTTAATATGGTTTCCAAACTCAAAGTTTTCACTGATCCTTTACAAAGCCCAGAACAATCTAACATTCATCTCAAAGTTGATACTAAAGACCATACTGCTATTTAGTAGGTTCTTTCTCCAGTGAAAAATAATTTCACTCTTAGCTCACTATAAAGCCCTGTATCTCACAGAAAGTTTCTATTTTTAAGGGGAAGCTTCACCAGAGTTAGATCAGTGTGAAGTTATATTTTTAATTCTGGCCCAAGGTGAAAGGGTTAAAAAAACTCCCATACATGTATTAACAAATGCATGCATCAAACTTCAGGAATGCACAATGTGCAGACAAGCCTCCTGGTGGCCACCCATTAGGAAGCCTAGACCAAACACTGACAATCTCTTTCTTGTACAGCACAATTAAGAAAGAAAGGAAGCTGATGAGGGAAGGGGGCGATTGGAAGCCTAAAAGAAAGATGAAGAATGGCATTTGGAATTGGGTCCAAACAAATACTTTCTGGGAAGGAAAAATGTCAAGATTTCCACTGTACTGTTCTTGCTGCTCTTCCATTTTCTTTACAACTCCCCATGCACTATTTTAAGCACTAAAATGTCTTGTAAAAAACCAAGGCAACAAAATAACCTTTCAATCCAACAAGCTGGCAACCAAGGAAGCCTTTTAGAGAAGTCATATCTGAACATGATGGTTAATTTTGTTTTACCCAAGAAACAGATCAAAATTTAATTTAATCATAGACCAGGTCTACTTTGGTAATTACATAACATTTCGACTTATTCATGCCATGTGAGTGAAGTCACAGTGCTGTGTCAGAACATACAGTGCTCCCGTCCTCAAAGCAACCATGGCTGGGTGTGGTGGTGTACTTTGCACTCTTATTTCGGAAACGAGAAACTCTACATTAAGGTGTGGAAAAGCAATCCAACTCAAGGCACAAAGCCTTGAAGAAATGCTAGAAAGATGGGTTTAACACATGTCTACTGGCCAGTAACTTAGAGTTCATCAGTTTAACTCATTGCAGACAAGCAACATACTCTTCAGGCAGGAAGTTGTTCTATGGAACTCCTGACGCAATACAAACCAAAGCAGTTACAGCGAAGTTTAATGCAAACCCTCTAGAGTCCACGTTGACAAATTCTTTAACAGGCCCTGTGGTTACAGGGAAGCTGGTTTCACTCTGAGTCACTCCTGTTCAAACAGTTTACTGGAAATGGAGGGGAGGGGGAATTTTCAGAGAAGTCATGTGATGGCCAGACAAACCACAACCAGTAAAGGTTCAGTGGAGACAAAAACAGGTCCCAGCAACGGCTGATGCTCAGTGCACAGATGGCACTCAATCATTTACAATGAGTCCTGTTTTATCTCAGGGTTTATATGGTATTAACCCTTTTTCAAGTTTGTATTCTTTAAAGGAAGCCAGAACATAATTTGGAAAGTAAACAAACAGCAAGTAACCGATAGTAACACAGGCAACTAGAAAATATTTTTTACAGGGAAACTTGGCTCAAGCAGCAGTGCACAGAAGCAAAGCCCAAGCACTCAAAGTGTAAATCATTAGTCCTTAAAGAATATGCCACTTAAATATGAATCCAAACACACAAAGTCACTAACGATCAGATGCACAAAGAAGATTTCATTAGCTTTCAGGCCCCCTTTAGTCATGTTCTCCTCTTAGTAGAAAGCAGCATGATATAGCAAGGGCCCACGCATTCAGTACTTTCATAGAGTTGTATTAAGTTGCATTAAGCTTTGTTTTCACCACAAACTTCATCAGCGTTTAAGTTGCTAGGTATGATACAGAAAGAGATGCAGACGTCAGAAAATACTTTATAATCAGTAACTATCATACTGGCAAAAACAGAGACAAAAAGTATCTATAAGAAACTGTACAGTTACATTTGCACTGTGTTATTGCCCATGCGCTGCTCCAGCACTGAGTAGTAGATTCAACTTCCCCTAATTGAGAGGTTGGTTTGAAAGGTTTCACTAGTGATATTCCTCATCTTTAGAGTGGGGAGCTCTGATAGAAAATTTCAGGACACTGGCACTTAACTGGACAGAACAGAAGTGACAGCCATTGGAAAAATCACTATTAAAATTCTATAAAAAATAAAATTCATAATATATAGAGGAAATATTTACCGTATCACAGGCCAAGTTAGTTTAGTTTAGTTATACAGCCAACCGTGCTTTGCATTTACTGTAGCGTTCCATGAAAAAGCAATCCTGATTAGCCAAGGCAGAATTACAGTACTGCCAACAAAACGACCAAGCAGAATAAAAGGCGACATATGAAGCAATAGAAGATATGAAGCTCTCTTTAGTTAACTTACACTAACTGTAACTGACAAACAAAAAAGAAGAAGTGGTGTTCCATTAAGATGAGGGGCTTTTTCTAAATATATTAATGGAAAAATACAAAAACAGAAAGTTACACATCAGCCAGCTCATGGTTTCTCTCAAAAAGTGACTCAAGGAGCCAGGTCACTTGGATTGACAGTTTATGAAAGAAAACCTGCTCAAATACGTTCTTTAACTTTAGGGAGACAATATTCTTCCCCTATGCAAATTTTAACAGAATGATTGGTCTAACCCATCATACTGTATAACCCATTTTAAATCATTTTATTTCCCTTTAGTCTTTTTTAAAATCCACAGAGAACATTTTTTTTCTCTTCTGTCAATAACACAGACTGGATATTACTTGACAGAATGCCACAAGTATCCTCATCTGTTTAGCAAAAACAATGGTATTTCTCAGAAACAGTAGTGACAAATTTTCTAAATAAAAAAAACATACAAAACATGCAAAATGCCAAGCAATTTGGCTCTGCTTTGTATGCAGCCATAGCAGCTCATTAGAACTAAAGGAGGAAGCTATTCTCTAATACAACACACCTATTTTCACACCTCCCAGATAAGGGGGGGAGGAGAGAGGCCTTTCTATTGAAAGGATTCCTTTCAGTGTTAAATGGCGCCAAACATTTGTAGTTTTCCATTGGCATCAGATTGCCATGTTCTCTATACCCTTGGGCATTGAGGATCAGAATTGGATAGTGAGGCAAGCGGATTTAGGTAACAAAAACATTGCTATTCAGCAATTATAAGGAGACTTTAAACTGCACATGAAGTAGTGATTGTGCAGTGCAAATAACGACAAAGCTTCACTTTTGCAAATGATGCCAGGATTTGCTCAAGGCCATAGGATGAGACATTCATGCGTGCCTCTCTCAGACATCTAACAAAAACATGATAGAAAGCCAAAAGCACAAAGGAAGTCATATTAGTGAGTGGAAAATACCGTCCAATCTTAAATACTGAACTATTAGTTTTATAACCGTACTACAATTTAATCAGATTGTCATAGCCTCACGCTGGAGTGTCTTATAGGAATCAAACTGCAAGTGAAGTTTTAAGAAATGTCATCCTCAAAACAATGTGCTTCAATCCAAACTCAATTGCTGAGAAAATGAAATCAAAGTGCAAATAAATACAATGTTATTTATTCTCAACGAACGACACAATTTCATTTGTTCACCAATCACACAGTCATTGTAGTTAAGGGTATTTTTGGTCTATCTTGACAAGGTTCTCACTAGCAAAGGTTTTGTACTCAAGAATCCTACCATGCATTTTGGAAACGAATCTTGGCTGCACCTAGAACTTTAAAAATCACACATAACTTGCTGGGAGAGTCACACTAAATAAATACAGACAGTAGTTCAGTTCCGAGTCATGTATTTGACTGGCTTTGTGTTTTGCTGGGATTTTTTAAATATGTATATAGATCAAGGATTGGTTTGTAAAATTAACACCTAGCAATGGGGCAAAAGTCAAAATAGGTGAATTTTTGGCCATATGCCTATAAAAGATGGATCTCTTAATTTACTATCATTATTTATCTAGTGCCAATGTGTTAGGCATTTTCCTGAATAGGTATTAAGATGAGGTGCTTGTCCTGAAGTGCTGGCAAGTTAGATAGCATTAAATACTATCATTAACATTATTAGACTAGAATTAATGTTTGCAGACAAGTCCAAGGAAACCTAAGGCTGTTTTCAGAAGAATATTTTTCAGAGATTCTCGGGTTTATCCAAATGCTCTCTCTCTTTGGACTATTTTTTCCTGCATGCAATAACTTATCAAAAGAGAGGGTAAGAAACATTTATACTTCTTAAAAGTCAAGACTGGGTGGTTTTTTTTTGTTTTTTTGCTACAGTAAAGGGTTGGTCAAAGAGAAAGCAGTGTAAACTCTTTTCCTGTGCATAGTAGATAGCATTAGCTTGATTCCTTCATATAAAAATCTATCGTGACCCACTTCCACCTAGTGGTTTAGTAGACAAACAGGAGTAAAAAGGAAGCAGAATACAAAGGAGAAATTCAGCAGCAAGACATTTTTGAGAAATTTCCCCCCCCAGAATTGTACATTTAGAAACTAAATAATTTCTGAACTAAGGCACACACAGACTGCTGACCTGAACAGAAAGCTTTTAACAGTCGATTAAGATCTAATATGGGGCAATGCAAGTTGTAATATATCTATCAATAAAACTGAATTGAAAAAGGCTAAGAACAAAAAGATTCAAAGCAGCTTGGTTGCTTTTCAACATCAGGAAGAATATGTTTCCTCAGGTTGTTAAATCGGCCAAGACACTGGCAGCACAAACGGCTAGTGGCAAGGCAGGTGAGTATTATCCAGTGAAAACAAGTTGGCTGGCGATTATCTCCTAGTTAAGAGAGATTTAAGAAACAGTTTGGCAGTTCAGCTATTTCATAATCACAGTTGGTTTAATGACTCCTACATCGTTTATTAGTGGGCCTCACCTTCCCTCTAATACTTCCTTTGCTATATTTGTAGAACTTTTTTGTATTTGTAAAAGCCATTGTTTGCCTTAATTTTTTTGTCTACATTAACATATCCCGGCCTTAACGGACTATAAATTCTTGTTTGGTTTTCTCCACATGTCTCTGTATCCAGTGCAGGTTCTTTTCTAACTTATGGGCAGCCCCTCACAAAGTCACATTGGCTGCTTTCTTGCATGTTTGTTTCAGTGGAACTGTTGTCCGCTGCATCTTAATCTTGCTGTGTTTTGTGATAATTAAACGCATTCTAATGTTTTGCGGTGTTCTTACTTGTGCAGCCTCTGCATGTTCCAGCATCTCCTCAAATTCCTGATACTCTTCATCATCAGGTTCAGCACCAGAGAGTCGGGCTGCTCTGGCCATGAAATAAGGAGGCAGCTCTCCAATAGCTGTGCCAGCACCCTGGGAAGAGAATAATGATTTTAATTTTATTGTTCTTGATTAGAGCTCTTTAAAATAGCTCAACTGATGTTCACAATTTTTCTTGGAAAGTTAAAAAAAATACTCATAATAAGAGTCACAAATACATATAAGGTTTATCCCACCAGAACTGCAGGAGTCACTTGTTTCCAATGGAAGCTTATTATTGTTACCCGCTACACAAAGTTCTCCCAGCTTCAAATGTTATCTAAGTTACCCTGAGAAACTACATTTTTCCCTCTCTTAGTTTAGCCACATGCATTCTCCCCCCCACCCAAACTATAATTCTGTAGAGTTGTAATATAGTTGAATTGTCGGTCCTGAGACTTGGCACACTTGTTAATTGGAAAACATTGCCTCAAGTTCTACTACAGTTTGAGCAAATGAAAATATCGCTGAGCAGACCGTAACTTATCTAGTATTTTATCTGTCCACAAAATGGGGTCAAGAAAGCCAAGAGAAATAAGAATCAGAGTAGGGTTGCCTTTACACTCCAGGAAAATGATTGGTTTTCTCGGGACATCAAATGACTCATTTCAGCCTTGTGGGTAAATAAAGCTTTAGTTTTTTTTAAAAATCAGTATTAGACATACGGATAAACAGAGGATAATGAAACAGGAACTTGGATTAAATGCAAATGGTTTAAAACATAGAACAGGTAATAGCACAATAGTTGGGCGCTTTGTTGGAAAAGTGCTAAACCTTAGCCACACGCAGATGTCCCTTCTTACTAAGAACCATTAGCAAGTGACAAATGCTTTTATATTCCTTTAAAGCAGCATAAAGCCCTTCAGTTTCCTTTGTTCATATTCTGGAAGCAACTGTATGTAGGGGAGAATCCCAGCTGCTTTGTATATTCTAAATCAACAGGTTGATTTTAAACACTATAAAAATACATTAGTTGTACTATTACCCAAACTCAAACTCCCTGTTTGTGTAGTGTATACACACACATCCTCAAATGTTTGTCTTCCTTTTGTCCACATGTGTAACAAATTTGCATGAATACGACATCACCAAAACATCGTTAGCCTGTCTATTTCTGATACATGGAAAGCTAAGCTTGGAAAGAGTTATAGCTATTTTTCAGAAAAAATAATTTGGGATTATGTTCTCAAGGTGATGCAAGAACAACAGAAGTAATGTTTGCTTCACAACTATGTGCCAATTTGCTTGGCTTCATTTTGTTAATGAAGGAAAGGTTCACATGTGTGTACTAGAAATGAACTTTGCTTAAATTGGTTAAATCCAGAGGTGAAAGTAAGCCAGTATGGTCCGATACAGCGTACCGGCACTGGCGATTTAAAGCGGCCAGAGCCCCGGGCCCATTAAATCGCCGCCCGAGCCCTGGGGTAGTGGCGGCAGTGATCCGGCGGTGATTTAAAGGACCCGGGGCTCCGGCTGCTGCGGGGAACCCCGGGCCCTTTAAATCGCCGCCCGAGCCCCGCTGCCGGAGCCCTGTGGTAGCGGCGGCAGGGCTCCAGCGGTGATTTAAAGGGCCTGGGGCTCCCTGCAGCGGCCAGAGCCCTGGGCCCTTTAAATCGCCTCCCAAGCCCCGCTGCTGGAGCCCGGGGGTAGCGGCGGCAGGGCTCCGGTTGTGATTTAAAGGGCCAGGGGCTCCGCTGCGGTAGCGGCGGCCGGAACCCCGGGCCCTTTAAATTGCCCCTGAGCCCTGGGGCTCCCAGCTGCCTCTGCAGCTGTAGCTCTGGGGGTGATTTAAAGGCCCCAGGGCTCCCAGCCACAGCTGGAGCCCCTGGACCTTTAAAACTTGATTTAAAGGGCCCGGGTATTTAAAGGCCCCGCCTCTTCCCATTGAGGTCATGCCTCTTCCGTTGAGGCCACGCCCCCTGCTCAGACCTCTAAGTTACTTTCACCCCTGGTTAAATCACAAGGTCTTTGTTACAAAACATCTCGAAAGTACAACGAGATCATATGATTCCATGTCTACTCAAGAGAGATTGCCTTAATATGTAAAAAAGGAAGCATTTAAGTAATCCAAACCAACTATACTACCTTTTGCAAACATGGCTGTTTACTCTTACTGTTAAAATTTCCATCTGATATTTGCTTAGAGTTCCCCTAGATCAACAAGGAATTAGAAAGGCAAATGCTAATCAATATTCTTTTGCACAAATACATACAGTTAAAATGGGAAACTAGTCATCTAGAAAGATTCTTTTAAACTTTATCCTGGTCAAGACACAGACTGCCTGTTCTGCCAATCCTGAGAGATTATACATTTTTACCTTTTCAGATAATTTCTAATCAAAAACACAAAAGAGATGCAACACATTTAAGGTGCTATTCAATTCCTAGCTTCTGTGAGGTGGAAGGCTCTGAAAATTGGCCTATCCCCCAGCAGGCTGAAAGCCCTTTCAAAACACCTTCTGCAAGCCAGGACTGGTGAGGCCCATTTTATACTGATTGTCACCTTTTGATCAAAGAGGATAGGCCAGGATCCACTCCACATGGTTACACTCTAATTGTCTAAAGGAAATTAGGGTTTAGTAATGTTGCTTCACTCCCTCATTGGGCACCAGGATGCTGTCAGCAACACTTCCGGTCCCTGCTCACCCAATGAGCCGGGGAACCTAAGAATTAGACAATGCAAAAGGCTCCCTCTAATAGCCCTTTGTGTTTGAATTTTAAACAGCTTTATTGACAATTTCAGATTTTAGAGATTACTAGAACTTGGTAGTTCATAACATTTTAGTTTTCATGAGTTAGTTTCCCATAATCAGACACTAATAAAAAATTCAACCTACTATTCTTGGTTTCAGTTTGCAAGGAGAAAAATTAATATTGCTATTTGTGTGTCAGATTTTAAGTTACTAAAATCGTCAGTCCATTTACTTCCTTTTCAGGAATTTAGTATTGTGTTCCACATAAAAGGATGTTGGCTTTAACAGTGATAGGACCAAGAATTCTTCAGTGGTTTCTATAAAAGCAAACTGGAGTAAAGACAAAAGCAAAACCATGGAAGCAGCAGCACAGCTGCCAATTTGATTTGACCTACAGGAAATTAATAAGCAATGTTTAGGTACTCATGAAACAGTCCAAGAAAGCATAACATTATAGTAGACACCAGTGGCAGATTGAAGATGCTCCCATGAGGAAATCTACCACAGACAAAGTTCAATAAAAAGGTAGCTGACAATATATTTGGAGGGTAGGAAGAAAATGGAGATTACACAAAACATTTTGACTTGCTCAGATAGTCTTGTAATTCCCCTGGTCTGAACCAGCAAGCAGCACAAAGGAAGGCCTGAGAAGGTACCTCTTGTTCTCTCTCTCGTCTCAAGAGAGGGTACAATCAATCAGTTGCAAGGCATGCAACTGTGTGTACATTTCTGTCTAAGCGACTTAATTTTCAGTTAGGTCAGTAATTTTATACATTAACAAAGATGTGCAGCAAGCACATTTATCTTGAGCTACGTTTTCCTTGCAACCCTAGAACTTCATTTTAAATGATATTCTTATTGCTCCAACTTCATGAAGATTATGATGTAGAGCAGTGGGGAAAAATTAAAGAGATCCTGAACTTACTGTCTTATAGATGCTTGTTTGTGGAAGATTTTCAGATAACTCTACTTATTTTTCGAACATTAAAACATTTATGCAATTTTGCTCTCTAGTTAGCAAAAGGAAACAGTAAAAATGTATATTGTATTTGTTTTTGAGAGGGCTGGGAGTTTGCAGTTCTTTCCTTGTAAGATTTTTTGTAAGTATTTTTACACTGTACTTATATACCTGTAATGATGATCTACATATAACTTCTTTGTTGGAGATAGGGTCACTGACAAGTTTTAAAACTGTAATAACCAAAATATAAAGTCTATTATGGGTTATTTTCACACCTGAAAGGCTTCCAGAAACAAGATAGAAAAGATTAGATATATACTACAGGGATCCTATTCCATCCCCCACTCTGAATTGGAGAACCAAGTATTTAATAATTAAACCAACGGTCAGAACAGGAAGTCATCAGTGATAAAATGAAGCCTCTTGGCATAAAAGCAGTTCATAACAGATGTGTTTGTGTAAGTTTCAGTTCAAAATAGTTTATATTTTATGGGAAAAAACATCTTAGCTGACCAATATTCTTCAATAAACAAATTTTAAAAAGTCTAAGAAGTGAACACTAAAGTAAGATTAGAGTACATTTCCAGTGACAAGCACCCACATCCACCTCACTAAATCCCTGTCCTAAGAGTGTGCTTCAGTGTTTAGCAGCTAACTTTTTTTTCTTTTTTGCCTTATAAGTAGGGTGACCAGATGTCCTGATTTTATAGGGACAGTCCCAATTTTGGGGTCTTTTTCGGATATAGACTCCTATTACCCTCCATCCCCATCCCAATTTTTCACATTTGTTGTCTGGTCACCCTACTTATAAGTGAATGTTTTCATCGGGAAAACATGGATTTTTAATTTCAATGCGTAACATGTGAACAGGCTACATGCAACTCAACAGAAAACTGATGCAACCCCAAGATCAGGGCATCTGCTACAACATTAGGACCTGATCCTTCCAACACAGATGAATAACTTCATTCACTTGAACATGCCCATGGACTTCGAAGGGAGTATTCATGAGAGTGAAGTCACTCCCTTGCCTCACTGCTTGCAGGATTCAGCCCTTAATCTGCAAGCGCAGCTGGGGAAATGAATCTTTCAAAAAACTTGTCTTTTGCACTGAGTTTCTCAAAAATGTCATGCATTTTCTCCTAAAGTACCTAGAAAAAACAGTTACTCTTTGGAAACAGAGGTGATTTTTATAGGACTCTACAGAAGAAATTCTTATAACAAAATAGAAGATTTTTTTCTTTCCCCAACTTTACTCCAATCCTGGAGCTGATAATTGACCCAATCATTTTCAAGTGCTTCTGTTTAATACATTTTGAAGATGTTCAGATCTAATACAGACATCTAAAGTGAATCAGCAAATCATGCCTCCAACGTGAATAGTTACATGTTACTGCCGTCAGCAAAAGCCAGCATTGCTTTGTTTGTTTTAGGTAAAATTATATAAGTTAAACCTTACCCACATGCAGGCCTCTAGCCTGACTTTTGAGATTATGGTCCATAAAGAGATGGATCCTTCAATCCCCTCCTCATCAGGACAGATAATTTGATCAGGGTACGGTGGTTCAGGAAAATTAACTGAGTTACATTCATACGCAGCAAGTGTAACTGATGCTATGTGTGGACCCTGAAAAATATATCAGACAAGAACATTTCAGTACATTTTGTGTGCATTAAACAAGAGTTAGCTTTACCTTAAATAATATTGCTAATAGGAAACCTATCAGGACACAAAATGCATACAGGAAATGGACTTCCACACTTGACAGATATAGTATATAATGTTGTATACAATGGTCTTAGCCTTCCGATGCATGTAAGTACAGGGGAGTCGCTTCTTACGCGGGGGTTAGGTTCTGAAGTCAGCGCGTAAGGCGAAAATCACGTATAGTCAAATGCTCATTGAGTGGAATGGTAGGCGAAATCGCCCGCACTACAGGTACAGTATTTAAATTGTTATTTTTCTCTTTTTTTTTTTGTCTTGCCGAGCGTGTATAGTTAAAATCGCGCAAGTTAAATGCGCCTATGATGCGACTCCACTGTAAATAAACCTCCAACTCCAAACATGAGAAGACCTAAAGTGCTCCGGTTTCAGTTTTAAGAGACTATGAAGTTCAAATACATGTTTCCTTGCCTGTGTTACTGGATACTTAAAACTGGAAGAACTTTAAAAAAAAAAAAAATCAAAGTATACTTGTAACCAATTTTTTTTTCCCCATTTCATTCCACACGAGCAATTAATAAAGAAGCTGAGTAGTCTTTTCGTTTCTCATGCATTGGCACAGAGCAGCAATGTTTGAGATACAAATACTGAAAAGGAATCCTTACATACTAACAACAACAACAAAAATGTCATTATTTCAAATATTTTAAAAAAGATCCCATCAAAGTATTTCTACTGATTTCAGTTTTACAAAACCTGAAGTTTTGTAAAGTTTCAGTAGTTTTACAAAACCTAGGTTTTGCGCCTAGTTGGGCTTGACGGTATTTTGAGGTGTTCCTCCCCTTCTCTCCACTCTTTTCTTAAGACATCAATTAGTACGTCAGCCATCCCTTGTGCAAGTCACAGTCTTTCTGCTTCAGTTTCCAATGTGTAAAATGGGAACGGGCTGACTGAGGTGCTCAGAAGATTGTTTGTAAAGCGCTTTAAAGCTCAACTGTTGTGCAAGTGCCAAGTATCATTATTAATAGAATTAAGTTGACTCACGGACTCTGCCTTCTATTAAAGGTTACAAACGTGTTTTATTGAGACCAGACCTCAGGTACAGATGGCTTCAAATGTGTACAAGAACTGAAGTGCAATACAGTTAAATAATGGAACAAACTGCCATTGTAGGACTATAAAATAGTAACATTACTATAAACCTGTGCAAATAGTTCAGATTTATCGTTATGCTGGACATCAGGCGTTTCAAAACAAAGAATGAGCTTAAAAATCACCTTCCAACATCTGTGTTTCAGCAACATGCTTAAACTGTATAAACTGTTTAGAAAGTTTGCAAAAAATCTGTTTTAATAAAAATAACTTAATTTCACCCAAAGTCTTAGCCTTACCAGAATAAATTCATAATCAATTGCGTTTACATACACAGCAAGTATTGCTCAGTCTTTAGCTTCTGCTATTAATTACATGGTGGGTTTTTGTCATCATTTTGGGAGATATTCTGTCAACAATTTTCCTCTGTGTTTCTTCCTCAAGTGAGTCATGGTCTATTAGAGCAGCAGGGAATCACAGTACAAAAATCAAATCAAAATTACATTTATTATGCAACGAATAAATCTGTGAATGTAATGATAATGGGAAAGGAAAGCTCTTGATGCACACCTACTGCTTGGGCAGCTCTATTTCCCTTTACACGGTATTTTAAAATTGATTTTAATACAGAGACCAGGGACTATTTAGGAGAGTTTATGGGCTTGTTGCAGGAATTACTGGGTGAAATTTTATGGGCTGTGTTAGGCAAAGAAGTCAGAGTAGAAGATCACTCTGACCTTAAATATCTATGAGAATGAGCAGCTTACTGAATTCTTTTCTAGACATTGGGAGGTGGTTTTTCATTGGGTTCACTCTTGTCAATATTAGCAGTTTCTCTGAACCGACTGGAACAATGGAATTACAAAATTTAGTATATGTAGCAAATTATTTTAGGTATATGAAATAGTGGGAAAGGCCCACTGAGAAAATATCTGGTCTATTTTAATTTTCAATTGGTAACTTTGGCTATCAGTCAGAGGCTATTCAGTTCTAGACCACTGTAACAAGTAAGAAAATTCCCACTTTGCTGTCACGCCAATTCTTTTACCTGTACCTCTCCTTGTTCTTTTGTTGGGAGACTGACCTAACGCTCAATAGGCACTAACTTGAACTACTTTCTGTTATTATTTAAATAAAGTTATAGTTCTGATTTCACGGTAAATTAGGAGCAATTCCATCAAAGGAATTGCACTGAAGTAAAGCCAATGGGAGAGCAGATTCAGACCTGTTAAATACCAAATAATTGTTCTGATTCTGTAGGGCAAAGACACTGCAGACGGCTGAAAAATTACTAATTATCTGTATTGCAGTACTGTCTGGAGGTCTCTTAGGCTGGACCCTGTATGTATCCATAGTAAGAGACAGTCCCTGCCCCAAAGAGTTTACAATCTAAACAGACAAGAAAGACAAAGGGAAAGACAAAGAAAGTATCCCCTTTTTATACATGGAGAACCAACACCAGAAAAGATTAAGTGACTTTTCCAAGGTCAAACAGCAAGTCAGTTGCAGAGCTGGGAACTGAATCTAGATCTTGAGTCCTCAACCAGTGACAATCATAAGATCATCCCTTCCTTGATATGCCCTAAAATTTCAAGGACTCTTGATTTTTTTCCTCCTATACCCAGATAGCTTCATGCATTAAAAGACCTTTTAAGGCCTTGTGCCTCAAGCTGTAAGCTCCAGCTATTCAAATCTGCAACATAATTCTCCTCAGCTGGAAATTTGCATGGAGGAAAACCCCAAAGTCAAGTGCCATTGCTCATGGTCTCTTGAGGGTAAGGGCAAATTCATTGCCAAGGTTGTCAGAGATATGGTGTGTGAATCAAGAAGTACAATTTTCAGTTCCACAAAATTTGGAAGACATACCACAGTATAATGTAACTGTGGCCAGCTGTGATGAAAGACTGCAAGTGCAGAACCGGTTAGTTTCAATCTTATAGCAGTATAAGAAAAAAAGTACAATTGCCAGCACAGTAATGCCCTCTGCCAAAGTTCCATAAGTGAAATTACCACTATCTCGAAGGCCGAGATTTTGAAATGAAGGCTGGCGGACAATTTAAGATAGGTCCCTGCCTGGAGAAGCCTACATTTTAACTTAGAGCACAGCAAGTGAAGACAAAGAAAATGTAATGGGGGGGTCTGCTAAGGATAATTGTTATAAAAGCAAACCACCCACACACATAACCCCTATTCACTGTTTAACAACTTGCCACAATTAATAGCCTAGGTTCCCTCAGAACTTTTAACAAGTGTTGCCATCTCTTGAGTGCCTTAATTGTCTCAAATACACATCTTCCTATTAACCCAGCTCTAATAGTTTCAACAACTGAAGTCTGCAAAAGGAAAAATCCTAAAGCAAGAAGCAGCTAATGGAAAAATACATTTCAGAATAGAGCTGAAAACATCCCTCCAGCCACCTGATGGCTAAACCAATTTAGCACAACTCTTCCACTGAAATGCAAACAATTCTATAATGGAAAAAAAGTTAAAATTATGGATCCCACAGAAACCACATTTTAACTGGAATAAGAAGTAAAATGTAAAAGGTTCATTTAGAATGATGATCAAGTGTGGAGTATTCAAATTCAGAACTAGCCATGTAAGAGAGACAAAACAATCTTGTGCCTTTTACTTAAAGTAGCTGAGCTCTGCTGCTTTAAGTAAAGTCAACTGGACAACATACCATGGTTTGGCAGACTGCATGTGATATTTCGGATATGTGCTTTTGTTCCAGTTCAGACCTGCAAAGCCAACATACAGAATCTATTCTCAAGAACTGAGCCTCCATTATGAATGTACAATGCCTTGGTCCACAAGTCCATAATCTCCCCTTGAATCTCTAACTCAGTGGTGGGCAACCTGCAGCCTGTCAGGGTAATCCACTGGTGGGCCATGAGACAGTTTGTTTACACTGACTGTCCGCAGGCATGGCTGCCCGCAGCTCCCAGTGGCCGCAGGTTGCCCACCACTGGACTAGAAATGTTGTCCCGACAGGGCAAGAGCTGTGGTATGATCATATGATAAATGTTGCAACAAAGACAGGTGCCATTTTATTTTATATTTAGCAATAACGATAGTCAAACTATGTGGGTGGGGTGATTTTCAAAGACACAAATGGGAGTTGGTACCCAATTCTCATTGGCTTTCAATGCAATTAGAATGGGCAGTGCCTCTAGGTCCTTTGAAAATACCAGACTATTTTCTTCAAGTGTTTTCTTTTTGCTCTTGGAGTCTAAATATTAATCCTCAGTCACAGTTTTTGACCTTTATCTCACACACGTACCCATGTTTGCTTACCAAATTTTCTTTTTTTAAAAAGGCATTAATGGCTTTTCCAAAGTTTGAGTTAATTTTTATGGTGGGTCAATTTATTGTAACCTATTAAGAAATACCTGCTGCTTGAGTCTAATTTTAGGTCCACCTTTAAATGGACATACATTTTAAAATCACTCCAATCCCTATTACACTAAATAAACAACTGCAAAATTGGTAGGTTTAGTAAAGGCATTGTTTGTCAAAGAAGCTAGAAGAATCATTAAAATGTCAAGTTAAGTAATATCTAATCACCAATTTTCTCCTCTCCCCCCCCGCCCCAACCCTTCTTCTTTTTAAATGCAGGGGCAAGCACTGACAGGGGCAAAAACGTTGGAGTCAGTAATCTTCTGCTGATTCGGGGGAGAAACATTTGCTCTCCACACGCTTACAACGACCAACAGGAGCCTGTGGTTAGACTGGAATGTGATTTGTTAGAAATTTTTGTGCAATTTATAAATCAAATGAGACAAGGGGTGGTCAGCAGTAAGGACTTGATACAAATCTATTTTTGGCAAAAGTAATTCAGAGGAATTGCTATCTAAAAAGCCCTGATTTGTTATAAAAGGGAGCTTTATTTGAACCCACGGATACATTTGGAGCCCTAGATTTATTTTTAGTTCAATGCTTTGATCAATCACCAGAGTTAGAATCTACCTATTGTTATTCTAGGGTAGTAAGTTATTTTGGAAGGCAACATTTAAAGTCTCCAGAAACGCAGATTTCTTAATAGGTACAAAATATATTTAAGTAGAAGCAATTAGTACAGATTTTTTTACTACCTTCTCACTCAAAGAAAAAAAGAAGGGGGGGAAATAAAAATTAAGGATATGTATTTCAAGATAAAAAAGTCAAATAACATCCTCAAAAATGTCAGCACGTACATTATATCAGAAAGTCTTTAAGGTAAGGGGAAGTGAGTATCAAAAATCTATGGTATTTCTATGTTACTTATCACTTTGGTATCTATGCTATGAACAAAATTATGGAGCATCAAACTGTATATCAAATGTGGTTTTCTCAGCTCTCCCTTTACAGATCATTCATATTGTTGAAATGATGCTAGCCCCACAAGTACATCTAGCTCTAATTTTAACATTTTATATTAAAGAAGATAGAATTTTAGACTAGATATTTAAAAATATTTTATGACAAGGAAAAGTTATACAACTTCCACAGAGGTGGGGGATTATCTTGAACGCATTCTGGTGGGATAGAAACTTGTTTTCTTCCTTGGATATGGAATTTTTAATACTTGGTACAAGGCTCAACCCTTACACTAAAAGGGGAAAATGTGTCATTCTATATTTGATTTAAGATAAATAAGAAAAACAAGAGCTAGTTTCTCATGGGAAACAGCCGGCTAGCTTTGCCACAGCCTGCGACTCATCTCATACTTATCTACTAAGTCATTACACCTCTCAGGAAAGCAAGACTAAGTTACAGCACCTTTTATCTTCAGGACTGGCGGGCAGCTAAACACACAGAAAACTGTTCATTTCAGATGTGACTAAAAGGGAAAATTGGCACGGAGATAGTTGGCTAATAAGGCAAGGCATTTTCACCCCCAACTGCAACAGCTTGGAATCAGAGAGGTTGCTAGTCCATATTCATCTAATAAGTACAGATTATGAGCACATGCAGATTTCTGACTCTGGGAAGTTTTTTTCCCTCCCTCTTCTGAAATCAACCCAGTCTATCCACATATCACTAGGGCCCAAGAATGCCTACTGATTTCACATATTATCTGAGTTGCAATGCAAGCTGTAAAGCGGGAGTTAAGAACAAAGTAGTTTTCTCAGCTTGGAGCTTCTTTAGCCTTCCAAATCGTTTGGGCTAGCTTTGATGTACTAATTTTGTATTCCCATATTTGCACTAATTTTACATCGGGAACCTAGAAATTTAATTTAGCACTTTTCTATTCCCACCTCAGTAAAGTCTTTCCCCTCAGAGCATGGCTAATGGAAATCCCAGATGATGAACAACAAGCTCCAAATACAACTGAGCAAGAGTCACCAGGGGATGATGCATGTGGTGCCGTTCAACGTGCAGCATAGCCACGGTGTTACTTCCAGGAGAAACGCCGGCTTTGGTGTGATAGTAAACAAAATACAGCCATTTTACAGGAATACTTATTGGAAATTAAAGATGCCACCCAGAACACCCTTCTGCCCCCACAGTAGCAGTTACAAGCAGATTTCTGGTCCCATATGGGCAGAATTGAAATGTGAGGCAAGGTAGGAAGTGTGAGGGTTAATACTCTGCTCCTGTCCTCCCTCGACACCCATCTGTCCTGAGGTCTGCAGTCTCCCACTTTCCTCCTTTAACCAGGGATATATTTTTATGATCAGTGAAGAGCACATTACAATAGCAATTCAAACTGACGGTGTTAAAGCCTACTCAGCCTTTCCAGCTGTATCATGGTTTGCTGTGTTATGTTTTGCCTTCTCTCTGCCCTGTTCTTGTGAGCAAAGAGCAACATGAAACATACAAAATTCAAATCTGCATATGGGAACAGAACAAATAACAGGATGTGTGCATGACTGGGAAAACACAATACACTAGGTTTATTATTGTAGGGTCTCCCAGCAAAGCAGTTTGAATTGCAGGCACAATGCGGAAAAAACCTGAGTAAATAAAAACAAAACTTGTTTTCATAAGAGAGTTTGAAATATGCAGCTTGTCAATCTTTGAAAGATCAAAATATCATGCCAAGCATCTACTCTCCTCCCTCGCTGGATATAACTCCAAGTCACCTCTGCTGGCTAAAATGTTCAATATTGTTTAAGTGCCACCACTACACTAACATCTCATAGACATTTAAAGACTAAGTGCCAGGAAGCCATTCCCTAGTATATTGCTTCACTTCATGCAAGAGGTTTATTATAATGATTCAAATGTTATTCAGGCTTCAGAAAAGATATCTAGATTCTGATGTATGACCAGTTTAAACACCATTGGGAAGACACACACAACACTTCTATGATCGCTCAGAATTCAGTTCCCTGCTCTGTATATATTTACGATTAATACGGACAGATAAACATTAGCATGGTTTGTCCCACAAGACTCACATTTTATGACAGGCACCCTTAAAATAAATAAGATTTCACCTGGAGAAAAGACTTAAGAAAATTAGCATAAGAAATTTACCCAACTAAATTGGTAGCACTGCACAGTTTAATCCACTAGGACTCTTGCAATCCATAGTTGTGTTTTTAGTCTAAATGCTTCCAGCATCAAGGAGAATACAGCCCATGTGGAAATTAACGAGGAGTTCCCATCAAACAGTGATAGATAGAATTAATTTTCTAAGCTCCATATTCATCCATGTGTTCCAGGATGTTTCAGTTCATTGTAAATAGCTTAGGACAGCTAAAGGAAGTTGGTTTTAAAGGCATGAAGGAAACAAATGAGACAGAAACAGAGTAACGAACAATCCTCATACAAACAGGCTCCATTTCAATATATTTTTGAATCATGTTCTGTGTTCAACACACATTTTTCTTTCAACTACCTTACCCGGTCAACAACGGTAATCTGATCCCAGATATTGGACAGGACAGAACTGACCCTTGTTTAGTTTGTTCTAGGCTTGTAAGCCGACATGCAAACTGAAGAATGATGCAAACTGGAAATGGACACTTTCTTCAACTAGAAGAATTACACGCAGGGGGGAAAGAAAACACATTCCCCATCTTGCTAAAGAAGCAAGCTCTTTGTTTGTTTCTCACATTTTTCTACACACATGGAACCCATCAATCTTCTAATTACTAACATTAATTTTGAAGGATCCATATGAGAAGGGTAAGACTCCGTGCAAAGTAGTGGAGAATCAGTAAAAGGCAGAGTCTCCCAGTCAATAATTTAATAGCAACATTTTATACATGAACAACAAAATGGAGGCTGCCGTTCTGGCAGCTTTTAAAAATATTTGTTCTGCCCATCAAAGGCTGGAAAGGCAGGTGAGTGCATGGGGTTTGCAACATTACCAAATAGTAACTTTGTTCCAATCCCAGCACAGGGCAGAAATGAAAACAAGTTCGGTGATTCTCGGAAATAGTGTGACCACTTCACAAAATTACCACACAACTGGACAAAACCCATCTCCAGTGTTACCAGCTCTTGCAATTTTACCATGAGTCTTGGGATATTCGGTGTTCTTAAAAGCCCAGCTCCTGGAGTTTGATGATTACAAAGAAATTGCAGATTTCATTTAAGAAAAATAAGATTTTCCTGCCATGTAGACTAAAAAAAAAAAAACAACTACCATGACCTGACTATACCCTAAAGGCCCAAAACCGAGAGGCAAAATAAGAACCCCCATATTTGTTGTTTAAAATTTCATGATTTAAAGGCAACCTCATGACTTCAGAGGGCCTGACATGGTTTATGAATGATTGGGGTTGGCAATAGTATTTGTACAAGTTAATTAGCCAGTGATTATTGGACAAGATGTTTGGATTTTAAGTCAGCAGATCCCATACTGAATTACCTGACATTTAGGTCAGATCAAATGGGTCTTTTTTCAGTTCCAAGCTGCTGAGCTCATGGAAGAACAGCTTGTGAGCTCCTGGCCCAATCAAACAAACCCCAGAACTGATTTGAGCACAAAAATGAACTAATCTCCAACCTAGAAGGAATCCAAACACACTCCTTCTGTGCCCACTTAGTTGTAAGGAGGATACAACATATTTAATTCATCTTCTGTCTTCATAAGACTGTTTTTATCACTTGTAGTGGACGGCAGTTACTGCAATGTCACTTCCTTTCTTTTATTACAAGATTTTTCACTGAGGTTTCGTTACAGAGACTAACCCCAGATATGAAAGCTTTGAAGAATTTAACGTCCCTTCCATCATCCACACACAATGCATTCCTGTATTCTGCCACTGTGGGTGAGGCCTGGAGGTTCTCATTACACTCTTATATTTCCTGTTTGTTCTATTTCATACCAGGACTATCAATGAAAACCTATTCAACAGTTGCTCTGCTTGGCTCTAGTGGTAATTAGACATACAAATTCATTTTTACAAATATCACGTAACTCCAACAGCTGAAAGTGTTTCTCCCTCCCCACATATCTGATCCGTAAGGGATTCACTTCCACTTTTAGCCATCAATGTTAGGACAGAAAACAAATTATCAGCTCCACGAGGCCACTGACCTTTTGTTTCTGCACAGGTTTTTTTAAAATGAGCAATAATTCTGAAATTGTTTTCTGTTTGTCTCAGTTTCATCTACTTTTGCAATTTCTGTGCCAGAGATGAACTGAAACCAAGTCACGAGGCAAGGGGATTTGCTGAACACTACACAGCATTTGCAAGCAATACTTCAAACAAGTGCTCCACCTAGCGTCAATCATTATTAAAGTATGCACTGCAAACCAATCATATGGTCACAAGTTCAACTGGCAGCTCATTCATTACTTTTTGTAACAGCAAAGAGACCTCCTTAAGTGATATAAATTCCTTGCATATGCCTAGCTACCTTTGGTCATCTGCTCTTCTGGTAACTAGGTGATTCATTCTGTTTCTGTTTGAAAATGCCAGCAATTTGTGAGAAGTTATTTTTGACCGTAGAAAGAAGCAGTGGGCCGATGGAAAAAATGTCTGAATTAGTGGCCAAATAGATTTTGTATCCCTACAGAGCTACATGTCAATTTCTATTTTTAAAATGTTATTTTCAAAAGAGATGTAAGAAAAACAATGTCTTAAGGAAATTGAGCCAGCAGACTTGTTTTGAAAAGTGTCAGAATGAAGATTTATCGGAAGAATCATGTAGTATTCTTCCATACTATATTTTAAAGCCGTATTCCATTCCAACCTTGTGCTCAGAGTGACACTTAGTGGCAACGGTGAGCGTTGTTTCCCAAAAGTCCAGTTAAAATGTTGTATTTTTCACTGGATAAAAAAAACAGAAACAGCATGAAACTAGACACCAATCCAGAGAAGCAATTTTAGATACAGTCTAACGTCAAGGAAGTTCCTCAAGGCAACTAGTAAATGGCAATTAAGTGTAAGAATAACATTTAAATATTACACATTGACACTCAGGCACACTCAATAAGATCCCTCTAGTAGTCAAAGAGCAACAAAACCTAAATACAAGCAATCAGATTTGAATTGATACTAACCACAGTCCCTTACTGACAGTAAACCACCCCTAAAGTAGAGATTACTTTAGATTTTAATACCTACCCCTTCATGCAGGACTGCCACCCTCCATGCTCTTTTACCTTCTGATATTATGATCTACCTCTCTGTGGATGGGCAGGACGAGTAGCTGGATTGAGATCCTCTGAAGGATCTAGACAAATCATTGTTTTAACACTTGGAAAATACCCAACTAGGCCAGAGAGAGCAAACATCCAGGGTCATACACATATTGGATCTACTGCACACAATTCTACTGAATTATTTGCCAAGCTAACAGTTTGCTTGTGCATAGTTTTTCTGCTATTACTATAATTGTACATATCAAATATAGGGCTATGTATTTTAAAAAGATGCACCTGTATCATATATGATATATGCTAGCACTTCCCAGAAGTCGGTACTTAATAGCGAAGACGTTATTGCAAGTAGCAACAAACGCTCAGAAGAACATGGGTCAGTCTGACAGCACTATTATCTAATCATGTAATTGCATTTTCAACAATCTCACTGTGCATTCAGATTTGGTATGAGCAATTAATTATGAGTAATTTAAAAAACACTTTACTGCTGCTCTACTCTCCACTCCCAACAAATCAAGTCACAGAGGCCTGATTTGATTTTTACATCATTTTGAAATGTTTTCATCAATGGTATCAAAGCAGAAATCCTTTTACCTGCTCATGAAGTGTACACAAGTAAATTTATTGTTAGATATGGTTTAAATGAGTATGTTAAAAATGGGAGGTGAACATATATTAATAACAAAGGAGAATGTACAATGAACACAATCTTTTATCTAGAGTGCTTGTGGATTATTTAAAAAAATCTGATATATTGGACAGCTAAATGAACCAGTTTGAGAGACCTAATATAACTGTATGATGAGTTGGAGAACTTCTGAATACACCTATTTTCACCTGGACTCATAATTTATACTGCTCTTCTGCAAGACTTCCATTAAACTCTGCAGTTGCACCTAGCAGTCACAAGTTAGTATTTTGTGTTTCCTTTGATGTAGGGTACAAATTCTGGAAAGTCATTAAGGATTATATTTTTATTGGTAAGTGTCCGTAAATGTACATTTCACCATACACACGAACAGATGACAAATATTTCCATAGCTTATATCAGAAATTTACAGATTGGCAAAAAAGAAAAATGATGCTTGAGAATTAGAGTTTGATTTAAGGATATTTAATTAGTATTTTTTGACATGTGATGTTGACAGTGTTTTAATGGTATAAAGCTTTAACTTTTTGAATCTCAACATTTACTGTCATTAAATAATTATTGTCTCACCACCCACCATAATTTTGTGCAACTGTGAACATTTAAATTGACATCAATATTATCTGTCAAAATTATAAAACTAAAAATCAATTTCTGCCAAGCCTACATACATTACAGATTTGTGTTTTTACATTTGTAGTGCACCTAGTGACTGCAGGACCAACACTACTGCACATAACTGAGTTAATGCAACTAAGTGACACCATGGTTGAGAACACTCAAGAAGTGAGAAAATCACAAGTTAACGGTCCACAGAACAGTCATCATTGGGACCTCTTGTGTTCGCACAATATTTTCTATAAGTGTATATGGAAGGAGGAAAGAAACAGCATCTATGCTTCCTCTACCTATTTACCACTAGGGACTTGTCTACACTGGCACGCAAAATCGGCACTGCTGTGATCGATGCAACAACATTGATTTAGTGGGTCAGGTGAAGACACGATAAGTCGATGGCAGAGTGCTTTCCTGTCAGCTTCTGTACGCCATCTCCCCGAGAGGCGGAAGGTAAGTCGGCGGAACAGCATCTCCTGCAAACACAGTGTGGTGTAGACACTGTGTTAGGCTGATGCCAGCTACGTCACTCGGGGGGGGGGGGGGGATGATTTTTTTCACACTCCTGAGTGATGTAATTCACATCGACTTAAGCGGCGGCGTAGACCAGGCCTAGGACAACTTATAGCATTCCCTCCATATAATGGGAAATTGCTTCTCTGCTCAATTTATCCAGAGAGTATGTAAACAGCACACACATTTTTCCTGTATGAATGCACTTAAGTTAATTGTGTTACACACCTATTGAATTTTAATACCCTATAATAAATTCCCTCTAGTTATTCAGAGCAGTCTATTTTGTCTGTTCTTTTACATTGAAAGATCTGTGTTTAGATGTTGCTGTTTTCTGGTATGACTGTTGAATTTACGTTAAGGTCATCTGACTCACAATCCACACAGGTTCATATGTTGGCACACAACACCAGTATGTGGATGTCTCCAGTTCTCCCAAGTGTTTAACTGTACTGTGGAAATGCATTTTCAAAGAGAACCTAGTCCCCAATCATGGAGTCTTCTACTATGCTAGTTCAACTTTCTGCTTCTCTCAAGTAATGTCTCAAATTGGAGTCAACATCTGTTATTTAATTCCATACTAACGTGTAAATTTTCAACAAGTCAGTGCTTTGAGTTACGCTAAATCAGTGGTTCTCAAACTTTTGAACTGGTGACCCCTTTCACATAGCAAGCCTCTGAATGCAACCCCCCCCCACACTTATAAATTAAAAACACTTTTTTATATATTTAATGCCATTATAAATGCTGGAGGCAAAGCGGGGTTTGGGGTGGAGGCTGACAGCTTGCAACCCCCCATGTAATAACCTCGTGACCCCCTGAGGGGTCCCAACCCCCAGTTTGAGAACCCCTGCGCTCAATGGACTCACTATGGTAGATGGATTATCAGAAGCTGGCCAGAGTTTGAATGGCAACTAGGAGGTGGAGATAATAAAGACAGGGGTTAAGATCTTGAATTAGGAGCACAAATGGAAGCGTTTGGTGGGTCTTATCCTAGTATTCACATTTGCAATACAAAATCCACCATATTTGGCATTATCTGCTCAAGAGAAATGCAAGGCTAAGACAAGAGGATGAGAATCACAAATAAGACATTGTAAGAACTTCATAGAAGAAACTTAACATCTGCCCACACTGTATCTGGCAGTTCAGAGAGAAAATAGCCCCTCATTTGCAATTGCTACACTCGCCTCCAAAGTAAGATGCTTCAGACAAAAGATAAAGCCTATTTTTCTTTATCAATTTTCAATGGAGTTGAGAGTTTGACAACCATAGATTTGTGCCCGCTTAGTATGAATGTCTGATTTAACTTAGGCAGGCAGATGATGTGCCCTTGAAGGCAGCTTTATTGACAGAAGGATCTTACAAGTCCGCAATAAGTACTTTCACTAAACCAGCATTAATCCAAGCTTCTCTGCCTACACAATGTTATTTTATGTTGTGTTAGGATAGCTGTTCACTCATTCACTCTGCAGACACAGTTAAGGCAGGTTAATGACTCGACAAAAATTAAGCAAACCACACAACTCTCAGTTCATGTATCCTGCTTCAAACAGGCAAATGTAAGTAGAACACTGCCCTGTTTCATTTGCTTTTCTATTTTAAAGGAAATAAAATACATATGAACTCTCCTTTATTATAGATATAAAAAGGCTATTCACTGTACCTTATGGTGGAGCTCTTCAGTAACGCTGCATCTCCCATGTTTCTTTCTAGCCCCTATAAACTCTCCACTGTGTTACAAGTTGATGAAATGACCCTCTCAGATTTCAGGCATGCTTGGCGGCTACGTGACTTTTCACACTTCACAGAACTAGCAATATATATAGCCTAGGATTAATGCTCTCATGCACAGTGGGGTAAATGTCCATATTGTCCAGTTTTCCCAACAGTCCTATTCAGTTACAGTTTTACCAATATGCTGTCAGCTCACTGGAGCAAGGAGCCATGTCTTCCAATGCAGCCCTGATAATTCATAGGGCTTTTGGGTGCTATCACAATACAAAAGACATTCCAGTCTCTTCCAGCCTGTAAGCAGAGAAAAGCTACTATTTTCTAGTCAGAGCAGAAGATTTTTACAGTAGAAAATCTAGGCAGGATTCTCAACAGAAATCCTGAGAGCTCATTTTCCATGCACTCTCTTCTACTGTCAACAACAGTCTGCACATGGAGCCCTATGCTTTAAACTTCCCCCTGCAAACAATGGAAATGTGTGTTGTTTTTTAAGTGCGGGATGGACAATTATCCTGCACTTGCTGATAAAAATATAACCTCTTTTTTATTTACATTTCCACACACATTCCTCTTTACTAATCTCTCCATTTTACAGAGGGGAAAAATAAAGTAAACCACAGCCAGAGTGTATTAAAACATTACATATAACTCAAATTAACAACCGAGTAACCTTCACAACCTCTTTTTACCTTAATTCAGAGTGAAGATGATAGTTATGTCTCCCCGTTTCTGCTCCCGAGAAAGACTTTAGGAAAGCAGTTATGATGCACACACATCCCTAATGCTCAAGTGAATGCATCCTACACAGCAGTCTTCCAGTCTGAGCGGCATTGCTCTATTGCATGGAAAACAACAAGAGTTCTCCTGTTTCCCGAAATGTTTTGTGTGTTATTGTTCATGATTAAAGCTATCCTAAAATTAAACCATCAGTAACTGTTCCAAGTACAACATGGGGTTGGATGCACAAAATGGTTTTAATTATTTTTTTGCAGCCATGAAGCCTTTTTTAAAACCACGACAGTTGTTTCGTAATCAAACAACTAACCCAATGGCCCAAAACTTTCCTGACTTTTCGAGGTAATGAAGTTGAGATAAACAACACAATGTGGTTTTCTTCAGAGAGATTTAGAGGTTAATTTAGTGCGGTATCTAGACATGTTTTTCCTGTATCTTGTTATTATTTATAAAACAGAATTACTGTGGACTGAGCTATAAGAATAATTTACTGCACGTTTCGGAAGCTTCAGCTAGGAAAATTAACATTTTGATCTACCAAAACCCCCCCAAGCATCCTAAAAAGCCCAGTCCAGACCCCATTTTCCATCTGTCACAGCTACTTCATACTAGAAAACTTCCTTGCTTATTTAAGTGCATTAATTAGTGCAGATAGCATTGAAAATTATTATTACAAATTACGGGTCCAATTCTGCAAGGTAAAGACAATCTTCAACTGCAGGATCTCACCAAGAGTTCAATCTGAGATATAGCATACAGACAACAGAACAGGGTTACAAAACACCATTTAACAAAGATAACATCACAGAGACTCAACAGCAAGGATGAATTTTTTTAAAGTCCACAAGTATACAACACCTAGCTCATATATAGCACTTTTCATCCACAGATCTCAAAGCACTTTATAAAAAGGAATAGCATGATTGGAAAGCAAATATAGTTATAGGTTTCTTACCAAATAGAGTAGAAAGGTATGAAGACCTGTTCCGAGTCCAACAGAGGACAGAATGCCTAAGCCTACCCAGTAGGCACACCACAAGAATTTTTTCTCCGTATACTGCACATACTGAAAAACAAGAAAAATCACAAAAGAAAAACAGGATGAGTGAATTCTCATGGAGGAGGAAAGAAAGGTGCAATTGCTCTTCCTAAGTGCTTAAGTTAATTTATCAGTGTCAAAATGACCGAACTGGAATTCTAGACAGTTTTCAAAACAGGCTGATCTATGTAAGGTACAGCTAGGGTTAAAGATGTTATATGTAAACGGCAATGGTCCAAAGAGGATACTAGTGAGTGTACTCAATGGTATAGTTGTAATTCAATTCCAGCCATCATTAACGTCTGCATGATAAAGCAAAAGACTTGTTGGGAACACAGTGCCTGTGAAAGGTTATGTGATGGATAATCAGGAAACTAAGGTTCCATAGTTATCCACAGAACAGGTACGGAAGCAGTGTAAACTTCCTCAAGATGCTCTGCCGAACTACCTCAATCCTAATCTGTCAGAGCCACCTAGTGGTGAAATGGGAGTTCAGTTGAACTCTAAACTGACAAAATTGCCAGCTACTACCAAATGCAGTTTTTGTGAAGCAGATACTGGACTGAGCCACCAACTCATTTCAGAGGCCAAACAGCCAGATGGTAGTGACTTAGTCACTATCTACATGGGCTGAGTTTGAGTGTTTCTATATTTTCTTAATAAAAGCAATGGTAAGAGAACACTTGGAAGGGGAATTCTAAGTGATTACTCTATTAGCCTCTGGATTTAAATAAAAGTGTGCCTGTGTTAAAAACAGAACAGCAAGTGTAGGAGTTCTGCAATGTAACAGACTCTTGATTTTCTAGGTCAAGGATAAGAACAAGATGAGTCACATCAGAGGATGGGAGAAAACAAGCACTAGAAGCCATTTTCAATATTGAACGCCAGTCAGCGAAAGGGGAACACCACCAATCGAAAATGGCAGCAGTTGGATCTCCTGGCTGAGGTTGGGAATCAAAACCCAGCTGAAATGCAAAGGGTCATTTCTCTAGCACCACCAAACATTTACATAGCAAAGGTGAGGGTCTCACTATGCCTGTAAAAGCACCTAAAAGGCAGTTAGCCTAACAGTTTGGCAGAATGAAATGTACTTTAATGCTTCAAAACGGCATAAGATTCCTCCCCATGTACATGACTCATTGGGCTGACCTATTCTTAGGTCTCGCAAAACTATACCAAGGGATTCAATTACAAATCAGAAAAGTTATTGTGCTGGGTTACTACATAAAAGATCTGGTGTGGGAGTTAGGACTCTTGCTGCACATGTTGCAAGCACCACAGGTGGCCAGTCAAATTTTTGAATGGGGAAGCAGGTGGAGGTGGATTTAGGCAAGATTTTTGGAATCTGAAAGGGCTGCATGGAAGAGAGAGTCCGAGCAACAAAAAGGGACAGCTGATGGCTTCCAGCCAGCCATCTCCTTTGCAGGGCTGGGCTGACAGGGCTGTCTCCCACAGGACAAAATCGGAGACTTGGTATTGCCTTCCTCCCAGCCTTACATTTCTATAAGGGTTTACATTTTTGCATCAATGCAAAAGTATCAAAAGTCCCCTGAGAGGCAGGTCGGTATTAAATCCATTTTAAAGGAACTGGGAGTAACAGCGCTAGGATTTGAACTCAGGAGCTCCTGACTCCCACCCCCATGCTCAGTCCATTAGATTATTCTATTTCCGGAGAGTAAAGACCATCCCAGATGGTTTGGAGAATCCTCTGCGAGAAGGAAGAAACAATCTACCTGGGAGCCCTGACATTTTGGTAGATTATGGTCCCATTTAGCCTTACTTTTCCTGACAGCAGAGCACAGTGCTGAACACTCTGAAAAGCAGATGTGGAGCGGCACTGCAGCCTCGGACAGAGTTACTTATTCAGAGATGGATGACAAGTAGAATACATGTGGCTACAGAGAGGTGGACTGAATGATCTGATAGGTCTTCCCTATCTTTACCATCTATGATTCATTTGCTATGTGGCAGAAGGGAGTGCAACTACAGGGGGAATTAACAGCTGCATAAAATGAACGCTCAGGTAGATGCATTACCATTCCTGTATGACATTATTCAATCCCCTCAGTGTATGTTTTGATAGGAAAGACAGGAAGTGCCAGCCACACAAGAAAAGAACTTGGATGAACTGCATACCTGTTGATGTGTTCCTTCTATATAATACGCAGCTGTAAGCACTGCAAGCAGCAGCAAAAAAGACACCACGATACTTCGGCGATGCCACAATCTTAAAAGACAAATTACAATTAGGGTCATTCATATTTCTCCATGCATTGCAAAGCCACCTCTATGTCATTGTAGAACAGCTTTGTTGGGGTGCATCAAAAGGGTAAAAAGGCAGCCTGACAAATTTGTTATTTTAAGATATAGGTCAAAGCTCTCTTAAAAGAACTGAGAAGTCTTGATGCTTTAATGGGAATCTGATTTCACTTGGAACCGGAATAAAAGAGTTCTATTATACAAACTGAAAGCATTTTTCATCCAATTAACTCCATGTTCTACAAACATTAAGCCTTGACACCCAAGATAACTGGTACTGCCGTATTATCAGTTTTACTGAGGGGTAAAGCAAGGTACAAAGTAGTTAAGTAACTTGGCCAAGGTCACAGTAAGTCAGTGGGAGAGCTGGGAATAGAACCTAAAACTCCTAACGCTGAGTCATATGCTCTGACCAGTAGGCCAAAGTGGCATTAGAAAGGGTAGCCTTATAACTATTTGGGTTCTCTCTTAATCTGTTGAAATTAAACCTTGAAAAGGTCTCTTGTTGCAGCTCAGAAAAATTAAATGTGAAAACCTTCCAGTTAATTATCAAGTGTAAGGAAATTATCACTGGAGGCGGAAGGGGAGAAATATTTCTTTATGTAATTTGAGATCCAGCTACTTTGGCTTTTGTGTCTATCTAGCTTTACAAGGCTGCAATAAAACTGTTCCTCGTGCTTGGCTGTGCACAGCTGGTTAAGGAGAGATCATTTATTTTATACTTTTCTTGCCAATCTAACAATTACACTCTCACTTAATGCCATATTACGGAAATTTTAATTTGCTGTTTCATCACGTTTTTAAAATAACACCATCAACTGCAATTGAGTACATTTTAAAATAGTTAGTTAAAGTTTCAGGTATCACACTAATCCCCTGCCAATTTTTGTGTTTTTACAACCACATCTGCCCTTATATGACGTTTTTCTCCCCTGCTGCAGTGTGCGAATCCCACCCAATCAACAGGGGGGAATCACCATATAGGGGAAACAGTGAAACTGACTAAACACAATGCACTCAAATGCATAATTAAACACGGTAAAAACTCACTAATCTCTTTCAATTACAGAAATATTTGGTGTTACTTGTAACAATAGGTTAAGAATTCAGACAGAAGTGCAATTCTTAGATTGACAGTCACCCTTTAAAGCACCATTTAACAACAATATAGTATAACCCAGCATAGGACAATCTGAATTTGTGTCTGTTAATATGTTAAAGCAGAATCAGGAAAGTTATTTTCTGTGAATACTGCATAATGTTAGTGTCCAAAATATTGCTGTGTTACAATACAAGATGTAAGACAGATACCTGGCTTTCTATATTTTAAACTTGTGTAACAATCAAATTGGATAAAATATCAACTCAAATGTTATTTTCTAGGGTGTACTTTAGTAACTTGATAAAAAATTTTAAATAAACAGCTGTCACAAATGTATAACACGGGACATGGAAAAACAGTTCTCAAAAGGAACAAGCCCAAGGACACGGAAAGAAAGCAAGAAGTGCAAGAGGATATTTTTTAGGAATACACTACATAAGCCAAAAACTATTTTTCACATGGGTCATTTCAGAAGATCAGCATTTTAGTTACTCAATCCTCTGAATGGGCCCCATACATCAGCACTCTGCTTCTGGCCTGGAAAGTGGGTGAATGCAGCTTGTTATCACCATGCTCAACTGACTAAAGATCTTGTCTATACAGAGACTTGATGCACAGCAAGTCGAGATGTGAATCTATGCACACCAGCCTGCTGTGCTGTGGCCACGTAGACCCTGCAGCCGTGCACTAGAATTTCACAGTGTGCTTTGATGTACACAGAAGGCTGGTGCACTGTAGATTCACATCCAAGCCTGTCAAGCACTAAGTCACCATAAAGACAAGCCCTCAGTAAGGGGCATTCTAACAACGGCACTACTAACATTACCCAAGACCACATCAGAGCATACCTACTGGGCTGGAAAATGATCCTAGGCTCATATCTGAACACAAGCCATTAATTATCAACATGCTAGGATGGCTTGTTATTAATGCTGTTCTCCCTTGATAATTTTATTCATATTTATCCTTCTCTAATACAAATGTTTAGTACAGTAAGAAACTTAACTCTATACCTCCCCATTAGGAAGGGATGTTAGGCAGGTTGGGGGTAACAATCCTAATCATGGCGAGAGTCTATTCAACCTACCGTTTGCAAATAATGGTTTAGAGACAGCACCACTATAGATTATTTCTTACTGTGGAAGGGAACACGTCGGTTAAAAGCAAAGTCCTCTCTAGTTTCATACACATCAGTACAAGTGCCAGGGAATCTTGAACTTTGCCCTGATAGGGAGTTAATAATATCCCTTAATGAGTTTCTAAGGCATATAATAATAAAATCTGAGCTCCCGTCTAGATGCAGTCATTAATACAATAGTTCATGCCGTCAGGGTCCTTAAGCACTATCTTGTCATTTCAAAGAAGGATATTCAATTTTTCAGAAATAAAGACTCTGATTCTTTTCTATCTATCAAGGCAATTTGGAGTTTGATATCAATGTAATTTACACACAAGTTTTGGTGAGCAGTTGGGAATATGGTTTGTTTAAAATAAAAAAAGAGTATTTTTCTTTGAAACAGATTTATAACCACGAATCATCATGGAATGTGAGATGCCACAATTATCTACTGAATCAAAGCATGAGTTTCCCCACAGAGCTTAGAAGTGGAAATTAAAGGTGATCTTTACTTTATGGTCCATTCCTTCAAGTTTATTATGGTTTCCAGGAAAAAATACTGCAAGGTAATGAGCGGTTGTCTCCAGAGCACAATATTTTGCCTCTCTTCTCGGTCCCTTCGCTTCCGTTCACATGGCAAAGAGGGGTCTGGAAATGAAGATGGATGGAAGAGTTAATACATCGACAAACTGACAGTTCACATTCCACTTCAACCAAAAGTTCCATGATATTTTTAACTTCTCTAGGAAATTAACACTTGTGCTCACAGCAGCATCTCCTCCTCCTGCAGCGCAGCTGGAGCGGCAAAGCAGGAAAAAAACAACAACACCTGCGGGGAAGCCGGAGCCAGGGTGCAGGGGGACTCCCTGCGCTGCAGACCTGCCCCAGCTAGCGGGGGGGGAGGGGGAGTAAGAGGGGGGCGAGAGAGAAGGGGGGCGGCCAGGGCTTCAGCAGGGCACTCACCATGTGGCCCCAACCACCGCGCCGCCTGCCGGGAGGGCTCCGCGCCGCTCCGGTCGGCGGGGAGGGAAGGATGTGGGCTACCCTGCAGGGCTTGCTAGAGACCTGGCACTGGCTGGGGCAGACGGAGCGCGCAGCCCGCTCCCAGCAGGGCGCTCCCCTCCTCCGCCCCCTACAGGGCAGCCGGATCGGCGAACAAAACAAACACAAAAAAAAGCGGCCGTGCCGCCCTAGGATTGGGTGGAATGCCGCCCCGTAGAATCTATCGCCCCAAGCATGAGCTTGCTCGGCGGGTGCCTGAAGCCGGCCCTGCTCCAGGGGCTCTATGCATGTGAAGTGACCTACAGCAAAGGAAGGCTCATGATTCCCCCACTCAGCTGACCCATTGCTCCAGAGTTTGATGGCCATGAAAATATTTAAACAAGAAATGTGCCGACCTGGGCTGCAAGGAACTTAGGATTTGTAAGTCTCTATGCAAGAGACGACACTACTTGCCTCCATACCTGGCTACATTCAGCCAATATCCATTCCCATTGCAGGAGCCAAATTTTATCTTGAACTTTTTAATTTGGTCCCCTTCCATAACTATTTCCAATCAAATTGGATTGAATTGCATGTGCTCTTTACGCAGTTTTGTCTGCTGGCCACTGTGTAATCGGAGAAGAACATCATACATTGTGCAAAGAACTTCAGGCCATGCTTGAATGGTTACTTACAAAGGCCCATCCGCTCTATCACCCAGACAAAGTGAATCCACTGAAAAATAGGGATCCCATCTAGAGAGCACACTTTTTTGTTTGAACTGCTGTCTTTAGCCAACTTAGACATTATAAATGTGAAGAGAAGTTTCATTACAGTAATTCAGTTATAAGACTAAACACTGCACATGGTTTAACAATCCCTGGTGTTACCCAATAAAAGTTAGAGAACAAGAATGGAAGGATTTTTATGGGCAGTATTTAGTGCAGTTATCGAGAGTACCATAAACGCTAATAAAAACTAACTACTTTGGATCAGGATGACTTGTCCAAGACCGTGTAAATCAAGGATTTTGCTAAGCTTGTCAGAAGAATTGGAATTTTGTTCACTCAGAAGCTCATGTGTGCACTGAAGTAAACAGGCAGATTACGAAGCAAACCAAGATATAGATTGGTTACCCTCATATTCCAACTAACAATGATTTTTCTATTGTTTTGTGCATCTAATAAAGTAAAATATTTATATAGTGCTTTATAAGTTCAGAGTATTTTACACACATTAACTAGTAAATCTCACACTTCTGTGAGGTAGATAGAGAGGCTAGTCCATGGCCATACGGCATAATCGGGACTAGAAATCAAAGTCACTTGACTTCCAGTCCTGTGTTTTAGACACTGGTCCATGTTGCTTTATAAGATAGCCTCTGATACAGTTTATTTCACACATGAATTGCATATTGGATCAGATACAGGTTCCATCTAGTCCTGTATCTTGTCTCTGACAGTAGCCAGCACCAGATGTTTCAGAGGGATGTGCAAGAAACCCTATAGTAGGCAGATGCGGAATAACTTGCCTTCCAGGGGAGTCTCTTTCCAACACCTACTAGTTAAAGGCTGGTTTAAGCCGCTGAAGCATGAGGTTGTGTGTCCCTTCTAAAACTTTAATATAAAAAGCTTTGTATCTTTTTATCTTGTTATCCATACAAATATCCACCCCCTCTTTGAATAGTGCTATATTTTCGGTTCCAGAATCTGTTCCATTCTCTCCCATTTCACAGAACATCTTTAACAAAGACGCTTCACAGTTATTAAAAGTGCTACAGGACAGACTATGAACAAATACCAATAAAAGACCACAAACTTCGCAATAGAAATCAGTGTGAGGAGGAATAGAACAATTGATTAAAGAGCAATAAATGAGTGGTTTGAAGAAATTTGGAAAAAAACCCACAAAAACTAATGATATAAACATAGAGGGAGATTATTCCACCTAAGAAAAACAGAAAGAAGAGACACAAAGCAAACAGAGATGGCACTGGCACCCACTGGTTTCAGAATGGTGAAGACCAGAGTATACATATACAGTGATCAGCGACTAGAGACAAGGTAGATAAGGAAAGAGAAAGAACCAGAATGTTAAACTGCATAGGGGCATGAACTGACACATACAAACCATATGAAGCTGATGGAAACAAGATAAGATTATGATCATTTTAATGAAATACAGCACAAAGCAGCCAACAGGTTATTTATGAAAAGATAAGATCCTATGATCTAAGCATTAGTTCTATGTTAGTTGAAAGAAATGGCCTACTGACAGAAACACACCTGCAAAGAGTAACCAAGAGAAGCTAATTGTTTTGTCAGTAATTCATCTTTAGCAAATGGCAAACTATAGTTTACAGAAGGGCTCTTTCGGAAATTAAAATTTGGGTTTCTCCCAAAGTAGGGTAGATTTTTCAATGTTCGAGTTCAGACTCTGGTGTCAAAGGGTTGGGTTGCTTGGAATGCTTTCTAAACCCAAATACCTGCCAAAATATTTTTTTTTTTTTTAAATTAGCACCTGATGCTGCAGCCCTAAAGCATACACTCATTCAAGTCAATAGGATCTGTGCATGGTAAGGATACAGAATTGGTTTAGGCAGTATATTTCTAGGTCAGTCTCCCCCTCAGTTCTACTTGGGCTAAGTTTCCCAACCCACATATTCCCTCAGAGTCTGTGAGGGTAATTGCAGGTACCAGATTGACTGGACTGGAGGAGGAACAGCCATTTTCAGCCTACCTGTAAAGTTCCCATTGTGCTGTTCTTTGATCATTCCTATGCGTCTCTGGTCACAATCTGTTCCATTCTCTGCCATTTCATAGATCAGTCACTTATGAGGATCTAATAGCAACCAGAAAAAAGTGTAAGTATAATGATTACTCATAACAGACAAGATTCCATTTATTACTTATTCTGAGGATGAAAAGGAGAGATCCTGCATCAGTGTGCCAACGTCCAAGCCACCCCATTTTTGCTGGTTCCATGAGTTGTCACTGAAAACAAATTTCAGTTAATTTAAGCACTAGCTTCCTTTAATGGGACACATGTGAGTTCAAAACGGAAGTGTGGTGAACACAGAAAGTAGGGACACCACTACAGCTGCTGGAGCTCAGACAGATAATGACCAGCTTGCTTTGCAGTTGACCAAATTACAAAGCCAAGTTGTAACTTGAAAAACCCTACTTATATTAATTCTGAAATACTTACTGAAACCATATTTCCATATTCTCAATGTTCTTCACACCAGAAACTAGATCGGACCACATGATGGCACATGCCCACGAGATAATCATGCATGCAACAAGCCACCAAAATAGTTCACATCCTTAATAAAAATAATCTAATTCAAGAACTAGGATATAGATTTGTCCCTTGTTTGCTAAAGCACAATCTAAAATAAAAAAAAAAACAGTAAAAGCATGCTCTAAATCTGCCTCCTTCTAAAGCGATCTGAAAATTATACATTTCCTCCATTATTTGCTCATTCCTTTTGTCTACATCTTTTCATCCTTAAAGAATTTTAACAACCAGCTACGTTCTTCCCTATTCATGAGGATAAGTGGTGCAACATGTGGGAGGACAGCCTGAAATATAATGTTGCAACAGAGATTTTCTACTGACCAGCTGACAGTTCTTATGCAACAAACAAACAAAACACCCCCCACAACCCTGTGAAGTTCCCTACTTTAAAATTTAACTCTTGCATCTTAAAATAGTCTCTCAAAACTTGTTTTGGAAGAAATACTCTAGGAAGCTAAAACATCTTCTTTGCATTAAGTTTCTCTTGGTTGACAAAATAAGATTTACAGTTTTTGATAGGCTTCTCATGTCAGAAGGAAGAGGAGACTATTAAAATGATAGTTACATAAACTGCACATTGGTAGGAAATGAAAATAGTTTTCAAGACAAATATTTATTTTTCCTTTCCTTTATGTTACAAACATGGAAAAACAACAAGTGGACACTCAGCAGTGCAGGAATGAGAGGTTCTCCCTTCAGTTTAAGGGGAAGCAGCAACTTTAAAACTAGTCAATTTAAAAAATAAGTTGAAATATGTTTCAGATACTAGGACTTGGCCCAAATGTCCCTTCCTGACTTTTGTAGTTTTACAAATCTCATTTTACTATTTTAACAAATGTTTTTCACAACATTGTTGCTGTGTAAGAAATCCCACACAAACAGAAGAAACTGACTACACACAAAAGTGCTGGCAAATGCACCAAGTTATTCTTCCTTCCCTTTTTATCTATATTATAGTTTAATCTCTTTCAATTGTAGGAGTCTCGTGTGTTACTTGTTACACTAGCTGGCAAAACATTTTCAGGTGGAAGTGTGATTTTTAAGTTGTTATCCCTTTAACTAAATACCCTATTTCCCTGCACAAAGATCTACGCTTTACGAACAAAATCAGCCAAATGTCAGTAATCACTCATGCAGTCTTTCCACCAAGAAATATTTTCCCATAATTAACAATTGAGCAAGAGCAACATAGTGTTTAAACAAATTAGTAAAACTGTTCTAGTTGTTTTGCAAATAGAAACTGTTTAGTCAAATGCTAAAGGGTTCCAAAAGGACTAAACCAATAGCAGACAAAACAATGTGACCTTGCAAAAGCTTCCTTTTGTAGAATGATAGATATCTGAGAGGCTGCAAAACCTGCCATGCCCTAAGGATCACACAGGGCTGAAATGGTACAGCAGCAGCTTTACAACATAGCTATGCTGTCACATGAGAATCCTTAGTTCAAGGATGTTCTCAGAACTGCTACCAGAGCAGACAGAGACTCTCCCGATTTGTCACCCACACCAGTTTTACACTAGCATAACCCCATTGCCTGCAGTGGAATTGCACCAATACAAATCAGAACATGGCATGGGTGTGGCTATGTGACACAGGGACAAATGTTTGACCATCTCCTGATTCCAGCAGGGCAGCAATTCCACGAAGTGGCAGATTGTATCATTTCTAGTGACCACATTTATTAACTGGCTATGCAAGAGAGATTTACGAGGCTTGGGGCTGCAAAGGGAAATAGTGAAATTGGAGGACCACAGTTGCATTTACTGATGATTATACAGATACCATTTCCTTAGGGAAGTAGTTTTTGAGAGCCAAGTTGAAAGCCTGCTCATCTCTGGGATCAGCAAAATTCAACAGGCACTATGCATGACTCAAATGTAGCCAACATAAGATCTATTTATTCTTTATTTTAGTTTAATTCTTTCTTTTGCGCAGTTTTAGCCTCCAAGATAGGAGAGTTTTAAACAGATGACAGTGGGGAAAGATTTGTCTGTACACTCTGCTTAATTATGTTTCAATAAAATGGAGCTAGTGCAATATAAATACAAAGTGCTCAGTCAGGTTTGATGCTACAATCTAGTTTCCATGCAATTCTCCAATGCTTAATGAGCTGAATTCCACTGCTGTCCATTAAACACTTTAAAGGCAGGAAAAATCTACAGCTCCCAGGAGCTTAGAGGCTCAGTACTATACAAATCCAGCTAACAGAGCAAATCTTACCTTATATGCTTGGAAAGGGATTAGCTTTGTATAATGTTACCTCAAATACACAAATTAGTGTTTCCAGTAAAGCACATAAATAATCTCCTAGCAAACGTCTGTAAATTATATAATCATTAAGAAGGCCCCAAGTACATTTACTCTATGGCAAAACTATAAAGGGCCCATGCAGCAAGTTTAAGAACGTGGGTTGAGAAGTAGGGAGTTTAGTGCTTTTCACGCTGCAGGTCTGACTGTGGTGCAGTTAACAAACTTTGCCCAGGTTTTTTTTTAAATTCAAAAGTTATTTTTGTTTTACTTAATTCATACACACTCAAATATACAAACATCTCGCTGTGATTAAAAAGTGGAAGGATGCACATGCAGAAAGTAAAGCAAGTTTAGCTTTTAGACATTTTAATCTGTTTGAGGCCTAACAGACACACCGATCCTGTCATGGAGTTTAATTACTGTATTACCTGTATGATTGGGGCCAGAGATGGACAGTGGCCCCTGGTTTACTGGTGTCCACCTAAAACCCTTCATATGTTGCGGAGCATCCTCTATGATCTTTTGCCAAGTATTTAATGAATAACGCTGTGATGCCTCACCCAGAACAAAGAGAAAAGGTAAGGCTACACCTGAGGACAGTCCGCTCAGATCTATCTACAGAAGAGGTGCATGTGTGTGTGCGGTGAGCAAGTTAAGCCCCAGCACTGAATCAGACCCTCACCTCTTATGAGCACTGAAAAGGAAATGCATTCCATATCTAGACAGAAAGCAGCCTAATATAACGCAGTGACCGGCAAATAGTGGAGTAAATAATTCAAAGTAAGAGGTTAAAGAAGGCAACTTTCCTTTAGTTTTGCATCGGAGCTACTTACACTGTGTGTGCTAGAGCAATCCTGGGATTCGCTCACAAAAGGTTCTTGGCGAGCTGCCCACCCAGCCCCACAATACTCTATTCAGCTTTAGTGTGATTCATAACATTTTTCATCACAAAGACAATTACTGCTAGTCAAAGTGTTACTTTGTCAACAACAACAAAAGGCTCATAACAACGGTGGCTGTTACTATGCAGTAAAATTACAAATAATTCGTAACAACAAACTATTGTGGTGTCAAAATAAAACCAAACTAAAACTCCTGATTTAGAATTCCAGTCAACTGTACTTAAAGCAGAGTCAGGCTGGTGTATAAAATCTTTCCTTTCAGTATTGTGAGGGGCCTGCTGGAATGCCCTGCCCTGGAGCTAATCTCCAAAAATACCAGCCTGGAGATGTTCCATTCACTCAGGAACTCATTAAGGTATCTTCATCTTCCAACTCACAGTGACTGAAAATCATACAGGAGACGTACTTTGGTCTCCAGTCTGGGGGAGCGAACAGTGCACTGCAAGAGGTAAACAAGTGCTTCTTGAGAATCCCTTATTTCCTCTTAATCACTGCACCTTAAGATTTTTGGAAGAGCTCTTCCCCGTTATGTTTAAATACCAGGGAAACAAGTTAAACTGTTTTAACAACTTCATGGTTTTCAAAGACAATACAGGGTAAGTCCAAGGCCAAGACCTCATTAGGACCAATAACCCAAAATTAGCACATTAATCCTTATCCCAGGGCTGGGCAGCATACAGGTCTTTAAAAGTCCAACTCTTCGGCCTGGTCTACACCTAAAACTTAGGTCAACCTAGCTACCTCACTCAGGGTTAGTTAAGTCGACCTAACCCCTGTAAAGAATTCTTCATTGACCTAGCTACTGCCTCTCGAGGGGATGAATTTGCTACAGTGATGGAAAAACCCCTTCTGTCACTATAGGATGTGTGTACAGCGGGCGTCACCATCACACAAATATTAAGTGTAAATTTAAACTGCAAGTAACTACAGACCAATGTGAGAAAAGCTATGTGATGTAAAACTACAATTTTAGACACGTTTTTAAAAGACACAAAAAGCCCCCTGCTCTTCCACTTATAATTGAAATAACTCTACAGACGTGACAAAACCTGAATAAGGCTAAGGTTTAGTCATGGGTATTTTTGGTAAAAGTCATGGACAGGTCACAGGCAATAAATAAAAATTCACCACCCATAACCTGTCCATGACTTCTACCAAAAATACCCATGACTAAATCTCTATTTCTGGTGCCCCGCTGCTCTGGGAGGGCCTGTGCTGGGGGTTTACTGCCCCCCAGCTGCTGGTCCCAGGGATTGCTCTCTGGACGGCCTCCAGACACCCCGGGGCCACTACTCCAGACACCCTGGGACTGCTGCTGCTCGAGCGGTCCCCAGAGCACTCCCTAGAGCCAGCCACACCGGATGCTATTCCCGCAATCCCCGGGACCAGCTGCCTGGGGTCTCCCAAGCAGCAGCTGGTGCAGCTGGCCCTGGGGTTGCTCCAGCAGCGGCCAGTGCGGCTAGCCATGGGGCACCCGAGCAGATGGCCCAGCTGCTCTGGCAACCCTGAAGTCAGCCACACCAGCCACTGCAGAAGTCACGGAGGTCATGGAATCCATGACTTCCGTGACCTCTGTGAAAGAATCGCAGCCTTAAACATGAACAATGTGATTTATCACAGGAGAACTAGACTGTAGCCACTAGAAGTCTACAGATATTTGACACTGTTTTGGAACAGATGTGAAACAACCCTAAAGGCAAATGCTATTAGCATCAACTTGACAAGGCCCCTTGAAACATCTTCACTAAAAGATAGCCATCCAGTTCTGACTCACTTTCATAACACTGCCTAACATAACTTACTGCAGTTCTCAAGCATGACAGGCCACTAAAATCCTGCTCATAGAACACAAAATAGTCGGAAGGCACTTAACAAATGACCAGTTGCGAGTTTCTCTGTCCACTAAGGGCTAACATTTCCCTTTTCACAACACCAAATGACCAATTAAACATTAAAGTCCATTCTTTCCACAGTAAAGTAAATACAACAGGGCCCAGGACACAGACACACCGAGGAGAGCAGAGACAGTGATCTAAAACAAAGGTTTCTTTTTACTTTAGATTTAATTGCCTCTCTCCACCACTCTCATTACTAATCCAGAGGCAACAATGTAGGCTTGGTCTACACTGCCAACTCATGTCCATATAACTATGTCGCTCTGGGGTGGGGAAAATCCACACTCCGGAGCAACGTAGTTATACCGACCTAATTCCTGGTATATACAGCACTATGTCAACAAGAGGGCTTCTCCTCTCCACACAGCTACCACCTCTCGGGGAGATGGAGTGCCTACACCGAAGGGAGAACTCTTCCCATCAGCGTCTTCACTGAGCGGGGCAGATGCACTGCTGCAGAATTGTATGTGTGGACAAGCCCTTAATGAAGGCTAGATTGACAATGCCTTGGTTCTTATCAAAATAAGGACACACTTTCCTCCACTAGATAGTCATGAATTATCTGTTCATGAATGAATTTCTGCCAGTAAAGAACAAAAACCAGCCTGCAAATGAAACATTAATATACCTTTTAGCTTCCTGTACAGTATTTCAGATCTTTTCCTCCTCTTCTGTGTATTAAGCCAATGGGACAGTCTACTATCTTGTCAGCTCGGCAGACATTCAAGACCAAAGTAAGTGCTCTTCTCCCAGATCTTCTGCTCCCTATAGAGGAAGATATTGCCAGCTCATCACATGATATAAAACAGACACAATTCATAATCTGACCGTTAATAACTCTCCCAAAAGCCCACAGAAAATATAAAAAGTAACAACTAGAAATGTTTTAATCCTTTGAAAACTCAAGGGGAGCAATTCAATTAAAATAAAAAATTAGGACACATCTTAAAGGCATTCAAAATCTCCATAGATCTATCTATAATAGGTTACTTTGATATGAGTGCATATATTCCAGTACTAAAACGCTCTTCCAGCTAAAACTGTTTAATCCCACAAAGGAAAGGACAAGTAATTTAAAGACCACAGGCTTCCATTTAATGGGTCATGCCTCTGTTCACCAGACCTACTTTCCAATTTCTAGTCATCTAAAAAAACCCCCAACAGCTAACATTTTCATCTTTTCAACAAGACTTTGGGATGCCTTTTAAAAAGAATTAATCTGAAGTGCTCATAGCCCTCCAATTTTAGTGGATGCCACACATTTCTCTTTTCAAGTTATTAAAAGCTCGGATCCTGCAATCAGATCCACGTGGACTGAACATTTGTGCTGGTGAGGAGCCTCACTGACTTCAACAAGGCTCTGCATGGGTTAAAATGGTCTATCTGTGCAGCTCCAAATGGAAGATCAGGAACAATGTGAGTACCTGAGTGATGCATATTTGCATTAGTCCTTTTTATCTATATTGTATAAATATTAATAGCCAAAACGCAAGCCACTGAGGCTGTACAAGTTCTCTTCAGTGGTGCTTATTTGGGAAATTCTGCCTGTCCTTCTCTAAAACACCCAGAAGTCATTTTTAAAAAGTTATTTCCTTTAAAAACAATTTTAAAAGTAATTGATTTAGAATAATTAAAGGGAATGTTAATATCACTGAATTCTATACCATTTTCCAAACTGGGGACAGACATCACTTTATAACCAGTATCCTCACAGTTTTGTAATTTCACATTTTCCTAGTGAATTTCAGAATGGAAAAAATGTAAATAAGGAGGTTTAATTTAATTCTACCATTAGAAAAGCAAGAACTTGGCTTTATTCCATGTTAAGGAGCAGACAGGAACTCAACACACTCAGAACATAAACCCATTTTATTCACCTTTTTTAGTAGAAATTTTAAAAGTTGCATTTTTATAGCCAGGCTCACTTCCTCCTCACAAATGAATGAATTCTTACTCCCTTTCAAAGTGCTTCAGGTTGAGTTTTTGCCATCCATGTTTTTCCACGCAGCAAGTGAATTGGCTGGCCCAGCAGTCTAGAGCTGCACCACCGCATGCTGCCACGACAGAGATCACAGGTCAGAGTCCTCACTCTGTAAGCTGACAGGAGACAAGATGCCTAACCTAGGGGTGGATCATGAAGCAGGGAGCCAGTTCCCTGAATTACTTTTTAATGAACTCCTCTGGGCTGACACAGACAGTGCTCTGAATGGCACTGATAGGTTGAGGACGAAACCACTTCTAACCCTCCAAAGAGAGAGGGTGATGTATGCCCCTAGGAAGGGAGATGTGAGGGGATCCTCAAAGACCTCATAATAAGTATTGCAGCCAAGTTCCTGTACAACTCCAATACCCTGTGCTTTAACAATGTGACCAGAACATGCTTCTTTAAGCCCGTTACATATCAAAATATCACTGGAAAAACTGTTACACCCCGGCTGATTTTGAACCAGAACACACTAAGACAACAAGCTCTTCCTCTACCACATTAAGCTAGTGTCTGGAAAGTACTGTGAAATACTATTGTACCTAATAAACAGAGACTAAGTGGTAAGTATTACACACAACATCCAATCAATGCCATGAGGATGCTCTGTGACTCGGGAGGACAGACTGGACTAAGGGTCACAGTTTCGCTCATCCATACAGCCCAACTGGGGCAAGGTTTGAACGGCCCCTTGGGCAGAATTAATGATTTGAAAAGACTGATATGAGGACAAATATTGGATTCTGAGCAAGACATGACAGACTAGAGAGAAATCTTCAAAAAAGAACATAACCCCATTTTTAAGTGGTTAGACGGGTACATCGCTTTACCTAACCCCAATGTTAAGAAGCACAAAGCAGTTCATGCAGGGCCACCTGCAAACGTTAGTGCTTTTAATACAGCTCTAACACAATAGTCAACAATGCATTAGAAAAGTTTAGACTACAGCAGCCAAGCAGACTATCACCAGCTTCCATAGACTTATAATACAAACAGAGACAGGAAATGAGATGGTCACAAGGTAGAAATAAGTTTAGTGCCAAAAGGGAATGTCAGTGGGAATTAACTGTGGGTGAGCAAACAGACAGCAAGGCTACAGTTAGAGTGAATGGGCAACACTGTAGTCCTGGCACAATAGCAGCCTTGAGCTTCACAACCTCTGACCCCCAACCACTGGCTGGTAGAGCAGAAGGTTTTTATACACCTCTACCCCGATACAACGCGGTCCTCGGGAGCCAAAAAATCTTACCGCGTTACAGGTGAAACCGCGTTATATCGAACTTGCTTTGATTCACCGGAGTGCGCAGCCCTGCCCCCTCGGAGCGCTGCTTTACCGCGTTATATCCGAATTTGTGTTATATCGGGTCGCGTTATATCGGGGTAGAGGTGTAGCTGATTTGACTCTACCCTGTTTTCTAATCAGAGGATGACACTTGGTCCCAGGAAGTGGATGCCCAAGCCTGCCTGGTCATTAAAATTAGAAAGTGCCTCTTCTGTATGTGGAACCACATACCCTGGTTATTCAAATCTGAAAGGGAGAAAAGAGGTTCCTAGTGGACTTAATGGGAAACACTGACTGCAATACTCTACAGCTGCCACTGGGGACTTTGTCTCTCCATTCACCTGCTCTGCATGATTCCCACACACCAAACTACATCTTTCAAAACATGAGCATCTGCAATTAGGACATACATGACTGGACAGCAGTACCCCAGCAACACCAGTTGTGTCACACACGTGAATTCTGGCCCTCCCAGTAGGGGAACAGTATCCCTTGAAGACGGTTCTTCAGCAGGGGATGCTAAGAAATTAATTTAATTAGGAAAAAAATAATAGTTATACTAGAGCTGCTGCTACTGACGAATGAGTCAGCCAACTTGAAAGGCATGCCCTTCACATCCCTGAAACATCCAAAGTCTAGCCAGCTAACACTGGGACCTGACTCAGCAGAAGCATTTATCCTCGGGTTGCAGAAAGAATTAGAATTTTACCTCCCAGGTAACAAGTTGTCTCCTGTCACATCCATATACCAAAAGATATGGCCACTAATACCACACTCACTGGGAGGCTGACAATCTGGGGACAAGAACTGAGAAGCCAATTCAAAATCTCAGTTCCCTGAACGATGGAAGACAAACGGCAATCATTTTCCAGGTGAATAGGGGTAGTAACACCAAGGTTGGCTTCTTCCAGTCCAGCATTACTGTTAACACAGGTCTAAAATAAAGCCAAATGGCAGGTTTGGTCTGAATTGAAGTAGAGAATGGGTTAACCCAGAAAGCAAAAAAAACATCTGTTTACTAGGGGCAGCAAGATATTAAGTCTCTAAAACACAGCAGTATATATTTTTACAAGCACTTTCCACAATGTGCTATTTTTCCTATACACATTAAAGCCATGTAAACTGAGCCATAAATATTCAATAATTAGATGCTACTCTTTTTCAACAGTATTAAGCGTTTGGGAGATCTGATTAAAAACTGTGATTAAGATGGACTAAAATACAGGAAGTATCCCACAGCAAAAAAAAAAGTTTGTCAGTACAGGATTTAATCACGGAAGTGTCAGTAGTTAAGAGGGCAGTACTTTCTTTCCATCTGCTCTCCTTTCCCACTGCCATTCCCCATTTAAGAACTGGAGACTGACTCTCCTGCTCCTAACCCTGCTCACAGACAATGCGCAGAACTGCCAACTTCAACTGCTAAAGGGAGAATACAAAGCTCAGTCCAAATTAATAGATGGTGCTGAGAGAAGATGACATTTCCTATTGCACAACATGTTTTTCCAAACGCTGTATCCTATAAAAGTTAGCTGAAGTAATTACATAACCAAGAGTTACAATGATTATCATGGAATAAAAAAAAAATATTCTCAAGCAGCAAAAGCAACATGATGTTGAAAGGGAGAGGACTGCCATTAATGTGAATTTTTCCAGTGGGGCAAATTCATGCATCAGAAAGATCTGACATTTGTGACCGTTGTGACAGGATGAAGGTTTACAACCCCTAACAGGACTTATTAACATTTCACAGTCTTGCAGAGTGTGGAATCACACCATCAAGACTGTAATGATTTTAGATGATCAAAAGCCCAAAGGAGAAAGTAAAGGCAAAGAGCAAATGCCTAGATGGGCTTAATATAATTTAAGTAATATTACTTTGTTCCTTTGCACTACCTTCCCTCCAAGATGCTCAGAGCACATAACTAAAGTTAATTAAACCAGCAAACCCATTTGATAAGCAAGTGTTATTTTCTTAGATTATAGATTAGCCTACTGAGGCACAGAAGATAACTAGATTCTGAAAAAGAACTGCATGTACAATATACTGTATATGACGGTGGTATTTCCAGTTCTCTCACTGTGACACCTCTTACCGAAGTTCAGTTTCCCCTGTCTGTAAATCAAGGATAGTACAGATCAGATAACTGGCAGTTTGTGCTCACAATTACTCCGTTTCATGCGCAAACAGTAGTCGCTGCCGAAGTAATCATACAGACTACTTTTTGTCAAAATCAGGCAACTTGTCTAAAGTCACACAAACTGTCAGTGGCAGAGCTGGAAGATAATGCAGGAGTCCTAATGCCCCATACCCTGCCATAATCACTAAATGACATTGGCTCTGGTGAGAGAGAATGAGAGCTAAGAGTCTGGGTCCAAAATACAAGTCCAACACTGGTCACTAGCCAAAGGGAATAGACTATTACCTGGGTACAATAGGTAGGGTGGCATTTACTGCTGAAGATGGTGCTGTGGGTAATGCTGCTGCTGCTGGAGGGTGAGGAAGGCGAATCCCCGGTGAAGGGGTAGTTAGGGAACAGAGACTCTTAACAGCTAGAAAGAGAAATTACTTATTGTGTCATCAGTCATTCCCCCTGGGGCCAATACAAGGATTCTCTTTTCTACAATTTCCAGAGTTCTGTCCAATCTGGTTTGAAATGTCATAAGCAATGGGACTCCCATGTCCGTTGGCGGACTGTTCCGCAGCAACACAGCTCACTAGCAGGAGTTTTCACCGTATTTCAGCCTATTTTTTTCTCCCATTGCTTCTAGTCATACTCCCAATGTGGCACTCTTTAAATATTCATAGGCTGTTATGTCCCTAACCTTACTCATCTCTTAGTCAAGCTATGAAGAATTAGCTCTTTTAATATTTTCCTTATGAGTCAATCCCTACAGCCTCAATCATTTTTGTTGCTCTTCTTAGAGCTCCCTACAATTTTCCACTCTCTCTGGTAATGTAACCAGCCATTACACAAGAGCCATATGGAGCCTCCCTGCTCCCTGCACTATGATATTATGCCCGTGCAGCCTAGTACTATGATGTCCTGTTTTGGCTGTCATATGTCACTCCAAACTGATCTCTAGTTTGCAGTTCACTCTCCCCCTTAGTCTCTCTTCAGGTTTCTGCCTCCCATTGAATGTTCACACTGACAGTTACTTTCCTTCCCCTCAATTCCAAGAAGAAGCCTATTTTGCTGTTATTTCTTGCCTACGTATCCAGATCCTCTTTAACACGTCTCTAGCCTCTCAATGTAGTATTAGCTGCAAATTTCATTAGTGGACCCTTCGCTCCTGCCAAGTTATTAATGAAGACGTTAGTGAAGGACAGACCTAATACAGCACAGACACACACACCTGCCCTGGCTCCACTGACTGCCGTTGAGCATCGCTCTCTGTTCACGGGCTATTAGCCAGTTTCCAGTCCTCACCACAGCCTCCTGCCGGGCTGACCGGACTTAGCTTGCAGATAAAGTGTCGCACGATCACATAGGATTCTGCTGGGAAAACAGCACATGGGCTCGGCTCGCCTGGCAGGGTTACCTGCCCCCCGCTCCCCGCCCATGAGGCTCCCGCCTGGAGATGCTCAGTGATGGGACAGGGGGGAGAGGAGCCGAGGAAGGCTCCCTGCTCCAGGGTGACCCCCGTAGGAAGAAGGGCTGGCCCCGGGGAGGGGGGACGGATCCTCCTGCCTCAGGGAACGGGGCAGGGCATGAGGGGTCCCCGCTGCAGGCTCAGAGCCGGGGGACGCCGCGGCTGAGGCAGGACACGCGGGGGGAGTCTTATTGCGGGGCGGGGATCTCTGCTCCAGGGGCCGCCGGGGGCCCGCACTCACCCTGCTCCAGCTGCGGCTTCTCCACCCGGCGTCTCCGGCTCCTGCTGGGCGCGAGCCAACACAGAACTGGGGGAGGCGGGCAATTCTCGCCCACTCCACCTACCGGAAGTGACCGCTGATCTCATCACTTCCTGCGCGCCTCCCGGAAGTTGTCCTCTCACATTACTTCCGCTCAGGCCGGAAAATTCGTGCTCGGTTTTTTTTCCCCCCCTTTATTTTTCAGTTTCCTTCCCGTTGGCCGTTGATGACGTTTCAACGATGTGCTACATCCCGGATTAAAATAATTTGCGATTGAGACGTGAGGGCGTGACGTCATAGGCGGGCGACGGCTGCTGGGGGAAAGTGGCCGGAAGCGCCTTAGGCTCGCGCGTGGTGGGTAGGTAGCAGCGGCCTCGTTGGTGCGAGCGGGAGGCGGGTCTCAGGTGAGGTGATACAGCTTCCTGTTCCCTCGCCCCGGGGGCGCTGGGCCTGGACGGGAAGTGGAGCAGAGCGGCCTCCCTCCAGGTAAGGCCCCTTTCTGGGGGGGCGGCCCCGGCATCTCCCCAGCGTGTGTGGGGGCATGAGACACTGACAGGCTGTACCGAGGGGGCCCACGTAGGCTGGGGACCCTGGTCCGCAGGGGCCTGTGAGACACTAGGAGATGAGTTGCTAACTTCTATTGGCACAAAACCGAAAACCCGAGCCACGCCCCTTTCCCGAGGCACCGACCCCCACTTACTACATTCCCGCTGCCTCGGTGGCTCGCTCTCCCCCACCCTCACTGGGCTGGGGTAGGGGGTTGGCGTGTGAGCTCTGGGGTGGGGCCAGAAATGAGGGTATCAGGGTGCGGGAAGGGAGTTCCTGGCAGGGGGTGGGGGTGAGGGCTCCAGCTGGGAATGCGGGCTCTGGGGCTGAGGGATTTGGGGTGCAGGAGGGGGCTCCAGGCTGGGACTGAGGGATTGGGGGTGTGGGAGGGTTGAGGGCTCTGGGCTGGGGGTGTTTGGGGTGCAGGAGGGGGCTCCAGGTTGGGGGATGGGGCACGAGAGGGGGCTCCAGGCTCGGGTGTGGGGCTGAGGGATTCGGAGTGCAAGCAGGGTCTGTGGGTTGAGGCAGGGGTTTGGGGTGCAGGGGGGGTGAGGGCTCTGGGCTAGGGATAAGGGGTTCAGAGTATGGGAGGGGGCTCTGAGCTGGGGGTGTGGCCTCGGCTGCAGCAGGGGGCTCTGGGTTTGGGTGGGCTCAGGCTTACCTCAGGTGGCTCCTGGTCAGCAACGCATCAGGGCTAAGGCAGGCTGCCTGCCTGTCCTGGGGCAACACACTGCGCCCTGGAAACAGCCAGCAGGTCCAGCTCCTGCGGGGGGGACAGGAGGCTTCACAGCACGTGCTGCTCTCACCTGCAGGCACCGCCCCCCAGCTCCCATTTGCCGCAGAGCCGGTGCTTGCGATGGGGGCAGCGCATGGACTGCTATGGCCCCCCAGCTAGGAGCCGGACCTGCTGGCCACTTCTGGGGCACAGCGTGGTGCCCCAGGACAGGTAGGGACTAGCTAGCTGTTCTTTCTCTAATCACTAGATCTGTTTATAGAGCATGGTCTGGACTGTGGGGAAACTGTACACACAAAGCACATAACGCACTGGATAGAGAGAAACTTTTCTTATATTGAAGGAGAACAAAATATCTCAAATTGTGACACTGGATCATAAAGTGCAGAGAGTGATTCTGGTTATATGTAATCCTCCATGGAGCAAGAAACATGACCTCACTATAAAACTGTGCTACAGTTAGCACTTGTTCCTACTTCCCAGATCTTTATAGTCTGTTGCAGCTTCTCCCCTTTGGCTACTAAAGCAAATAATGCTTTCTGGCCATGAATCATAGAATGTCAGGATTGGAAGGGCCCTCAGGAGGTCATCTAGTCCAACCCCTTGCTCAAAGCAGGACCCATCCCCAGACAGATTTTTGCCTCCGATCCCTAAATGGCTCCCTCAAGGATTGAACTCACAACCTGGGGTTTAGGAGGCCAATGCTCAAACCACTGAGCTATCCCTCTTCCCCTAAGCCTCAGATACAGTTGATTTTTGGTGTTTTTTTACATTTCCTCAAGTAAGCAAAATTTTGGCTGCAGAATTTCTAACAATGCATTTCCTGGGGAGGACTGCTCCATTCAACATTGTTGCCACAAAGCAAAAGCAAAACATAGTTCATGTCTGGTAGCCACTGAACTGTGACACTAGAATTTGCTGTATATGAACCACATAGCATCATACTACCGTGAGGCTTCCCTACACTCCCAAGAACGTGCCCACAATGACCTAACGTTCAGAGGTGCTGAGCACTGCAGCTCTCGTTAGTTTAAATTATGGTTATGGATGCTGGGCATCTCCAGAGATCAGAAAAGAGGCATAATATGGTTTCATGTTTATCTCACTAGCACCAGCTCCAATCTGTTCTGTAAATATTTACTGAGTATATGCAAGTAAACTTTTTTCCTAATTACCAGCTCTATAAATGCCACATGGAATCCAGAAGTTGATCTGAGTTCCTTCTGGCTTGTGCCTCATCAGCAATGAGGATTTTTGCAATCAGAACATAACACTTTTGTTGATGTGTGAGTAGAGGAGGTAGATAGGGAGAACAGAAGTTCCCAATCTCATAGTACGTGAAAATGGAATAGATTCTCCACTTACGAATATCCCTTTGTTTCTCAATGATAAAGAATTGGTCATGATTCCAGAAAGCTAAAAAAAACCAAAACCTTAAGATATTGTAAAATGTTAACATGAGTTAAACATTCTCACCTGGATGAGTATCCTCTAATAGGAAGCAGTGGGGACTAGGATTCAGGAGACCTGCGTTCTGATAACTACACCGTCCCGTGCTGTATGGTGGTGCTCCAATGAAAGGTGTAATATAAAATGAAAGGATATGTTTTATTAAGCTAATCTTAACATCTCTTTTGTTTTAGTCAATCTCCCAATCTGCTACTATGGATTCTCTCTTTAAACCGGGTGTCCTCAGCGTAATTGCAGGAGTCGCATGTGGAGTATGCGTGGGCTGGGGCATGCGCGGGCGATTCTTTAGACCATCCAAAGCCAAAATGCCTCTGTTTGCAAATGAGCTGGGGAACGAAGCCAGTATCATGGGAGAGTCTGGAGAATACAAGATGGTGCTGATAGTCCGTAATGACTTAAAGATGGGAAAGGGTAAAGTAGCAGCACAGTGTTCTCATGCTGCAGTTTCTGCCTACAAGCAAGTTCAACGAAGAAATCCTGAGCTGCTTAAACAGTGGGAGTATTGTGGACAGCCAAAAGTGGTTCTCAAAGCCCCTAATGAAGAGTCCCTAGTTCAACTCCTTGTTGATGCTAAACAGCTGGGACTAACTGTGAGTATAATCCAAGATGCAGGTCGTACTCAGATAGCACCAGGCTCCCGGACTGTACTAGGTATCGGACCAGGACCAGCTGATGTAGTGGATAAAGTTTCTGGCCATCTCAAACTCTTCTAAGATGGAGAACAAGCCTGAGTTTTATTGGAGCAATTGTATACTTCAGCACCAAAGTAGTAATGGGGATAAAATCCAAGCTATGTTTTCATTTCTATGGTTCTGCTTGAGTAAAAATAAAAAGCATGTCTATCTTTTGACCTTTTCTTGCCTAGTATGGTCACTTTTTGTTTTTTTTAAATATTTAACTGCTGGGATAAGCACAATGAATTGCAAAGGAAGAGCAATCCTAAAATTCTCCTTTGGAGGGAGAGGAACACAAGTCCTGAACCAAACAGATGGCAGCTAAATGCCTGAGACCTAAAATGATACCTTTGAGGAGACTGCAGAAGTGCGGTAACCCTGGAACTGTAACATATGTAACACTGTTAGGTGGTATTTTAGGTTATAAAAATAAGCTATGTACAGCAACCATTTCAACCATCTCTAGCATGAAATACAACACCTGTTAAATAGCATGCAACAACACTCCAAGACAGAAAGGGAAGAATCCAGTATCCAACAGAATTTGCAGGGGAAATGGTAGGTGAATAAGATGTCACTACCCATGCTGAAAGAGCAAGCCTAACCACACTATTCTTTAGAAGAGTGCCAAGCAATGTTGGATGGTGGTAACTCATTAGGAGCTTGACTTTAAGCTCAGTAAAACAGAATGAAGAAAAGTTCTGAGACCAATTCAGCAGAGTTTGTTTCCTATGCTACTAAGGTACTTAAACAGTCAGGTTCTCTTCCCAGTTCCACATACAAGGCAGCTGAAAAAAGGATGGGTTCTAATTTCCTTGTAGACTAGCATGTTGGAATAGGTATGATGTCACTGATTCCTCCCCCCCCCCCCATCCAATATCTGGGTGTTGTGTTTTAGCTTGCCCTGTGCCACCAGGGTTAATTGCAAATTAAATGTTTTAGAAGAATATCTGGAAAATAGCTCCCTTAATAGTTTGAGGCATGCACTTGGGGAGATGAAATAACAGCAGAGCTCTGAAACCATAACTTACCACATTAGCAACTGTCTCTACATGAAACATTTATGCAATAAATCAACTGATGCAACATCGTGTAATCAAATAAGACTGAAGCTTAACTCCAATTGCAGCATTCTATCCTTGCCTTTAAGAAACAATAGTGAAAAGCAACAGGTGGCCCTTGATGGAGGGTGCAAGCCATGTTATTGCACTACCCCCTGCTGGTTGGTTTGTGTAATAGTACTCTGAAAGGAAATTGGAACAGTGCCAACTAGGATAAGCCTCTCTCCACTTTTCCTTGTATCAGTGCTAAACTGAAATTAACATGAAAATACCTGGGGGGTTGATGTACCTTGCACCCCATTTCCCCCTTTGGTGAGGATTATTTTTGACTGGTTTCATTCTTTTGGTTTCCTTTTTATTAGGAAAAGTGGTCATGTGTAGGCTGGATTTAGCTAACTAAAACCAATCTGTGACTTTTTCCTGGTGCAGGTTAAGAGTAACACCTTTAGCTGGTCAAGTTGTAGCATAAGGTAGAACACAGCCCCATAAAATAGAGCAAAAGGCATTCTGCTGGATCTACACTAAAAAAAAGTTGAATTTTGGGTGAGAGTTAACCATGCTGCTAGTGCTAGAGCAGCAACCTGTGTTGTAATTGATCATAGTTTTCATGACAAAGCTGTGGTCACTGGAAAAACTGCCCTTTAGTGGTTAAATTAATTCTTGAATGTGAGGTCTTGGGGGAGAGTTAAGGTAATTGCTTGTTGTTTAAAAGTCTCTTGGGGGGGGGGAGGAAGCACAGCAGTGCTTTCTAAAAGTAATCTAAATAAGAAGGGTGGCAGGGGGAAAATGAGACAGTGGGTGAGTTTAGGCCAATCACTTTCTAAATTAGTGGCAGAGGTGAGAATAGGAGCTGGCTCCTGAGTCCCCATCCCTGTGCCGTATCCCCTGCAGCATGTGACAAAGGGGCTCTTAGGAGGTTGCTCTGGATGGGGAAATGCATGGCTTAAATTCAACCTAGCCAACACAAAAGGTAATTGGTGTGGGTTTAAGGAAAACCTTAAGTGACTTGCAGGTGGACTTTAGGGTCCTGATATTCAGAAACTGGACTATAATTCTGCAAGCACAGAACTTAAGGAGGCATTGAACACAAGGCTATATTGCAAAGGTAGATGATAAATTTGTACTTAAGGCATTGATCTAAGCCTCAGAGCTATTTCCTAACTTATTGGGGTGGTGATTTATTGTTTGAGGTGCTCAACTATTACCACAAGGTCCATACAAGTAGCTACAATAAGTGGGAGGAGTTAACCAATCAGAGCTGTGTGGCATACTGAATAGACTACTGAACCCTCAGGAGACGTGGGTTCTAGTCCCAGCTCAGGTAAATAAGCTTGGGCAAGTCACTTCCTCTGAGCTTCAGGTTCCAATTTGTAAAATGGGGAAAGTAATATTGACTTGGGGAAAGTGCTTTGAGATCTACCACTAAAAAGTGCTATAAGAACTTGGTATTACTTGGCAGTCACTGCTTTGTGCACAGGGAGACTCCCTGATGTGGTCACAAAAGCCTTCCCTACTTAGATTAGGGATAATTTGCTGGAACTTCCCTTCATGTTGAACTCAGAGGGACAGAACATAACTCTGCATGTGCTCTTTCACAAAGCAGCAGTGCCTAATGAGAGTTGCCTAGTAGTTCATAGAGCTAATGTGTTAAGATTATAGCATTGTAGGAGCCAAGAACTTGCAGCATTCCTCTTACCCCACGTTAATTTGGTTGAAGCAGCATTCGCTTTTCATGGGTAGAGAGAGGAAGAAAAATATCCAAATACCTGTTTGAGTCAGCTTGTGAATAAATTTCAGCTCTAAACTGGGCCTTGATCCCCTTATCTAATATAGTCTGTCTAGGCTGCTGTTATGATTGCTAATATTAGGACCATTGTCCTCACTAAAATGTAGAAAGGGGCCACTTAGAGAAGCCCCCAGAACACAAGCTCCTTCCTGTTTAGTGTGTGTATATTTTGACTATAGAGCAGCTCTTCTCATCTTTGGTGGCTTCAGCTCTAAATCTGCAAGTAAGTTATGGCTGAAGAGCAGCTGGTGTGGATACAAAGTCTAAAAAGACACTAGTAGACAGCCTTGTTCAGGTAAAGCTCAAGTCTGGTTGAGAAGTGACAGGTAAAGCTATGTAGGTGTGCCTATGCCAGAGGCAGGAATGGTTAAATTATCTTTGATTAACAGTACTTCAAAGCCAATAAATGCTTATTTCAGATATCAAACTAGAAAGACACCCAGCCCCTCAAGTGTAACTGACCCTACAGCTGGTAAAGAACTTGCACAGCTTCTCTCACAAGAGAGCTATGAGACAACCTGAATTCTTCCAATTGTCTAATTTAAGTAGAGAGTTTTAGTTGTTACCAGAGGCCAGAAACCATAATAGCATGAAAACTGCAAGTAAGTTAATTTTATATTGTGATGTGAAGGTTTTAGTTTGCTTAGCAATAAGTTAAACATAGCTTTAAAAACTGGAGTTGGAGATTACCTTAGTACCTTCCATGGAAGGTACTAAGGTAAGTTTCTCTTGTACAGGCATATCCATTCTTGTTAGAGGGTGGTCTCTCCACTCCCTCACCCATGGCATAATTGTCTATTCAGTTCATGTTTTACAGGCACATGTGCTTTATCCATGAACCGGTCTTGGCACAAAATATTGATGTGGTGGTTCTTTGACTCACTCAAATAATGTAGCTAAATGTAACAGCAGTTTAGAAACTGAAGCTTTTTCTTCTAAAGGTCTAGATACCTATTGCAAGTGAATAGGAACTGGATCAGCTAGTTTAATCATGATTTTCATTGTTGCCATGTCCATTTAACAGGGGTAAGCTGGATAAATTTACTGTATGGTTCTGCAGCAGTGCATTAGAGACCACAGTGGAAGGGAGGGGTTAGTTCAGCCTCAGTTTATTGCAGTCCTGGTGTTCAGATGTAACCTTGTTCACAACAGAATGTACAAAGCACCTGGCTGAGTGGGTCCTATTACCACAACAGTAATAAGAAACCTTGGAGTAGACTCCTATAGGGCAGTTACAAGACATACAAACCAATGAAACAAAGCAGAATCAGTAAATACATGTATAACACTGGGACAGTTTTGGGAAAGCCTGTAGTTCCCATTGCTGGACTGTAGGCCATAGTTATGAAGTACCATAACTATGTTCCCCAGTTACTAGTGGCTAGTTTTAACATGCAATAGTAATCTTAGAGAATTAGTTTAACAGTTTCCTTCCACTTCAAGAGTGCAACTAAATGTATAAGCTGTGTTCTGGGTGGTGGTTCTAGGGTGACCAGACAACAAATGTGAAAAATCAGGATGGGGGTGGGGGGGGGTGTAATAGGAGCCTATATAAGAAAAAGATCCAAAAATCAGGACTGTCCCTATAAAAATCAGGACATCTGGTCACCCTAGGTGGTTCTCTTTCTGAAAAGCCCCAGGCTGAAACACTTTTTTAAAACCAATTTTCTCATGTATCCCCTGGTGGTAGCTCAAGAGTAAGTTTATCTAGCCTCAGATTTACATAGTAAGGTAGAGTTTCAATCAGATTAAAGCAGCAGAACCAAGCTTTAATATCATGCCCTCACCACATGGCCCAAACAGGAAGAGAGAAAGAGTTAGTTCCCCTCCCAGTCAGATAGGGTTATCTTAAAACCTAGTGAAGTAAAACACATCTACACCAAAAAATGGGTACAAGTTTACTCTTTCATTACTTGCTCTGCTCTTCACGATCACCTAGAGTTAAGAAAGGCTACCCAAACCCTTGGGACATGGTCTGATTTGTCATGACAATTTGAAGCAGTCTAGCTTTACAGCTCCACTAATTGAGTCTGATCATTTACAGCTATCTAGCCAGAGTAATTTATTTTGAGCACAGATGTACATTAGTTGGGCAAGCTTCCAGCTTTGGCAAATTAGCTCATCTGTACATTTTAGATAAGGGGATCCAACCAAGCCTCTTGGTGCCCCCCTGCCATAAATTAAATACAAAATTAGACTGGTGCTCTGCAGGCAAACTCTTCTCACCCATACATTTCTGGCAAAGACCCACCTCCACAGCAGCCTATGTAAACATGGCTTAGCACTCCACAGGTCAAGATTTAGGCCATTTTGGACTAGAAAAGCCAATTCCAGAGCTGAGGATCCCTTTCAGAGAATGCTGTACTGCCAGCTCCTCTACTCCAAACAGAGGGTGCTCAGCTGTGATAAGTAGATGGAACTGTGACAGTATGGCATTAGGAAAGAAGTTGTCTCAAGCAGCAAGACAATGCATGCGGTGCTTATACATCACAACCACCTTAAATGCAATTTAGAAACCAAAGAAGTAGATACAGATTATGGAGTACTGCTGACATGCCACCACTGAACCACTCCTTAATGGATAAACTGGTGCAGAATGCAGCAGCCCAATTTTCAGATAGACTCAAGAGCTATACTGTAGAGCATATTGTAACTTAGTCTTAAAGTGACAGACCTGATTCATCAAAATGAAAGTGATAATGAGTGGCGCACACTTAGATTTAAAGTTCCTTTCAGCAGAAGTTGGTTTTAACAAAATTCATAACCAGCAACTATGATATTAAGATTGTGCTATAGCTGAAACAGAAATGCTAAGTTTTCATGAGTTGATTTGGTATGGGTATCAGTGCCTCTAGCAACAGATGCATTAAATTGCATACTCAAATATGACAGTATTCAGCATTGTCAAACATTTAAGTCAATTTTATTTGAAGCTAAATATATTAAGGCAACTTAACATACCTAAAACATGATCTTTGTCAATTTAACTGAAACAGACTACAACCTTAAAGTATCTCCCAGTCAATATGCTGTAGCTGACCACATGTAGCCAATTTTTGAAAAGTGCTATTTTCAACTGTCTGGTATAGTCCTCGCTATAGGAAAAGCATTAATACATATTTACTGCATAATCCATCAGTGCAAGACACTTTCCAATAGTCTCCATTCTCAATTTGTTTTGCTAAGATGATGGCTCCTCCCTTAACCTAGGAATGCTGTCTGAACTTGGGCCCCTGACACCAAGTGAACCATTGAGACCAACTATTCCGGAGATTGTTAGTTTTGAAGAGAAAGATACAGAAGTGAAACTACCACTATACAGGATGTCCACAGTCCAGTAATTTATTTTTAAATTTAAGTAATTTCAAATTGCACAGACAAAACTGAACAGCAATATTTTGTTTGAATTCTCTCTTCTGTACACTCAAAACAGTGATCTAAAACACCACAATATCCAACATACACAAACCTCAGGGCAGGGTTAGTAAATACACAGATTGGAATCATGGTGCTCTGTTCCCGAATGGAATGATCCCACAAAAAAAGCACAGGATACAGCACAAACGTAAGGTCATCTGTTACATATGGAGTGAGCAAAACACTAGCGTTTTCTATAAGCAAAACTGGAAAACCTGCATAGGTTAAGGGAAATTTTACTCATGTTTAAAGATCAGGCAAGGTTGTCCATACGCATTTTTAAATCATTTTAAGAGCTATGCAATCCAGAGTAGGATATGCTGATTAGTGTTGTCTGTCATCGGCAGTCTTGCACGTTCAAATACAAATCTCTGCTTTAGCATTTTCTTTGAATATACAATGAGACAAATGCATTTAGATAGACAGTACATATCGTAAGCTGCTCACATACACTAAACGCAAGATTCAATATTAGAGTTTCTTAACACTACAGAGTGCAAATTGGAATCTCCGCAACAGCCTGTTTTAATGTTAAGAAGCAGTCCTGCAAAAAAGAAAGCCCACTTGAACAAAAACATTTAAGCTATTCCCCTTTTAAAGTAAAATCTAAATGACATGGAATGTGAAAAAAGATTCAACATAGGTGTGATCCAAACAGTTTGCGCTAGAAAACCATAGTCCTTCATGAAATAAAGGTTACCAGAACACAAGGCAAAATGCTTGCTTTTCCCTGTTTGAGTTGAAGCTGGGAGGGACGGTGGAATTTCAGTAAGAAAATATGCTAGCTCCGGCTTGATTTGCACTGCACTTTACATGGTGTACCCGAAACCAGGCTGAGGTTGCCCATATGGAGGTGCGGTGTAGCCATAGCCAAAAGGTGCTTGTGGGGGAACTGCAACACTGGGTCCTGCTGTCAACATTAGTTGTGGCTGACCTGAAAATGGGAAGAGCAAAATGATTGTTTATAAGTATTTCAGTCTGCTCTAGCTACTAAAGTTTGCCTCATTTCTACTTTCTTTCCCAGGAACTGTAGAAAAGATGTACAATAATTCATTATTTACAATAATGCTGGTAAAATACATTTAGGGAAATGAGATTACCCATAGAGATCAGGCTATTTGTGACCACCTCAACATTTTGCAGAGTCCTTGGTAATCTACCTTCCATTGCCTTTGAGTTTTATGTTCTGCTAGCTTATAGAAAGGAGCTATCAGCATCTTTTCTAGAAGCAGCCATGTTTAAAGGATCTTTCCTCTAAAGATCTAAGGAAGTACATGGATTTAGATGCTTTGCTTTAGTTTTTAGAAGCTACTTGTAGCATCTACTGCAGGAGATGGAATGGAAAGTAAGTTTACTTTCCTATGATTCAGTGAGCTGTTTATCCACCTTAGCCTACACAATGTCCTAATCCAGTCCCTCTAATCCCCGATCAGTTTGGATTAGGCTTGATTATGCATTCTTTAGGTCATGGACCGTTTATATAGTGGCTCACCACAATCAGGCCCCAGCCTAAAATGTACACCCAAGTGCTGTAACAGCCTTCTGTGTACTCCCACTTTGTCAATTTTACTGACAAACCAACTAAATAGCGAGGAAGGCAATACTGTATACTCTAGGGACTTTGAGGCATCTTCTAGATACTCACAGTAGCTCAGTATTCTGGTCACAGAACTGTTCCTGCCTAGATTCTCTCGACAAAGTAGTTATGCAACACTGATTTTCTACTAAAACAGAGGGAAGTACAGGCTTTCATAGGTGCTCAGTATAAAAAAAGCTATACTGTTTATCCCCTTTTTCATAAACATTTGAGAAGTTTACTTGAAAGTTACTTTCCATCACAGACTTACATATTTATTTATGCACAGTGCCAGTGATTATGCACATTAGCCCTTCACCTACCTCAATTGCTTTCTGCATTTTAATGCAAGTTTAGGTATTAATTGTATGTGTGTCTATGTAGAAGTCCACCCAAGACGGTCTATAGGTATTGCCACAGATCAGAGTCTGATTAGTCAACCTTTCCATAGCAGAACAAAAATCTCTTGATACTTGTGTTCTATTTTGCTTCACAAAAGTTTAATCATATGGTAGTGCTCAAGGACCAAGCAAAAATAGGACCCCATTGTGCAAGGCACTATACAGAGGAGCAAACATTCCCTTGCCCAAAAGGCTTACAATTAAGAATACCTACACACATGGGAGGATGCTATGCTAGAATACAAAGTTAAAAATGTTAAGGTGGCAATTGTTAGGTTTTTCTTTTAGTTTGGGTGGATTCAGCTAGGGGATTAGCTAAAATATGGAAAGAGTGAAGGGGGGCACTAAAGGGGAAGACAGGTGTGGAATGAAGCTGAATAAGCATGTATTTCTCCAGATTTCTAATCCTGTGGAGTATGATTAATATTTACCTTTGGTTGGGGTATGTGCGATTTAAGAGAGGGCTATACAATCTTCAGCCAGCCTCCTACAAGGGCAGTGAAGCACCACAAACTGCTGGATTCCTTTCAAAGCAGACTTGGCAGAGTTAATGTAGAATTTAGATACTGCTGGTCAGACTACAGTCTCAAACCAACACCATCCTGCTTAATTAGCAGAAGCTTCCCAGTTTCAGGGCTATTTCTTTAGATATGGGTAGGGAGAAATGGGTTGTCAGGGTAATGCATTGAACTTTGGAAGGAATATCAATACCAATATTTAGTGCATAATTGTATATCTGGACATTAATGCACTGATTACTAATAGTGATAAGTGAATCAAAAGAAAGGTTACCATAAACAATAGGTTGTGTTTCTGTAGCTTGCTCCTCTTCCTTTCTCAGCGACTCTGAGGCATCCAGTTTATCCACCTGGAAATATGAAGGCCCAAAAATTAAACCACCACCTTTCTCTAGAGAGAAGTGATACTTATTTTCTGGCAGAGACGTGGAAAAGCCTTCACGTACATTAACCACCCTCAAGAAAAGACCACTGCTTACAAATTCAAGCAGCAATGTTGATACTGCTGCAGTCAAGTCTGTCCTCAGCATTTCCATGAGAAAGCCCCCTTGAAGTATTTACAGGACAGCTGTAAAAGCTCACACCAGGCTGGAATTTGGCATGCAAGTTTTCCCCAGCCTGGGGAAACCAATTAGTTGGGGTTTTTTTATTATTATTAATTATTTTTTTAAATCCTTGACCATATTTAAAATGATGTAAGGAAAGTTCACTGGAGTCATTTTAGTGCTCCAGCAGCTTTAGAACGTAGAGAGAAAGTTTGTCAATCTATTGTGACGACAACATAAGATTGTTCAACTTGGTGCACACACATTTGGTACCACACTTCAACAAGAGTGTGCAGCAACCGGATGATTATCAGTTCTCATTCACAACAAATAAACCCTTGAACTAGACAAACGTCTCCAGGTCTAGAATTTCTATTTAAGAGAAAATTCTTACAAGGGCACAGAATACTGTTGATAGGTATTCATAAACTATCTATCCACAACAGCATCTGACATTTCACTTGAGCATCAAGAGGTTAGTTTCACTAACAGCCCTAGGGAAAAGTCAGTCTGTTCACTCATGCAGTTTCTAACTTCAGATATAGGGAATGGATAGAGACTTAAAAAGCAAAGTCAAACTATGGGGCAAGTTCTTCAGAACCACGCTGCACAGAGAGCAGAGTACCAGAGCCTAGGTGCATAAATGCCCAGCTCCCATTGTATTTGCACATGAGGCTAGACTAAGTCAGATGTGTGGATCAGAGAAATATTTGGGGCAAAAAACAGTGTTTCCAGCCTGATCATGTTAGGGCTATTGAAGACTGGTTAGGTGCACATTAGATCTTAGTGTATTTTTGTTATTAGTTGGCTAGCCTTCCTCCTCTCCCCCTCCCCCCCAACCCCCACCTCTGAATAGAAACTATAGCTTTGTAATGGGAAGTGGCTTATATTTAACTATTCCACACCACTTTATTAAGAGTCATCTAGCTGCTACACAGTCATAATAGCTACCAGAGACAGACAGACAGACTTCAACTTCATCTTCGGTATCCTAAGATGTAGAACACTTATCTATGAAAGTTACTATTTGGAGTTATGCTAAGGTGGTGTCATAGTGCCAGTAGTTTCCTCCTTAAGTATTGACAACTCAAAGGAACACAACCCACAGATGTCAAATCTGACATCTTTAGAAGAGATCACATTTTTGTCCTTGATATTAAACAGAGTTCTGAGGAGGTCACTTCCCTAGTTGGTACTCCAAAACTTGGATGCATCTTTGTTTGAACCATGCCAGATGTCCATGAGAGCATTTAAAAAGTGTTGCCAAACTGAGCACACAGAACTAGCATTGGTTGTAAACATTCTGAAGCAAGCTGTCCTTCATCCAGAGAAAATTAGCTACATTATGGAGTCTAATGGTTTTATGAATCCACATATTCACTTGTGACCCAGTTATCAGGGCACAGTTCATGCATAAAATAGATTTCAGAAATACAAGTATTGGCATTTGAGAGTTGTAGCATCTTTCACTCAAACATCGATCGGGGTGAGTAGCAGAATCTTGTTTGAGAAGTTAGCAAAACACCTCACTGAAGAAAGTTGTTTGTCAAGTTAGATTCACAAGAGAAAGAACGCCATTAAAAAATTGCACTCAACATTAAGTCTGTTTCAAGAATAAAATGGGATTAACTAGAATAGCTGGGAGTATTGGAATGCTCAAGCATAGATCCAGATAGGCGCTGCATAGGACAGTGGGATATTGGAGCAGCAGCAACAGCTAAGCAGAAAGTTTCAGGTTTCCATAGATTTGGCTAACCCCTAGCCCAGAATATTCTGTTTGAAGTCTCTAATGTTTGCCTTTCCTTTATCTGACCTGGTTTAGATGCCTCCTTAAAAAACATGGAACTTAATAATGAACACGAGCTTGTTAAAGGTCTGAAGACAGTGATCCTTATACACCACTTGATTAAGCATCACTGGGTTCAGTGCCCTGTTACACTGCTTTAGTAAAGTAATAAAATTGCATTAAAAAGGCTTTTCCACAAAGACTGCAATAAGCTGCAGAGGAAAAGTAGTAACATGCGTTCAATGTTATTTTGGTGTTATGTGTGCATGAAAAAGAGGCAAGAGTACTGAAGCAAGTAGTGAGATCTGAAGATGACTGCCATACAGGCTCCCCCCAAAAAACCACACGCAGCCCACAGCAATGCTTTGTAGCTCCAGGAATAGTGGGATGTAATTGCAATGACTGTTGTACATGCTCTGTTTAATAATGCAGACACTGCAGTTCAATTACCTTTTTTCCACACACACGCTTTCTTACTGCCTCACTTACTAGCTGCTGAAGGACCTTACGTGATGCATTTTACTCAGGTTAGCCTTGAGTTCCAGTGGTGACTAAGATGGATGTATAAACACAGCAGAAGGTAGTTTGCACTGAATTAGTCTTCAAGCCCTTACATAAGCTTGCTTGCCCTTTGCCCAACCACGTTTGACAGACAAATTTTACACAAACTATGCCAGCATGGCTCATGTTCCATGGAAAATTGGGAGTGGATATAGGGTACAGAAAACAGATGGACAGAAACTTTGGAATCTGCCCTCAAGCTGGGCATAATTGAGCAGCAATAGGCAAGTGCCAGAGAGGCATCAGAAGAGTTCAAGTTTTAGCACTACCACTTGTTACAAGGGTTTTTTTAGAAAGGTAGCAAGAGGTTGGTTTTTTTAAAAAGCTGAAGAGCCCTGAAGGCAGTCTTTGCTTGTAGCTGAGCAAAAGTGAGGTCACTAGGAGGGGGAAGGGTAAAAACAAGACTTGATACAGTAGCTTAAGGTTTAAGTTACTGCATGGAAACAGACTAGCACCATAAGAACTGGAAACCTGAAGAAAAACATGAGGAAAAGTCTCTTCTGAAGCAGCTAGTATCTATTCTGCCTACTGTCAGCACACACATTAGTAAGAATCAATAGATCAGATTGGATCACAGTCCTTATAAGTTTGCAAAAATTGCTGCTACAGAATGTACACAACTTCAGTGTTAAACTAGAGTCTCTGGCTAGAGTTGGAATAGCTTTAGTTACTGCTTTTTGTAGAGAAAGTAGCTATTGTCAATTCCTGCTGTTTGTACAGTCAGTCAATTTCTTCTGCACAGTATTGGTCAACATTAGTATCTTTAAATTAGTACTTGGACTGTGATCCAACTGATCAGCCTTCTGCCCTTCCTGAAGGGAGTCTATTAGCTGATTAGTAGCAAGTATATCTACTTTTGTCCTACAGTTCTAACTATTGTAGTTTTAACAATTTGCAGAGGCTTTAGTGAGATATTGTTGGGAAAAAAGCAGTAGCAGCAGTGTAGTAAAGGTAGGAAGGAAAAAAAAACTCATGCAGTTTCTTTAGACTTAGTCCTCCAGACTTAAAGATGGAAAAGAATCAACTTTCACCTTTTCCTTTATTGCATCAACCTGCAAAGGAATTCAGAAGTGCAGCTTAGAAAAAAAACCAAATTCCATATGTAGCATATAACGGTAGAATTAGCAACATAAGAATCAGGGAAGAAACAGTTAATTGATAGATACAAGAGGGAAAAAAAAGTGTAAAAACAAATGAAACACTAGAAGTATCGGCTTCAGAAAGCCAACTGTGGTTTGTATTGGTTACTAGTGCTTATTGACTGATAAGTCAAACTAAGAATACAATAAGGTAAATCCTTTTACACCATTTATACTAGAGGTTTAATATATATGCACTAAAAGTTCTAATTCAAGACTAGCACACTCAAAAAAAGGTAACATTGATATTAGTTAGGACAGATGTCAAAGTATCCCATAACCACCAATAGGATACACTTGAAAAAGTGGTTTCTAAAGCACTAACACCAGTTGCTTTCTGCCAAAAATTCTCTGCACTAGTTTGACTCTGCAACAAGTGGCTCTAGAACAGCCATAAAAAAAAAAAAAAAATATCCCTTTGAACATTAACAGGCAAATCCTCTGTGCAACAAAATATGCATTACTTGTTTTATTACTCAAAATAAGATTACCTAGAAGTCCCTAGCTGCAGAAGCTTTATCATAAAAATTAGGGAGTCCAAAGAATAAGATGGATGGAAAGTGATTGACAAAAGAAATGCTCAGCAAAGTCAGCGTAGCTGAAGTTGTCCAAGAAGAGTCCGGTGACACTGGAATTGAAAACACTAAGAACAGACAGGTGCTACAGTTAAATAGCTTATGACTTTTTCTGGAGGTTTATACATACGTAAAGCCCCAGAGGAAAAAAATTCCTATATAGTCTGTCAGATTTATCTGGAGAGTTTTGCTAGAAGGAAAGCATCCTGAAAATAAAGGATCTTTCAAAACAAAAAGAGCAAGCAAGAGTGAAAAGAGGCTAGTTAAAACTAGAGTTGAGTGTCTTATGGAACTAGACCCATACATGTCCTTGAATATACCTTCAAGTAGTCTGCTTCATAACACTTAAATTTCCAGAGATTCCACCCCAAAATGAGTCTAGATTGAGAGGATTACAGTGAATTGAAATAGAATGACAAATTGTATCCTTTGACTATTCAAGTAATTGCTGAGCTATCCAAAACATTGTTTTTCCACTTAAGAGCATGGCAGACATGTGTAGATTCAAGAGTATCTATAAAACATCTTGTTCTAATACTCTGGTCAACTTAACTGCCTTTTTATTTTTAAACCTGGGCATGCTAACCCATAATACATGAGTAGTTTCCAGACTTCCATATAGTCTAGGGTTAAGAACCATTCGACAAGGAGAAAGTTTTGGAGCAAGCATCACATTATCTTTGTATTGAGCAGAGAATTATTACAGATGCAGGTTCTTCTAACTGGTAGCTAGGGAACTATGTGTGGATGTTTCATTTTTCCTAGCAGGTAGGACTTTAAAGTGAAGCTCCCTGCCCCCCGGATGAACTGAAAAGAAGAGTGAACATAAGTCAAGACAGACATTTGACAAAGCCAATGTTCGTGGCAGGTGAAAACAGTCTCAACCAACAGAAATAGCTCTTACCTTGGTCAAATACTCCTTCATGACCTGAATAAAGTAGGGCATGGCAAAGTCCATGATGTTGTGCCTCCATGCAGTTTCCAAGACAACATCTGGCCTTAGAAGGTCATAACAGGTGAAGAGACAAGCTCCAAAACATTCTCTCTTTTCTTCCTGCAAGAACCACTGCAGCAATTCTTCTGCTAACTCTGTATCTTTGGATTCTGAAGCATATTGCATTGCATCCTATAAAAAGGACAAGAGAACCTCTCATTAAAAAAAGTCACACCTAACACACTGGAGCAGGAACTGTGCTAGGCATACCAAGTTTGGTCAAAGCAGTAATGAGCCATTAAAAAAAAAAAAAAAAAAAACCTACACCCACCCAACCATACCACTTGATCTTGGGGATTTAGGCTTCCAAGATGCAAAACCAGCTTAAGTACATTATAGCACCACCACCAGAGGGGGTAGGATCACTGATATTAAAGTAAGCTGTGAACATCAGTCTGCATAGCTTTAATGTTACATTTTCCAGTCTGTCACCTTGTATAGTCTGTCTTTCTTGCAAAGTTCTACACTCTGTTTCCAGCGATTGTTGCCTTTAAAGAGATATGCAGCAATTCTTCTGAACTCAATCAGCTCGTGCTTCTCCAAACGCTGAGCAAGGGAGATGTTGTCAAAGTTGTCATAGGCATCTATAGATGTCCTAAGAGCCTGAATTGGAATAGAATTAGTCATTGAAACCTCAGTGCTTAAGTGCATTCCAGAAAGGGTCAATCAATTTATGTTTTAGATAACACCTGAGCTGTTTGCAGAGTTCCTTTGCTCAAACTTGAGTCGATTTTCAGATCTTAAGTAATCCTGCAGTCTTTGTTATTGCAGTTAGTGGATGCATAGTTATACCAGTTCATTATCTGTACCAATTAGCATGCATTAAAGAAAGGTGTTTTAAACAACAAGGGCACAAAATTTTAAAAAGCCTACCTGATAGTCTTCTTCTATAATGAAGAGATTATTCAGAGACTCATTCACTGATTTGTTGTTGTGGTTTTGAACTGAGCGCAAGTAGGGTTTAACAAGTGGAAGCTGTTTAGCCTTTAAGAGAAGAAGTTTTGACATGAGAATCCTGAATATAGCAGCATAGCACACTATAAGCTTGTAGATATATCTGCGACAAACATTCACTGTCATTTACTCAATTGGCGTCACAAACCTTTAAACGTAGCCAAATGCTTTATCTCCACTTGTAAAGTCTTTCATAATTATAGGAAAATAAAAACCAATTACCTTACTGAAGAAGTTTACAGCACGTGTATGATCCAGCCGGGGAGACAGCACCATCAGCAAATCATTGAGCAACAGGGGTTTAAATTCCAAATAAAACTGGATTGCTTTATAATACAGCTCCACATTGGCCACCTAGAGACAGCAGAGAGGATCATTTAATAGATCTTTACATACTTGTTCTATGGAGTTTATATATTTCTGCATGGGTTTTTCTGGTTCATTACCTCTAATGAAAATAAGATGCTTAAGTTACCTGAAACATGCCTACCAGCATTAAGAAATTTTGCTTTAGAGATTTCAGATTTGCTCAGTGTACTCTATTTTCTGTTATATTTGATTAAATATAAATCTTCAAAGGGTAATCCAATCAGTCATTTGTGGCATTGTAAGTCTACTTGGCATTTTACCATATATCCAGGGTCCCTGACATAAGCTTAACATAGTGATGTAGAGAAAAAAGTTATGCTGAAACTAGTAGTTTTTAAGCTAGGATAGTTTCTAATCTGGAGACCATTAGCTAGAACACAAATAAAACATGCAGAATGGTGTTGTCTTTAAAAGAGGCATTTCTCACAGGATCAGGCAGTACCTTGGTGATGATATCTTTGAATTGTCCTTCTTTCCATGCATCTGTTGGGTGATTCATCATTGTGATGATGGCATTATCGTACTCTTCATATTTATCATACAAGAACACCAGCTCTGCCCAAAGATGGGCTTGTTCTGCAGCTCTTAGCACCTGTACACAGAATTTAAGTGTTTAAATACAAATTTAATAGATCAAATAAATTAAGGCCATAAGGGGCCATTATGATAATCTAGTCTGACCTCCTGCGTAACAGGCTAGTGGTTTTCGACCTGTGGTCTGTCATCAATAGCTTTCAGCACTCTTTCAGCTTTGAAATCCATCACTTAACTTCAGAGCACTGATTTACTTTCATCCTGGTATTTCATTAGTGTTGAAGCTTAATTGACTAGGTGGTTTTATTATTAAGTGTGAAAATCTTGTAATTTTATTAAAATTTACTTTAGTTTCTTTTTATGCAACTAACTGTTCTACATGCTATCCAGAACGGCTTAAAGACACCTCACATAGTTTCAAGACTGTTACCTTGGGAATGTTGACTCTGGACCAGAATAGTTCCAAGTGCTCCCTCATCTTCTGGGGCTTGAATTTGGAGTAGAGAATTGCTAGCTCTGTAAACATTCCCATGTGGGCACGCTCAAGTCCCAGTGCTGCTTCCAACATAGTGATCAGCTCTTCAAAGTATCCACGATCCTTAAAAAAGACAGGTGCAGTTAAAGACCAGCTGTAGCAAGTTTGAAGCAAAGGTGATCCTGTAACACTGAGTTACAATAGCATCTGTGTAGGTATGTTGGTTGATGCTTTCAGTAGCATTAGAATCAGGAGTATCTAGTACATGTTCTCTTCATTACCTGGTAATAGTTGATGAGCTCTTCCAATTCATCTGCATGCACTACGATATGAAGTCCACACATCTGGGCTAGACGGAACTCTTTCCCATCAACACATGCAAAGCAAACCTGAAATTCAGGGGATAACAATAAAGTTTTGTCCCGTTTATGAAAAGCACAGCTCTATGCAATTGTATACTGAAGAGTCTTGTCAACATAGTGTTTCTTAAATCCTAATATACCTATCAGTGAGATCTCAGAGGCAACCTCCTTTGATATTTTACTGAGCTGAACTCTTAAAACAGGGTAATTTACCTCTTTCCATGTTCGAGTGCTGTTTGCTTTCCGAGCACCATCAACAGCTGCTTGGTATTCACCTAGGTGAACCAATGTGGATGCCAAACGGCCAAAGTTTGACACGTTGTTATACAATAGCTTAGCAGCATCGTACATCTTCTCATCATAGCAGCGATCACCAACCTAAGATTAAGTTGAAACATTAGCCTTCTAAACAAGCCACAAGTACCTATACTATAATATGAATAGAATTTATATATTAGTGACAAATGGATTTTATTTTAAGGAGATACTTCTCAAGTTAGATCCATCCCCAAGTCTGAGCAAGTTCTAGCCATTCGCTAGTCATGTCTAAAGCTATTAGACAAAAGTCAGCTCTGCCTCAAGTTATTTGTATTTTTTAGACTTCTTGAAGAAGAAGTCAATTACATTAAACCCAATAAATTCTTGGCAGGCCAAAGCTTGGCATTTTTGTTGGCTGAACCCCAAAATCCTATTACTATGACAGCTAGGGAACCAAGAGTAGAAACTCACTTGCTGTATGTGAGCATTATTAGGTCCATTTATGAATTCTTCCAGCTCAGCTAGACGATTTGTTTTAGCAAGAGCAAAAATGAGTTCTGTCTCCACATAGGACTCCCGCGCTTTTTTGCGTGCCATCTGTAAGTATTTCACCAGCTCTTCCCAGTTCCCTAGGTAAAGAAACTTCAAATTAAAAATGGTAACTTTTCATGATTGAATCACCTATAGTTTAAGAGAACAAACAGGACTGGAAGTTTGCTCTGTTAAGTTAGTTTTACAATGAATTTCTGCAGGTAGCAAACACCTTGGTCCTGGCTAAAGTAAAGATGATCTGAGTTAATTGTTTCCCCCTTGAAAACAGGAAACATTTAAAGCTCTATCAGTTAACTTGCATTTTACTTTACTATTATTAGAGTTGTTAAAAGCAGTTCTCACTGCACAGAATTCAGAAGCCTGGGGAAAATTTAACTCTGCAGCCAGAACAGCTGACCAGGAGAGGGCAGTAAAAACTGCAGAGCAGCTAGCAGTGATATATACTCATTTGATGATACTGTCAACCTGAGTTTTGACCTTTGATCATTTTAGTATTCTGAGATACAAGACATACACAAGATGGAACACATTTCTCTAGTTCAGCAGAATTTAGAGCTACCCATAATAGACTGTAGTGTCATTTAAATGACTAAAACGGCTGACATGCTTTGGTTAAACTTCAGGTATCTGAACATATGAGAACAGCACAGAAGATTCAGTTAGACTAGAAAAAACTGGAAATCCTACCGCTAGCATTAGCAGCTTGAACAACTTCCATGTAGGAGGAAGGATCATCTGCTTTAATGTAGGAGTCAATTGCTTCCTTTACCATCCCTTTCTGAAGCTGGGCTTTAGCAAGCTGACTCCACACAGCAGGCTCATTGCAGCGTTCAGCAAATTCATAGGCACGATCCAGGTTTCCAATGTGTTCAATCAATACCTGAGAAAATGATGCACGTCCGTCACCATCAGTACAGAAAGTTAATCTTAGGTTTCCAGACAACTAACGGTTGCACTCAACACATTAGTTTGTTTTTTTCTTTAGACCAGGGAGTAATCAAGTTTTTTTGTTGGTTCTTTGAGAGCCAGTCTCGCTAATGCTCAGCACGACTCTCCCAAGAACTGCTAACTTCTCTTCCACCTTCAAGAAGCTGAAGGGGCAAGCCTAAGAATGCACAAGTAGAATATGGCTAAAGTCTAAACTCAGCTGTGTAGCTCTGATTTCACCACTCAAGGCTTGTATAATCAAAGTTGAGACCAAATGTCAGTGGGGGCTGGGATGGAAAGAGGGGGGAAAAAACCACTAGATAAGCCAGGAAGCAATAGGAAGGTGACTGTCCTGTCATCTTTGGAAGGGGATGCTACTGCTGGTAGTCCACTTCAAAAAAGATGCACATCAGAGCCAGAAGCACACTCCACCATTCAGGCTTTTATGCTGTCTCAAGAGCTTAAAGATTTCCTAATTGGAGAATCAGACTAGAATTTATGATACCTGCACAGCTGAAGTGTTGACATCAAATTTCCTGAAGATGGCAAAAGCCTCCTCAAAAAGCTCATTACTGATAGCAATGTTAGCAATATCTGGAGCATCATAATTATCCAGACGGTTGATATATTCCATAACACGAGTACGATCAGCTTTAATAGCTGTGAGAATGAGGAGGTTTTGCAGGTTCCTAGTAAGAAATAGACAAGGCTATTAATGAGTGCTGAGTCAGTTATTTCACTGATTAAAATCACTGGCTATTGTTAGAGAGGTGAATACTGTATGAAACTCAAATCCAAGGACTTCACCATCCTAAACTCTCATCCCCAAACCAAAGAGTGAACCTAAAATTAAGGTTTACTCCCCAAAGCAGCTGGAATTTTACTGCAGCAAGCCCTAGCACAGAGCTAGATGGCTTCAGTGAAGTTTGTTGTAGCTTCCTATGTATGGCTTAGAACTTTTTACCCACCTGTGTTCACTGAACACAGAGTTATCAAGAACTATTTTCTCCAGCAGTTCAATGAGCTCATTGGGAAGATCAGCAGTCATGAAAGCTTTTACAGTAACAGACACTTCTTCGGGGTCCTGCGTCTCAGACAGTGCAGTCTGCACAACCTATAGATAGAAGAATCAAGCCATGGAGAAGCTATAGTCAGCAAGTTGCGAATATTTCACCTTCAATTATAGCTTGTTCCGTCATTATGTTACAAGTAGTAGGAAGTTTGAGGGAGACTATACCTGGTCAATAAGTGGTCTTCTGTAAGGATTGCTTTCCAGCAGTACACTCCCCCACAATTCAGGATCCTTACGGCGAACTAAGTAACGTGAGAGGCTCTTGAAGAGGGAGTTTTCATTGCATACCTAAAATGAGAAAAAAGGTAGATAAGTGAAGTCATCTGAAATTACTTAAAGCAAATTTTAATTTAATAGATTCATAGAAATCTAAGGATGGAAGGGACCTCAGAGGTCATCTAGTCCAGCCCCCTGCGCTAAGCCAGGGTGAAACATACACCGCTACCTCAATATAACGCAACCTGATATAACACAAATTTGGATATAACACAGTAAAGCAGTGCTCCGGGGGGGGCGGGGCAGGGCTGTGCACTCCGGTGGATCAAAGCAAGTTTGATATAACATGGTTTCACCTATAATGCAGTAAGATTTTTTTGGCTCCCGGGGACAGCATTATATCGAGGTAGAGGTGTACTTAGGAGACACTGACAAGCACTTTCTCAATCTCCAAATCTTGGGACTGGGGAGACCAACAAGTTAACTTCTAATTATGTGGTGTGAATTTGGCAGTAAGTAAAGCTCATTTCAAGATTTACACCAGAAATCTGAGGACTTTCCACAACACACTGTCACTGTGGTAATTCAAAGGAGTCTCACGGCTTTCAAATTTGGATCAGATCCTTGGAAGAGTTTCCTTTAGATGAAAAAGTAATCTGACTAACAGGGACATGCCTTTTTAAAAAAAAAAATTTTTTTTAAAGTTCATGGTGCTATATTTATGCCAGTTAATTCCCACTTGTAACTTTAGCTGCAAAAGCAGAAGTTTGTTGCAGTAATGCATAAAATCTCTTCAAGATCACTCAAGTAGTTTTATACTTTGTGGGTGATTCCACCCCATTTTCCTGAACTCACTGGATATACGCACATTAATAAGCTCCAAGTCGCACTGCCCACGCTCATAAGCCACACATGCCAAATGAGGGTCTCTCTTCTCACAGTACTTCCCCACAACACGGCTGTCATAGTAGGGATTCTCACGCAGAAATCTTTCTGGGTTGTTGTTGCTGTCTATGTAGATTTTGGCCAGTGCATTATGAGTAGCAGGTTCCTCACAACCCTCATGAATTCTTGCTTCTAACCATGGAAGTAGCAATTTTAGCCTAGAACAAATATATTAGTTTTATTAACAAGCCTGCAGGATCTACCAACCCAGAGACCTCCCCAGTTTCTTCCTGAAGGCATTACACACAATGGTAGGAGGATGAGTATTTATCTCTAGTTTTCTTTATTGAAAGCTATCAAGTTCGTTGAATGCCAAAAACCAAAGCCACTTCCATTAAGTTAATTGCAATGCCATCAAAGCATCCAGATGTACCTCAAGAGTCTACAATTAAAGATTATCTATTTTTCCATTAGCTCACCCAGTGTCCCATACAGGACACTACTGGAAGCTAAGGGAGAAACTTGTCACAAGGCTATAATTTGTCTTTTATAATTTAAATCACTGTAAGTGCAGTAGCCTAATGAAGGTCTAAACCCTTTCCCCCTTTTCAGATAGTTTGTTAGGCCCTAGACTTTAACCAATCAGAAATTGATAAAGTTTATTCTGAGGGAACAGAAACATTAGCTCTAATTCAAAACCATGTACAGAGATTGTTATTTGTGGAGTTGGATACCTGTTTCTTTTTTCTACTTCTGCAACAAGCTCATCAGTGGAGAATTGACCTCTCACAACAAGAATCAAGTTCTTTATCACATCTTCAGAGCAATCCACATCAAGCAATCCCCCGATGACAACAGGCAGACGGCTTGGATTCACCTAGGGCAACAAGAACACTTTACTAAAGTGACAAATTGGAGTACCAAACCATGGAGGTATTGCATCTTCCTTCCCTGAGAATCCATTTATATGTATGAGAATTGCTAGAATATTGTTCAACTTCAAGTGGGCCTGCTCCATTTTCCCTGCCTGGACTCAGACAAGCTCCTGAAGACTATGACCGGTTGAGAAATCCATAGTATCTGCCTCAATCATGTGAAGATTGGCAAGAACTTACAACTTCCTCAGACTTCAGCAACAGGGCTAAGTATGTGAACTATGTAATGTGCTATTCTCATTCTTATGGGGGAAAGAAAAGTGTTTTAGGCTATTGTGGTATTCCCCTCAAATGCAGCAGCTATATTAGCTTTCATGGAGGGGGAATGGTTTGTTGTACAAACAGAAGGAATTAATAATGAAGAGTCAAGTCAGAATATTTTGGAGGTTGAACCCTCCTTCCCAGAAAAGGGTCTGTTTTCAATATTAAGGTGGCCAGAAGCAGAACCAATTTATCACATAGGAGATAAAGATAATACAGCTATTTGTTGAGAGCACAAAGGAAGTTACATGGTTAACATCCTCTAAGTCTGATAGCAAACTTGGAAGTGGATTTGTTTGAAGTGATTTAGATTATGAATTTTGTGGTGTTGGTATTGCATGCATTTGTAGCCATGACAGTTCTTGCGAAAAGAAACTGGATGAGACCATATCAAAAGCTTCTGTCCAAATGGCTTAAGTCCCTCTGGACATTTGGCTCTTACCTTCTGTACATAAATCTCAATATATTTTTGGAGGTTATTTCTATACAAGTACAGCACAAGGTCATGGACAAAGTCAAAGCGATCACATACAATGATCAGTGGTAACTGGTCAGTCAGTTTTGCTTCCTGCAAAGAGGGGGGGAGAAAAAAAGAGAAGAACAGAGCTGAGTTACTACATTAAAACTGGAGAGAGTTAATAAATGAGGCAAGTCTGAGGAGACCAGTCTGATCAGAGATATTTAAAAACAGTAAACTCTCAGCGGTTTTGGTTTCCTAAACTAATTTACCTGACAGCATGTTACTATTGTTCCCAGTTCATGCACATATAGTGAATTGTCAAGGTTTACACCTGTTTATAATACCTAGAGCAAAAAACCACCTGAAATTTCACTCACTGGTCCTTGACACACCCACATCTACAAAACAGCTTTACAACACAGGACAACGAGTATTACAAACCTAAGCTATACTTCAGCATTTGTGAACTGCCACTGGTGTTCAGCGTGCAGGATTCACACTCTGGGATCGCAATAGGAGTCTAAACCATTTTAAGGATATAGTCTCAGTCATGTGAGAGACAACCAGATATGCATGATTTGAGCTCCTGTTTCTCACCTCACACCTTAATCTGAAGAATCTCTGGTATCCAAGGAAACCACTGTTTGAGTTTAACTAGGATACCTGTGCAGAGTCACATCTATCTTAAGAACCTATCCAACTGCTGCATTGTTGAATCATTGACTTGTGACTGCAGAGGTCAAAATAAAATAAAATGAATAAGAGCGTGCATCAGTAGCCTGCATGTCCAGAGACCTTTGGGAATGAATGCCCCAAAATTATCTGGCAAAAGGTCTAATTAAGCTAGAGTGGGAGCCAAATACTGTACATTTAGAGTACCCTGAAGAATCAACCTTGTCAGACCCAGCTACTGAAAGTGGTTTAACATGCACATCCCAGAATGTAATTCTACATACAAACTGACACTGAAGGAGTTAACAGATGGGGAGACCTAATCTTGGGGGCGGGGGGAAGGATTTACCTGGTACATGTCCTGCACATTCCACAGACACAAGGAACAGCACAAAAAATAATAGCTTCCATCAGGAATTTGTTGACACAGTAACCATTCATTGAGGATAATTTGTTGTCAATAGAAAGACCTGCTGAGTTATATACACAAAAACCTTCCCCCAATAGCAGCAACATTTTTCTCTTAAAGTTTATTTTCTGGGACATCAATCAGTTTTTCTGCACAACAGATGTGAGAAGTGTTAAGTAGCAATAGGTGTATTATGCTAATAGATTTTGCTGTCACACACCACTAAATGGCTATACAACCAGGACAAAATGTGAAGGCAGGAAATGTTCCCAGATAAAGGCTGATTCTCTGGCAAGTCTGTTTAGAAACAACCTTAGCTAGTCGTATGGACTGACATGGCTATAGACAGTGTAACAATGAAAATCAGTAGCCAGTTGGCAACTTCATACATGGTATCTTTCCATCCTCAAAGCTGAAGATTTGCTCTACTGATTTCAGGTTATGGATACCACTAATTCTCTAATAGTTACTTTCACAGAACGGCTATCCTGTAGTAGTAAGAAACTGAAGTGGGATTGGAGATTACAGCATTTATTAGTGTGAAAAGAGAGAGACTGAACTTTTTCCACTCATAGCTCATGTAATTAAATTAAGCTGGCATCATATGTTCTAGTTAAGACTGTTTATTCAATGTGTCCACCTCTAAGATGCTAGGGAACACAGACTGGCTCAGCAGTATCCTCCAATACAGATAATATCTGCTAACTTATGGATGCACATGCAGCCTGAGGAACGGCATTCATCTTTCCTATATTACAGAAGGTCTCCATATTAGAAACAGATTAAGAACTCTGTTTTGGACTTTGTGCAATCCAGAGTGTCTGTTCAAGATATCTACTCCCATTAGGGTACACCACTAAGTAACAAGCAATCCAGCTGCAAAATAGAAAATACTGTAGTGCTAGTCAGACTCTTTACCTTGAGGAAGTTTTTAACACGTTCTGGATCATAGCAGTTGCTTTCTCTGCAGATTCTTTCCACTTCTTTAATTTGCCCTGTTTTGCATGCAGCTTGGATATATTTGAAGTGAACATCTGGGTCCTGGCTGAAGTTTACAATTGAGCCCAAGAAATAAAATAGACCTTAAGGGAAACAAAAGACTCCATATTAATGGTCTTCATATCAAATAAAAATCATGTTGATTATGCGATACAGTTTGCTCAAAGGACTTCTCTTAAGTCTCAGACTGCAGCAGAGTAGCCATGGGATGGCCAAGTAGACATATTTGAACTGGAGAAGCTAAACAGTGAATGGAACACCACACACAGAAGTGGAATTGTAGCTGAAGTGCAGTACTGTAATCTCTTCAGTGACAGAGAAAGCATGCACAGAAGATAGTTTATCAGGCTCTTTGGAGCAATGCAAGCAATAGCAAAGCCACAAATCCCTCTCCCTAGGGCATAGGTTACACAAGTCCATCTGCTCCAGGCAAGTAACTGAAGATTTATAAAAAGTAACAAAGTCTGTGGCACCTAAGGGTACGTCTATACTTATGCGCTGGTTTGGCAGCAGGCAATTGAACTTCTGGGTTCGATTTATCGCATCTTGTCTGGACGCAATAAATTGAACCCAGAAGTGCTCGCCGTCGACTCCGGTAATCCTGCTCAGCGAGAGGAGTACGCGGAGTCGACGGGGGAGCCTGCCTGCTGCGTCTGGACCGCGGTAAGTTTGAACTAAGGTACGTCGACTTCAGCTACGTTATTCACGTAGCTGAAGTTGCGTACCTTAGTTCGAATTGGGGGGTTAGTGTAGACCAGGCCTCATAGACTAACAGATGTATTGGAGCATAAGCTTTCGTGGGTGAATACCCACTTTGTCAGACGCATTATTTATAGTCCAGTCTGGTCAGGAAGAGTCACTCCTTCCTTCACTTTGGTCTGTCATTGGTCCTCTACACTCAAGCTGTAGCTGAACCATGGTCCAAGCATGCCAACTGAAACAGCCATTCACTTCCATTTCTAATTTCCCCATGTGGTTGAGGATGGAATACATGGCATACTTTGGAAAAGTATTAAGCAGCTCTGCTTCCAAGATGCTCCCTGGTAGGTACACATTTATAAGTGTGCAATATTCATCTAGCTCAGTTTTGCCATGTATCTAATGTCTCTTGCACAAAGTTTGATCCTGCTATGCAAACAGTTAACACTCCTTACTTGACTGCCCTCAAATGCAGTGTAAAACAGAGCGGTGATAGCTACTACAGGCCACACAAAGATAGGATTAAGGTCAAGTGTTACTTAACAATTACATGTGTAAAGCAACTGCTGTGTCAGATAAACACTTGAACAAGCATTTTTCTGAAGTCCCACTGAAATAAATGGCCAAAAGGCCAATGCTTGATAGTGAGTTTTTGGCAATGCTGTTTATTTACAGGCTTTTTATACAGAAAGCAGCTTTGAAAGGGAACCCTGTTCACCTATATGGCAAAGGCAAGATGTTCCCTTATACAAGGAAAGGCAGAAAAGCTTTCCAAGGGAAAATGTCTCCATCTATTCCTATCCCAACTTCAGATCCCAATAGTCCATTGGGAGTTGGAACAGGCCAACATGCCAATCAAAATCTGCAGTACCACCTAAGCCATTTAGGATATTTTTTCCCCCTGTATAGATGCTGAAAGTGGATAAAGTTCAGTCACAAAGGGCTGAAAAATAAATTGGGAATGGCTAAACCAACCAACAAGAGGGTGAGTGTAGAGGAGATACAAGTATACAGAACTAAGCTCTAAATAGGAGTAGCCACCAGCAGAGACAGTTCAGAAAAGCATAAAAAAGGTAGGAGAGCTGGCAGCTACTTCTCAAGTATACAAGTTTGATGCAGAGACACACGTTGCCCTTGTCCCCATGGAGATCCTTTTACCAGTCCCTGTTCTAAAGGCCTCCACCAAGAATCTACCTAACTTAATAAAGTTTACCCGAGAAGTTTCGTGGCAGGAGTGCAACTGGACAGTGAAGTAGTCAAAATGGCAGATTTAGTCCAACTTCTCAAACTGTTGCTTTTGGAGGGTCAGACAAGCCCTACAATGTGAAACTTTCTAATGTCTATCAGGTTGCCAAATGGACTCAACACTCCTATACACACTAGCATACAGACTATTACATCTGCAATATAATAGATCTTTATGTTTAAGAAAGTGAAGTAATGCTTAACAAAGTATTCCTATTGCATCTTACCTTCAAAGCTCTTAAAAGACTCAAACAGCTCAATAAGTGACTGTGTTGACAGTTGTTCATGGTATTTTGAAGCTACCTGAACACAAATCTGCAGGTTTTGACGAATGTTAGCAGAAAGCATGGCACGCAGACACTCCAGAGAGTCTTCTACTGATAGGGAGCCAAAATAATTCACCAGCCACTAGAGAGATAGAAAGATCATTACAAAGATTCTCCATATAAAATATTAAGTACCAATTTTAAAGCTACATAAATATTGCAATTTGAAAGATAATTTTAAGATCCTGAAAGGTAAGCTAGCCAAAGCTATATAAGATTTTGGATTCTGTACCTCAGGGTTGAGAAGATGAGTGTGAACTACTGCACGCTTGATATCATACAAGTCAGTGAAGTGTTCTAATGCTCTCTGCAGCAGGCCAGCTTTCTCACACAGCTGTGCAATGTGAGCCCGGTCATAGTGAGTAAACATCTGGTTTCCCAAGATAGCATCTGCAACCTATAAAACGACAGTTAGAACAAGACTGGGTTTATTCTAGTTCTGGAGTTTGTACATTAGATTCTGCATATGACGCATCAGGAAAACAACTTACTACCCCAAATCAGAATGAAGTCTTGAACTAAACTACAGAAGATCCTATAACTATTTTAAAGAGGTCACTTAGGATACTAGAATTAGAGCCAGGGTTGTTTATAGGGTTCTAGGCATGAACTTTCGAGACAGGTCCAGATTTTTTTGGGAGTGCGGGGGACAAAAAGTTGTTGGCTTAACTTGATATTTAATATTATACCACAGTATAAACAGGGAAGTTGTTAGACCTGGAATATGTAGATCCTAGCTACAGAATAGGGAACGAAAACCCCCTTTTGAAATAATTAGATACTATTTTCATGGAGTTTAAAATGTAACTTTGTCTAGAACTAGTCAGCCATTAAGCTAAAAGTGGAAACCCAGAAGCTACTATAATGTCTTCTAACATTTTTCATACCTATGCTGATGGAAGTTTGGCTACAAGATACAAAAACCTGTTCAACTTTCAGTTTGAGGACATCTATAGGACATACCTGAGGTGCATGCATGAGGTTCATCTCAAGTAAACGTGTTTGCAGGGGACCCTCAGAAGGGCGGTTATTCTTCAGTGCATCCAGCAAGAAGGCAGTACACTGCTGAATTAGGTTGTACTCCATAAAAACATCCACAATCTGGGGGGGGAAAAGTGTACTTTTTGGAACTGCAGTACTAGTTTAAGTGAAAATGTTCCATTTCAAGAAGTGAACAAGTTTACTTCTAAATATGAAAGTTTAGATGCAGTCATGAGATCTAGCTTATTTTACTAGTATTATCCCAGTCAATGGAAGCACTTGACTTGTGTTCTTGTAAGTACGTAGGATAGCTGAACTTTCTCGTCCTCATGAGGAGGCAAACAGCTTATGCTTGAAACCTCACAAGGCAGAGCCAGGTACCCGAGTTATCACTTCCTTGGAAACACTGCTGAAACAAGCTTAGTTTACTTATTTAATTTAAATTGTTTTTCAATGTTAGAAAATTTAATTTTGAAAAGCCACATCTTCAGGAGGCAATTTAATACCCTTTTTCCACAGGCAACTTTAAGTGGTAGGCATGAATCCCAACTCATTTGCTTAACAGTCTTAAGATTTTCAAGATATTTAAAGTTATTACTTGTGTGATATCCGCAAGGGGTTCTTCATCCTGAACTAGCATTTGAGCAAACTGCTGTCCTTGGTCAGGGCTGATTCGCATTACATTCCTCAGCAGGAAAATCCAGTCTGGAGTATATCCAACCTGTAAAAAGTAGCCACAATAGAGAGTTAGTGCTTCAAGAGAAGCTAAATAAAGTCTCAGATACAGAACCAAGAAGCAGCTACATGAAAGCATCAGTTCTTATCCAAATGAGTGCAGATTCTTCATTTATATCTCAAAGCACTTTTCTGATCTGTGTGGGGAATGTAAAAAAGCTACATGGGTAGACAAGCATGGAGATATTACCCAAGATCAGTCAGTGGCTCAATCAAGATTTTAACTCGAGTGCCACACACCCCCTTTTAAGTAGGCCAAAGTGTAAGTTTTCAGCTAATTAAAATGATAGTCTTGAATGCAATATTCATATGTAGCTAAATGTTCTGGAAAAATAGGTATCCTATGAGATTAAACAATTATATCATAGTGGCACAGTTTTTAAAAAACCAATGTGGCTAATTTAGCATATTTCAGAAGTTTTGCTTTAAGTAGTCTGTTTCTTAAACAGAAGTAGTTTCCCTAATTTGTGCTCCTGAATTCAATAAGGTTTACAGTTTCAACTGCAAATGTTATCTATATGTAGTTAGCACAGCCTCACCTTCTTAGCATATAGAACAATCTTCTGGACTTGTCCTGTTTCAGCAAAACATTGAATGACCTTGTTAGGAACATTAGCTCTTAGATAGACACTAAGTGCCAATGTAGGGTCCACAGACTTCACTAGATCTCCCAATTCCTCTGAACACTCCAACTGTTTAGAAAGAATATAGTTAAAAATAACATTTTAATAAATGTAGACTCAAAGTTAGATCTACATATTCTAGGTAGAAAGAGCATTCATGGTACAATGCTGGGATAACAATCTTCATATATACATATAGCAGGTTGAAAAGATGTCAAAGTATTTTCTAGTAACTGTGGACTTAACAGTCTAAGTTGCTTTATGAAAAATGCATCCTAGTTGGTCATTGTTCATGGGCCAAAGTTTTAGCATTACAAAAATATTTCAGGTAGTGGTGGCAGCAATACAATGGGCTACATTCCTTAAATCTCAACCTACGATAAGATTAAGGGACACTTGTTTATCCTTGTTTTATTACTTCAGCATAAACTGGATCATTTTTCAGTTTGCCTTTGTTTGGATTTTATTCCCTCTATCCTCCAGGTTTGGTTAACACCACCTTAAGTGAGATTTACATAAAAATCCCAGTTTGATAGAGTCAGACTAGAGTCCACTGGCAACAATCCAGTAGTCTGTATTAAAATTCTTGTTCTGGTTGTTCTAAATTGGGGCAAGAGTGTACTTGTTCAGCATTGTGAGAAGGACTGGCTTACATCATTAGCTAGTGTCATCTCCCTCCAGCTAATTAAGGAGTGGCTGGGGAGGGGAGGGGAGAAGGTGTCCCTGCCCACAGCACAGGATGAGTCACAGTAAGCATGACAAGGGCCTTGAATAATAATAAAAAAAAAAAAAAAAAAAAAAAAAAAAAAAAAAAAAAAAAAAAAAAAGAGTCTCAGAAATAGGGAAGATAGAAGTCTCTGAAGGGACACTCCTAACAAATGATATTCTTCGCACATACAGTGCTGAGTCAAGGCGGGAGTGTGTCTTGGGAAGTAGGAACTGTTGTCAGTGGGTAGTAGATTAATGTAAAAGCATCACGGAGATGTATTGTTTACACTGAAACACTTGCTATGTCTATATCCTATATTCAAGGAGAAAAATGGTGATTCCACTACAAGACATCTCTCTCAAAGATGGCAATGCACATAAGTCACATTACTGATTTTTGTGCAGGATACAGGTCTTAGTCCTTGCAGTGGCCATGACATGGCTGCTACTAGTAGAGATTACCCCAACTTATTTAAAAAAAAAAAAAACAAAAAAAAAACAAAAAAAAAAAAAACCACACACACATGCACTGCAGCTTTACCTTATCCTCTTTTAACCATTTCTCCAGAAGCTGTTTGCGTCCCTGCTGAAGCACTGGCCTGCAGAGTTCCAAGGATTCATATTTGTTCAGCTGACCTTGGTCTAGTAGAATTCCAAAGTACTGGAGCAAGGGAGAAGTCTGACCCGGCTGTGCTTGAACGCTCTGGAACCGGCGTATGGTGTCTGGAGTACGCAGGATTCCCTTAAAAAGGTTAGAGGATGCATTTTATTCACCAGCTCCATTACTGAGTGACTTTTTAAATTAGTTTTCAGTACTGTATGTTGTCTGATCAGACAATTCTTGGCATATATAAGAACTATTTCTTCACCTGCTCTGGTTAGCAGCTACACTAACAAGAGTGGCATTTTCTCCTGTAGCTTAACTCTTCAGTTGTGACACTGTTTGTGTATGCTCTGGTACCAGCCCAGAACTGGCATAAGATACATTAGAGATAAAGTTTCAGCCTTAGTTTGAGACAGTTCTGCACACATCCCTTTAACATCTAGTTAGAAATTTATTATCTTGATAACTAGGACAGTAAAAAGAACACCTCAAGTTCTAGAAGCAATGCAGCTGTTCGGTATGCATGGCAAGCACTATTGGACTCCAGAGGAACGAACACCACTGGAGAGGTAGTTAAAAAAAAAAAAAAAAAGGAGTCCAAACAGCTACTGTCATGAGGAGCCTTCAGCCTTTGACTTTTCAGATTTCATGTGGACTCTGGATATTCTCTTTGCTGCTGGTTTTCTCCCTTATCCTATCTTTAACACTCTAAAGCTTCAGATGCCCAAGCTCAATCTCATTTTACACCCAGGCTCCTCTTACTCCCATAATCCTTTTCTTTAAACCCAACTAGTGCCCCTCTAATCCTGCAAGATTTGTTTTTAAATAAAAAACTTTGTAATCAATATCAACTTTGATCCAGATTACTATGCTTGTCCTGTACTATTCTCCCCACCTATCTTTGTTCCTTCAATTTAGTCTGGCTGAAGGCCTGACTTTTTATATTTGTGTCCACTGCTGCAGTATGAACAGATCCACTGAAGAGGTCTGTCCTAGCAAATTGCTTTGGTGAACGCACCTGTTCAAGCCATTTCAGTAGTGCTACTTCCAAGAGCAAAATGTGGATCCTGCTAACACTTACCCATGTGAGTAGTCACTGACTTCAGTGCACATCTCAGATGAAGACCTAACCTTGCAAAGGTTAAGAACATGCTTAACTGTACATTTCCAGCTTTGATAAACATCTGTTCAGCAACACTTTATACCTTTGGTGCATTTGCCGCCACTTTTGCTGCCTCCGAGTAGTTTCCCTGGGCAAACAGTGCATTGAATTTTCGGGCAAAGAGTTCCTCAGCTCCTGCCAGATTGTTGCGGACAGCCATTCGCAAAGCCAGGTCAGGATTTTGCAGCACATTAGTGATGTAAGGAATTATGTTCTCTTCCTCTACGCATACTGAGAGCACCTGAATTGGATTTAGAGGAAAAAAGGGACATATTTACAATCAGTGCATCTTCAGGCTGCAATTAAGGTAAGGTATACCAGCTGCTCAGAGTAGATGCATTCTGCAAGCATTTTCAATAGTGCCACAACAAAAAAAGTAATTGTTTAGAGTGAAGGTAGGAGTAAGCAGAGGAATATTTAGGCTGAATATCAGGAAGCGTTTACCACTGCGGTAAGCTATTTCTGCAGGACAAGCTCTGAAGTCCAAGCCCCATTTCTTGGTCCTACCAGTTGACTTCGACAGCACCATGGAACAATTCCTTCACTGACAAAAGGGATGGGCACTAAGTTACCCAATAGGTCCCTACCATCTCATTTCATTAATTTTTTTTTTTATTCCCAAAAGAATTCTAGAGAGTAACACACGTGAATTAGGGTTTAATAACTTTCCAAAAGTTTAACTGAGTTGTCTCCTGAAATTGCAAGGTTGAATATGCTGGTTGCCTGCAATGTCAATTTAAGATGTTTCCCTATCCAAACATTAAGATCTAGGGTTTCCAGACAGAGCCTACTGTTCAGAACCCATAGTTTGCTTTATGCATAGCACTGAAATACTGCAGAATTACTGCTTAGTTAGCAAGTCTCTCCTTCCAAAATTCTATTGCTATTAGATGCTATAAGAAACCCTTAAGGGAATGTCCTCAGTCTTCATCCACAAGAGTTTAGAAGCTAGCCCACCCCATATATTACTCCAATTAAGATAGTTCTGCAAATATAAAAAAGTGTGGAGGGGAAGGAGACCTCAAATTCTCCATCACGTGTCTTTGCCAGAATGATTAGTTGAGTCTCTGAAGAGACTCAGACTGCTTCTATTCATCTGCAAGATAACCAGACATACTGTCTATTCCTTTCAAGGGTTCAGAAAGCCACCTAAAACAGTATTCCTAGCATAAAAGTCTGAAAAAAAATTAAACCTATATCTAGGGCTGCAAAGACCACCACTATGGCACAAAACCAAAATCAGTATCAATTTTACTTCTTACATGTAGAAATGTTCTTCAGCATCTGCATTCTATACCTAACCCTAACTGGAAATAGTGACACTAATAGTTACAGATGTACAGAGACTAGATTTTCCTAGTTACACAGATACAAGCTCTTCCCATTCACTAGAAAGCACTCTCCATCTAGCACTGCAGATCATGTGATAGTATGTACAAGGACAGAGCAATTTGGGATTCAGACATTGTAATGGCCAAAGTTCCCCCAGTCATTGCTTCCAGGAGAATTTTTCTAGTAGTATTTTACGGAAAGATTAGACAATCTGAGGGAGAAATTATGAATACTAAGTAGGATTGTGGGATTAAACAGATTCTCAAGTAATTCTACAAACCCTGATATCAAGTTTGAGGAATTCTCTGATATCCTATTCTACCATGTTTATTGCCTTATGTTTAAACAGTGAGTTCTTAAGTTTCTGCATTTTAGTGCCATATAGCAGGCATGCAGCACTAACTACCCTTTTGAACTGAAAGAATTTATGCAAGTTTTTCCCCCAAAGAGCCTGATCTACAGCAGAGAAATTCCTTGTTTTGTGGTAAGATTTTACCACCTTTATAGAAGATCTGGACTCTCAAGGACAGCACTGGCAGCAGCTCATGTTAACTATTGACACAGGTTACCTTTCTACTTTAAATATTGAATTACACTTGTTTAAAAAAAAAAAAAAAGTTCAGCTAGGTGGAATGAAGGGATTCTTATACCAGCAAGAGGCCTTTCCACACAACAGAAGTTATGCACAAGTTAGACAAAATTTCTATACAGGTAAACTCAAGTCTATTTTAATAGACAATTCTTCCCAATTAAGACATTACAACTATTTTCTGCCTTTCCTGTTTTATGCACCAGAACTTAAGATTTGAGCCACCAATGATCACTGTTCAGGCATCATAATTCCACCCCTTTTCATAAAAGGGGTGCAGATTTCTGCACTGTGACACCACTATGAACTTTAACTCTTGCCCACCCCCACCTACCAAAAAGGTATGCTGCTAGAGGCAGATTTAGACACGATAATGAAAAGTAGAGCACTTGAATATCAGTAATGTTAAACATGGTCCCAAAAACAAAAACTACACCCCTCTCCACACACAACCTGATGCTAGTCAAACATTCATGAACTCTGATCAGTTATCACCTAGTATCTCATTTAGAGGCCAGCCTGTAAACTGTTCCATGAAGGAGAGAGGCACTTTCACTTCAAATGACTAAGTCAGTATACACATTGCAAGTTTCTCCTAGAAGACTGAGTGTTTGAACAGAAATGTGAAGAGGATACTTGTGAGGCATCATGACTATCACTTGTTCCCATTCCCCTCCCACTCTAGTCTTGCTGGAACAGCCTAGCCAAGTGCTCTAGGAACAGAATTTCCTTACTTGTCCCTTTCTGTTAACTCCTATAATTCCAGCGGTTGCTTCATGAGGTGCAGTGACAAATATGGTTTCTCCACTGATTCTATTCATGTAGATGCAGGTGCCAGTTTCAAGGTCATACAAATGGATGTAACCGTATTTTGTTATCAGAAACACCACATCATGTTTTTCACTAATCTGCAAGACAAGAGTAAGGTTGAATAATCAGTGTATTTAAAACCTTGCTTTAAAGTCAAATTTGTTGTAATGTTACAATGGTTAGCATGAAGGAGCACAATTGTTTTGATTGCACAAAGTGATTGTATGGTTTCTTACTGAATTGTGCTTGAGTGAGTTTGTGCACACTTGACAGCATAGTAGAATATCTAATTTATCATATTGTCATTTGGGCTTACATACACCAAAATAGCTGGATACTTGTTCTATAAAGGGGAAAGGATAATCAGCAATTAAAAACTTACAAAGTTTAAGGCTTCGGGGGGGGGGGGGGGGAAAAGACTTAAAGTATAAACTCTGCTGAGCTAAATTTATTGGATTTTAGGACATGTATTTTTCTTTGCAAAACCTCAGATTCTGTAGCTGCACAGGAGTGTCTATATATTTATCATCCTGCTATATTACCATATCCCCGAGTCTCAATCTCATATCCTTCCATCTTGGTCTTGGACATCTACCATACCTGCATTGCTACAGGAAAGTCATTCTGTGCTTCAGGAGGAAAGAAGACATCCACTGCTTTCTTGGGAAATGGTTGGTTCCCTGTTGGTGGTGTGCCAACTTCAATGATATGCAACTGTACAACAGATGAGATTGGTTGATTAATCCTATCTATTTCCTGAAATATTGCATAGCTACATGGTTGCTCAAATTCACTGGGCACTGTAGTCAGATTAGAAAGTGGTAACAGACGTAAGTGCTTTGTTTGTGGCCACATGAGCCTCATTATCAAGCTTACACAGAATTCAGATTGTGTGAGCAAGAATGCTATGTTGAGTCACCTGATCTTACTGTAAGGAAAAGCTTCTGTGATCTAGCTACTTCACAGACCACATTAAGCCACAGGTCTTCCCATATACATGAGGCCATCAGAAGTTCCTCCATCACTCTGGGTGAAACTGTCTTCCCAATATTGCTATGAAAAGCCATTATTAGCTACTCAGTTGTGTTGCCATTTAACTGTTAGCTTGTGTATTTCTACACATACCTCCAATCTGACAGCATTCCACACAGAAATTCAAGTAGTTGATAAAATACACAAACATGCAGCTTATTATCATTGTCAGCCAGAAGCCAAACATTCAGACAAGTTTTCTTTTCCACTTTATTCTGTTCCAGTCATGAACTCTCATTTGCTATTCCAAATAGTTTTGAGAACCCAAGTTTGGCTCCTAATGGAATCCTCTGAAGTTAAGAATTAAAAGTGCACACTTTCTAGTATCAGGAGGATAAGTAGGAAGAGCTCTGCCATCTAAAAAAGTTTGAGGTCCATTTCAAAGTCAAGCACCAGAACTTTTACCTTATCTCAGTTCAAATTTTGGGTACTTGGACATCTGAACAAGTCATATCACTAAAGTTTTTCATGTCCCCCAGTATATAGGTTTATTCATTAATAACCCATTTGGAGACTCATCTGCAATTACCCAAGGGTTCTGGTAGGGATTCTGCTAGGAGCAGTGTTTTAAGATTTACGCATGTGCATATAAAAAGGTATTTGAGGCTAGAGATCACTTAAAGCCACAAGATTCCTACATAAAGCAAGTACTTCCTTCCAAAACAGAGGAGAAAAGGCAAACACTAAAACTCAGTGAAAGTATATAGATGTATGCACTATATAGTCTAACCTCTCTAGGGTTGCTTTTTGAAATCCCGTTTACTCCCAGGCTAAATATTCTAAAGCAAAATGAGGTAGATAGCATCCAGAATCAGATCTTACCTTGCCTCCAGCTTGACCTCTTACTGCAAAACAGAAGAGAGTAGATTCTTCAGCATTACCTTCCATCTTGAACTGAGCAAAACTAGCTGCATGCCCCTCAATAGGCTGGGACACTTTTCTATCTACAGAATAAAGCTGCATGGCTCCCACAACACGATTTTGCTAAACAAAACGTAAAGAGAAGTTAGTGACAAAGTATTCCCCCCCTCACAATACTACCTTAAGTACTGGCAGATTGTAGTGTGAAAAACAAAGTCATCTTGTTTAGCTTGAGTTCTTAAGTCAGCATCTTGATTCTGTAAACTGGTTAATTGTTTGCTAATCAGATTTGAGTTGTACAGTAAATCCATTGCATTAGAACGATGACAGATACAAAACTGAAATGGCCAGCTAAAACATTGGATGTAGAAGAAAAATATAGTCTCCAAATAAAGTTTGTTCAGAGTTAAATTGAGACTTGGGGTACCTTAAGACGGTCTTTGGCCTTAGCATAGAATTTGTTGTATCTAGAATCAACTATTCGTTGTCTTTGTAACAAGATAGAGGAATCAGAATATCATTACACACTGAGGGAAGTTATGCAGCTTACAAAAAAGGGTGTCAGTCAAGTTTTGGCCTTCCAGACTGGTGTCATCAATAACTATTAAGTACCTGTGCAGATATGCCAGTCAGAAGTAACCATTTCTGCTTAGCATCTGTACGATAGTTGATGATCTGGCAGCCTGCAAGACTAGAGTGTCGGTCAAACATTTTCACAGGCTGAGATTCTCCCTCCATGCTCCAGTGGTAGACTGCATTGTCAGTTACAAGAGCAACAGTATTCAGCGAAATCCATTTCCAGAAGGTAACGTCATCAGTCATAGTATGAGCCTTCATTTTACTCTTCATCTCAATGTTAAAGATTTGAAGTGTTTTCCCAGCTAAAAAACAAGTTCAATTCAATAAGCTGAGTTAGCAGTTCTCTCCTTCAAATACCATGATAGCTGCACTATGAAGTTAGACTTAGCATCTAGCCTTCCTCTTAGGAGGATGCCATAATGTACTGCACTTGCCTATGACATTCATAGTGATCAGCTAAGCTATTAGCCAGACATTTCTAAAGCTATGTTATTACTGCACATGGCTGTACAAAAAAACCCTGACCTCTCAATTGGCTGTTGCTTAACCAATTTTGAACAGATGGTGGAAACAGCTTTTTAATTAAGTGACAAAGCCTCTGAACAATTTCAGTTTTAGGAAACCAAATTTTTAAATGTACATATTTAGGAACACATTCAGTTGAATGGCTCTTGAAAGTATAAAGGTACACTAAACTGGTTAGGTGTCAAAAACAAAAAAATCTGTCCACATCTGTTTCAAGTATAATAAACCACAAGGATGGAAGGGTCAAAAAGTGGGCTCTGTCAGGTTTGTTTGTAATTCTGTTTCATTAACCAAAACACTTATAAGTTGGTAAGCTAACAGGTTAACAAAACAAAGGATCTTTGGCTGCAACAGACCAGAGATGAATATAAACTACATAGGGGACAGGGAGGGTAGAGGGGAGAACCAGAACAAGGGACTGAGGCAAGCTCCAGAGGATAGGGAAAGGCAAATGTTTTGAATTACATGGAAGGGTAAATACACATGTCCAAAATAACGACGCTGCCACCCATTGTATTTCTTCTGCCACCAGAATACTACTTAAGATTCATTCTACAGTAGCATATGCTGAAGAATCACTACTACTTTTAAAAGGGAACAAAAAGAGTTTGAAGTGGCATGCCAAAAAACAAATTCTGGCTCAGCTAGTTGCTAATATTAGGGGAATGTAGAGAGCAGAAAGTTCAAGCTATTCCCGTTATTAATAGACACATGTATCAGTGAAGGACTAGCTAATCACATTTATATGATCTTTATTGTAAGAGATGCAAAACAGAGGCTATTTTATTTGCACTGGTGGCTATTAAAAGCTAGCTGTCAAAAGTTTATGTTGCATACTTTCAAAACTAGGTCTCAGAGTTAAAGGTTAAGAAAGGAGTCCCATATGGGTCAGGGTGTCAGTCTACTACAGATTTTGGTTTGGTTGACAGTCACTCTGCTAACAAGATAGCCATGTTCCGAGGCATACAAGGATGGAAATAGAGGTTAAGGAATGCTGCATCTGAACTGCAAATAATGAGAAGTTTGGTGTTGTGCTAGAGATACTACAGTTCATCTAATCTCATGTCTTTCTGGTTTTGCACCATTTCATAATGCTATTTTTCAAGTATGGGGCATTAAAGTTAACACAAGGGATAATGTAAGGGAACTAGAGTACAGTCCAGTTTTATTTCCATCCCACACAATATGCAAAGCACACCAAGGGGAAAAACAACCAGACTTGAGTTGTAAGAGTCATAATCCTGCTTATAAAAAGTCTGAAGGGTCCTAAGTTTACTGCTTTAGGCCAAGTGCAACTGTAGCGCTTTCAAACTGGTACTTTTTGAAGTAATTTCCTAAATTTGGAGTACATGGTTTCCTTAACCTCTTCAGTGCTACTCTAAAGAATAATACCTAGGGATGAGCATGTAGGCCGTTGTCTGCTCTTACACCTTAATTATTCAGTAATGTGCACTGTAAGCCTTTAAGCCTGTAAGCCTTTGGACTTTGGTATTCTCTTTTCATAGAACAGGACAAAAACTAATACAATCTAAATTGAGAACTCACCATCTGCATACACAAGAAAGCATTAGAGATGCAACAAACAAAATAGGAGTACAACATTAAAACCATCAGAAAGATTAAGTTAATGTAACTATTTAATGTCTGAGTTCAAAGCAATACAAGACAATAGATGAGAAATTAAGAAAACCCTTATTTTAATCAGATCTAATAGATTAGCTTGATCTAAAAGAAAAGTTGCATAGACTAATCCATTAATACTTTCTACCTAACTTCAAAAATTAAGCTAATCATTTGAATTTCCAAATAGTTCATCCTCCCTAAAAATGGGCAAATATGCAGTACTCTTTTGAGCATAACTGTCAATGGACGACTTAGTGCATGTTTGACCTTGCACTATAATTTTACTATACTATGTAGGATATAATTTTTAATTTGTTGTGTAATATGTAGCTTGATAAGAGTTTGACTTTTGTATCTTGTAAAACTGTAGAGCATTTAGTGACCCATGAATTTTTCAAAATGCACTAAACTATAAAGTGGTTTGTCCTTGTTTGACTCACTTGGCACACCCTCTGCCCCCTCCCACAACCCCCAAGAGGTCAGATCGGAGAACAAATGGACAGCAATAATCCTTTTATCCTCCTCTCCCCCCCCCCCCCCCCGAAAAGGGAGTCCAGGTTTTTTGGGGTAGGGAGGTTTAGCAAGGAGTCACCTGAAACCCCTTTTGCTCCATGAAGAATTACTATTAACTAGGAATTTCAGACAACTATTTCTCTGGCTTCCACAGCTGGACTGACCACCACAAGCTGTAAGATTGTGTTACAGTCTACTCTTCAAGCAAAATCCTGATCTCAGCTGTAGGTGGACCAATGCTACAATATAGAAGAGCTGACAGCAAGTCACTATCAGAACTTGCTGCAAATCAGCAGCATTCCATTCAACAAGTCTAGGATGACAGCTTAGCTGAGGATAGCTAAGGCAAGGATACAGATTTTCCATGGTGAATTTTGGAAAAGGGAGACAAACATCTTAAGAGCAACAAGCAACATGCTCTTTTAGAATGTCCGCCCAACATCTGGTTTAACCTTTGAATATGAACTCTTCAAAAACGATGGATTTCCCCTGAACTGGTAGTTTATACAAAAAGTTATACAATATAGTCAGATGTTAAACACAAGATGTTCTTTTCATACCTTTTAGTGCAATGACTTTGCTAGCAGGATTCATGATAGCACTGTCAGCTGAAATTGGTCTGCGAATGGGGTTGCTGGGGTCATTCATGTCAATGATCACCACCTGTGCTTGTTCTCCTACCTTCTCTCTTATGCATATGAATTTGTCTGACTCCATAGTCAGAGTACTGAAGCCAATGTTAGCTGGGTTGATCCCCAGATTTTGGAGCTAGAAGACAAAAAAAAAGTTTAGTCACACTAAGTTTGTATTACACAGGAGGATCATCAGCTGAAGTCTGGTTCATGAAATCTACTCTATAAAGTGAACAATAATCATGAAGCTTTGTCAGAAAGTATTCTTTTGCAAGCTTTTCCCTAGGATAGGTCTTTTATTGCCAAGAAGGGCATGAGATCCAGGTGGTGTACCTCTGTAAGGTGTGTTTGTGCACAACTGGAGGAAAGCCTGCTACGCTTTATTCCAAGATGGGTTCAAGAACATTTTTCTAACATTTAAAAGGTTCAAAATTTTAGTCTGATCTTGAGTATATGGGGAATGTTCTCAAATTTTGTTGCACCACAGCCCCCTTCTGACAACAAAAATTACTACATGACCCCGGGAGTGGGGACTGAAGCCTGAACCCACCACCCCTGGTGGAGGGGCCAAAGCCCTAGGCCAGGTGGGCCTGTAACCTGAGCCCTGCCACCCAGGACCGAAGCCAAATCCTGAGCCCCACCTTCCAGGGCTGAAGCCCTTGGACTTCAGCCCCAGCAAGTCTAAGCTAGCCCTGGCGACTCCATTAAAATGGGGTCCTGACCCACAGTTTGTTCTTCTAGAGCAGCAGTTCTCAAAGTAACTTACGGTAGATCCACACGAGAGCTGGAAGGTGCAGATTCCAGGTTGAGGAGACAGACCTGCACTCTTTGATTGAGAGAGAGTGAGCACTAAAAATAGGAGTGATTTAGCCATGGTGTTAGGAGGGGTTAGCCGCTCAAGTACAATTCCATCCAAGACCATAGGCAGGTACTTTGAGTGGTCAGCCCCTCTGATTGTTCATGCTGCCATGGCTACACTTCTATTTTTAGTGCACTAGCTCAAACACACTGCTCAAGCACAGGTATCTCCCCTCAAGCTGGAATTTGTGTCGTCCATGTAAGTTTCTGGTAGTTCTCTCCTTCCAAAAGGTACACACTGAAGCCAGAGTGAATGGCTTAATCTAGGAATTGAGAGCAGTGTGTTAGACAACTCAGCTGCATCCGAGTCATTTTTGTTCTGATGTGGCTGAGGCTTGAATACTGAATAAATCTTAAAACTAGTTTCTAGAGAACAGGCTAAGGATTTGATTTCTGCACTTAACTACCTAAACACCATTTTGCATTTTAGACCATTAACTATAAACTTATGTTAGATGCAGTTCTCTCATTTGTCTTAACCACTTCTGTACTGGTTAGATTAGAGTGTAAACTTACACTTAGTGATTCTTACAATATTAAGCATTTAACAAGGGCTACATAAAAAACAAAGTCAGGATAGCAGATTAAGTAGTGCAGTTAACACTTTCCAGAAGGGCAAGGGTGGAGCACATAACACTGCCTACTACTGCATGAATTTTTACTGAGCCAGGCAGCCACCCCTTCCTGCTTAGGCCAGATCTGCCTCTCGAGAAATTTGTTGATTAAAAGCTTATACTTTAGAAGTAGGAGCTTAGGGGAAAAAGGTTCAGTTCAAGTGTTTGAAGGGAGTATGCTTTGTTTAATTTTAAATGCTTAAAACTAAAGTCAAAGTTTAGCCAGTGAAGCTTGGTAGTACAAATATTTTTCTGGGGGTCAAGGTATTAAAATAATGGCATTGAGATCCAAGTTCAGCTCCTGTTTCTAACACACTGACTTTTAGGACAAATGACAACTTGTGCCTCAGTTTCTTCACTGGTAGAATGGAACAGTGTAGCTACCCAACAGGGATGAGAGTTATTTTGTAAAGCTTAGATCTTTGGATGAAACTATAGGATTGCAATTGATTTACATTAGTATCACAACAAAGTTGTGGGAAGATGAGTGGTCTTCTACCACTTAAAGTTCAGAACTTTGCGTTCATTTAAGATTAGACAATGCTTAGTAACCAAAGCATATTTAGTTCTAAAGTGAATAGGTCAAACATGTGGCTCCTTGAAAGAGTTTGGTCTTTAAACAAAGCTACTTTTGAAGAACAGTGTTCTGGAAACCACATGTTAAATTTGAGTAAAATGTTGGTGTTCTAACAGTCTCTTATCAGTTATACTTGGTGCAGGCTTTATGAAAGGCTCCACCTTAGCAATTCCATTACAGTCCTCTCTTGCACGCTCTGATAAAGAGGGCGTGTCATACTGTGCTATTCTGCTCAACCTTCGTTTTCCCACAGCACTGTGAAAGGAGTTTATAGAAGCAATCAACATACAGGGTGCCAGATCAGAATGGAGGATGCCTTAAAAGCAATTTTTAGAAAGAATCTGTATGATCTAGTGCAGTGGTTCTCAACCACAGGTATCACCTACCCCTGGGAGTATGCAGGGGTCTTCTGGGGGTACATCAATTCATCTAGATATTTGCCTAGTTTTACAACAGGCTATATAAAAAGTACTAGTGAAGTCAGTACAAACTAAAATTTCATACAGACAATGACTTGTTTATATTGTACTTTTCAGTGTATATTCCAATTGATATTATATTGTAAAAATGAGAACAAGCAATTTTTCAGTAATAGTGTACTGTGACACTTATGTATTTTTATGTCTGATTTCATGAGCAAGTACTTTAAATGAGGTGACACTTGGGGGCGGGGGGAGATAAAAGACAAATCAGAGTCCTGCAAGGGATCCAGTAGTCTGCAAAGGTGGAGTGCCTCTGATCTAGTGGATCAGGATTGGAGTCAGAAACCTAAGGCTTACCCCAAACTGCTATGGACTTACTCAAGGCAACAGTCACTTAAGTCACAAAGGCTTACTACTTCCTCCAGATTTCCCTCCCAACAAACCCATCATTACTTCCCAAATGAGGAAATTCCTTCTTAGTTCAGAGGCATTGTGAGCCTCATGGTTTTCACAGCACTTTAAATACTAGTTTTATTCTACTCTCTAGCTTAGCTTGTCCCATTAATAATATTTAGGTTATATTTGTCTTTTAGATCAGAAGGTTAAAACTACTTCTGCCACAAAGTGAACAGATGTTCAATGCTGAACAAGTTCCCCCCCCAAGAGAGTCAGATTCTGCTGTGAAGCTCTTGGATGATCTATCTGCTATGGCCCAGATTTTCAAACTTACGTAAGCAAAAGTGTGCAAGTCAGCTTTTCCACATGCATGTGTTCACATCTGCCTCAAGGTTTGTATGCAGTTTGAAAGTCTAGGTCTACTTATAAAAAAAATTACTAAAAAGGCACCATCCAATTGGCAAGTTAAACAAGCTTTCACTTGTGTTGACCGTGCCATGTCTAGTTTAAACTGGGCTCCTTGGGGACAGAGATGGAGTTCCTCTGTACAACAGAATGTGAGTAAGGACAGACAATGTACTAAGTCATTTAATCTCATTTTAATTCTAGTTAAGTTCCACTCTACCCTTCCAGTCACTGTTGGACAATGCAAGCCACTCTTCCTCTCCAAAGAGCTAAGTGCCCTATGTTTACACTAGGCAGCCACAGCTAATCCAAGGAACAAGAGACTAGCCACTACTAGAGTAATACTGTAGCTCAGTGAACCCTACTCTGCTCAAGCATCCCATAAACTTCTCCTGAATGCTTGAGCTGGTAACAGTAAGTGACATTTATAAGTTACTGTATTTGTATTTCACACTGCAAGCCATGTTGTATTCAGCATGGGAGAGACAACATTGCAATTTGGCTTACTATAGTCATTACTAGACTTCTGTTTACGCAGGCAGGCCACAAAACCAAGCAACATTTGGGACAAAACAAGTGATGAGATGCTGCTCAAGTATGTGTAAAAGATATCAATACCCACTTTATAGGTTGGCAAATTGGGCATGTTGTGACAAATATGGAAATTTCCTGCAAGATCCTTAAACTTAAAATAAATTTTTCTCAAGTATTTTTAGATTAAATGCAAAGTTCAAGTCTTATTGTGGGCTGGGATTGCATGCAATTTCTCAGGAAAGGGGAGATGGGAAGTGAACCCTGAGAAGTGTAATGAACTTTAAAGGACTTCATTGAAACAGTGTGGCAGACAAGAATGTACTTCTGGGACAACGTCAAGTGGTTGCCTGGAGAATCTCTAGGGGAAGGTGAATGCAAATTCTGGACTTCCAGTTATGCAAAAACCACAAAAAAAAACCCATGAACCTTTTGAACATATAGCCTGAAGAGAGGACCACCATCTGTCGATTACCTATTCCTGGAGTCTCAAGATCAAAGGCTCAGGCTATATAAAGCCGAGACTAACCTCTGAGTTAAAGCTGTTATGAAGAACTAGCACACCTGTGAACTTGTTACTACAGGAAAATCCGGTTGAGGTTTGAAGGACTCACTACTACCAGAGCCCATGCTGGAGTTGGGGACTGACCTCTGATAAGCTTATCATCAGGCACATATTCTCTTTTGGTTTTAAGATGTTTTCACTTTAAGAAAAGTGTGCTTGCTTAGAGAGAGCTGTGTGGTAACTTAACACTACTGGCAATTACATTATTCATAGCTTTCAAAGAGAAAGCAAAGTGCAGGTACTGGCCTGTCTTGGCAGTCTGTCTTATTGGGGATACCAGTGTGGACATGAAACTGAAGCCTGAAAAAAAAAAAAAAAAAAAAAAAAAAAAAAAAAAAAAAAAA
>NW_020664582.1:15485694-15512450 GCF_002925995.2 Terrapene triunguis
ACACACACACACACACACACACACACACACACTTCCTGGTCAAGAGGGAGAGAGATACAGGTCTCTGCCCAAGATGATTAAGGAGCCTGGACTATGCACCCTTGGTGGACCAATGAGGAGGAATACAGGTGCAGTTTCCATGAACGGTGAAACATGTTATTTATCTTCTCAGCTCTGACTGGCATTGAGGCAAAAATTGGTACAATTCCTAACCTCAAGTCAGCGCTCCAATCATGCTCCCATGGAAGCTTGAGTCTACTCAATCACTTTTCTTCCCACTCACTCTACAAAGAGCAAGTCCTGCCCAAGGACTGGGATGGTAGATCATGACCTGATCATTTTAAACCCTTGAGCAAACATTTCCCATAGTCTGGCAGAGACACTAAAAGTAGATGCTTATTTAGAATCCCACTTATTTTTTAGTTGCATGATTTTATCAAGAGCCCAGGTCTCCAGTTAGGCTATCCTTGCTGCTAAATTATATAACAAGGTTCAAAATGGCTGTATGAACTGAACTGTGTGCAAAAGTGTCAACGTTACATTTACTGTAGGAACTATAAGGCAGACCTCAAGCAGACATTGTACAGTTTCACCCTAGTATGGTAGTTACATTGCGCTGTGGGATCCAAGCTAGGAATTCCCTGAATCTATGTGCTGAGTAACTTTCTGTTCAATTTCAGATTGTCCTTTCCCAGAAAGGCAAGGGAAAAGTTGAATTTCTAACAATCTATTTGAGTTACAGTAGTCTGAATTATTTCATATGTCAAGTCACTCTGCATACAGAAATTTAGTAGTTATTTTTATCTTGAGTAACTGAAGGGTCAAAATGAAAGCCTAAGCAAGTTTGTGTCTGTATTTAACATGAAGTATAACAGTTCCTTCTGAATATTATTTTTCCAGCATTTTAGTTTCATAACCTTTTGTCCCTCAGTGGGAGAGCATATATTCCCTAGGAGACCACATACACAAAACTTCAATTGCTTTTAAGATTGATTTTCCAAGTCAATATTCTTGCTTGTTACCAAAGAACTGTTAGACAGCTGGAGTGGTCTATGCAAATTGGTTTACAGAGTTGTATCACTTTTTCCTATCCAGGTGATGCAAGTCAACTAGTCAAGCTTTCCAGATCACCAAGGTTGTGTGTTAATCCAAAAGTGATCACTAGTTCACTCCAAAGGCTTCTTCCTCCCCCGCACATTAGAAAGACATGATATAGTGTCTTGGACCTGAAGTGTTCCACATGAGCAAGGAGTATAGTGATTAAGTTGAAACATTCCACCTGAAGAGGGAGTGTCATACTCACTGCATGGATTTACCTTAGACACACGACCAAGTGCAAATACTATGTAAAAGCCACCCTTCCTAAGTAGCCATTCACATTTACACACACATGATAAGATATACCACTCCCTTACTACAGGGATGTGCTAAGGTTGCAATTCATTTGTTATCTTCAATTGTCTGCAGAGCTTTTATTTGAAAAAAAAAAAATCTTCTCTTAAGTGAAGGTTACAGGATGTTTCCTCCCATGCACCCCACACTACTCCTGAGCTAGACTACCACAACTATGGTAGTATGATCAGTAGAACAGCAGCACTCATACTCTGAGCGTTGCAATTGCTTGCAACATGAACAAGAACTTTGTTATGGTACTTGCCTAAAGCACTTCCCAGATAGTGAACATGATTACTTTTGGGAACTTGACCTGTATTTCACCTCTGCCTGAAGAGATGCACCTTTACTTCAGTAGGATTGAAAAGTGAAGATGAACAGGAATATTTTCAGGTTAATTGAAATCTGAGATTAGACAAATGCACTGCTGTTCACATCTACCAAATGTAGATGTCAAGCTTCACTGCATTTAATTCAATTAAAGTCAGACGTGTCTTTCTGAACTGGTCTTAAGGTTACCCATGTCTGGATAGACTATGGCCCTAAACTCAAAAAAGTTTACTTGTTGTTAAATTCTGAGTTACTCTATTTGTAATGGTTAAGTCTTGACAGATGGTAGTCAGTCATCCCAGTGAAGTCGGGGCTTAACCACCACAATATCCAGGCAGATTTACCTTAAATAATCATGGCCAAACTGTACCATCTGCCAGAAGTAGTGCTTCATGTACTAGTGTTTTCGATGCTGGTGCCACAAGATACGAGTGTTATCAGATTGCATTTAGGTTGGTTAACAGCAGACATAAGTAGTAATTTAACTTTGTCAAGCTGGAGCCTAGTTACGTTGGTTTAGAACTGGAATCTTTGAAGTTCAGCTATTACACAACACTTGTCCAAGCTTTAGATGTTCACCATGGCAGCTCAGAGAGTAACTAGTTTGATTCTATTGGCATTTTCCCATAGATCATGATGAGGAACATTCAAGCTGTGATGGTGAATGCATCTAAACAATGAAAGTTCATTGACAGACTAGTATGTTAGGGTCATCCCTAGCCAGCTTTCAGCCTATGCCGTACTTCTGTATGGTCAACATGGAATTCCAGCTACTCTAATTCTACAAGTGATGAATATGAGGGGAAGAAAAGCCAGCTTTGCCTAGGTCTGCCTAACCAATAGTAGTTAGGGACTAACTTTACAGCCTTCAGAACATTCCTATATGTCCCAGTATCAAAAAAACTCATGTAGGCCAGGTAGGACACTTGTTTCCATAAGAATTGTAGTGGAATAGTAAATGTTAGAGATCTTAATATTGCTATATAGCAGTAGAACTTATTGGTAGATGGCAAAGCCAAAGGCACCTTTTCAAATGCTTTAAGGGTAGGTCTTCATTACCGGCCAGATTGCAGGGCAGCGATCGATCCAGTGGGGATTGATTTATCATGTCTAGTCTAGATGCGATAAAATCGATGCCCGAGCACTCTCCTGTTAACTCCTGTACTCCAGCTCAGCGAGGCGCACAGGCAGTCTCAATGGGGGAGCGGCAGCAGTCAACACTGCAGTGAAGACCACAGTAAGTCAATCTAAGTTCATCAACTTCAGCTATGTTATTCACATAGCTGAAGTTGTGTAACTTAGATCGATTTCCCTCCCCCCCAGTGTAGACCTGGGGTAAGTAAAAACTAAAAATTGAAATATGCTAACTGCATGCTATTGTGAGAGTCTAAACCAGGGGTCAGCAACCTTTCAGAAGTGGTGTGCCGAGTCTTCATTTATTCACTCTGATTTAAGGTTTCACGTGCCAGTAATGCATTTTAATGTTTTTAGAAGGCCACTTTCTAGGAGTCTATAATATATAACTAAGCTATTGTTGTATGTAAAGTAAATAAGGTTTTTAAAATGTTTAACAAGCTTCATTTAAAATTAAATTAAAATGCAGAGCCCCCCAGACCAGGCCAGGACCCAGGCAGTGTGAGTGCCACTGAAAAAAAAAAAAATCAGCTCACATACCACCTTTGGCATGTGTGCCATAGATTGCCTACCCCTGGTCTAAACCCAACAACCTCCCTTAAATTTACTAAGCACTGGTGTACTTGTCTAGGCAGAAGACAACTGGTCTACAATTAACAAGAGAGACAGGTGAATTTGAAGACGGGAAGGAGTTACATTTGCTTGGCTCTGTTCTAATAAAATGCTGAGGTAAAGAGGTTATTTAACATGGGCTAGTGTTTGTGGTCCTTGCAGTAGTAGTTTTTTGGAGTTTGCTCCATGTACAGTGAACCATTATGGAAGTTTAAAGGTAACCCAGGAATGAGAAATTTGATGTATGCCCTTTTTGTCTTTGATGTTGGTTTGGTTGACCAAATGATGACAAGGGCTTGGTTTGTTTTTTTTCCCCCCTAAAGATTCTCCTGCTTGGTTTTACATGGGGAATTCAGGTCATCTACATTTTTTTCCTAAAAGACAAAAACTGGAGGAGCAAGGACCATAAACATACCTGCAAGTGAAACCTGAGAGGGAATGTAATTTGTGTTATCTTAAAGGAGGTTCTTGTTTTATTAAAAAAAATTAAACTCATGTTCCTAACATCCCTGGCAATTCAACTAAGTAAAGGGATCTCTGGCAAAGCAGGACTTAATAAAAAGTGTGAAGTTTTAAACAAAAAAAGTGCTTTTGCCTTTCGACCTTTATGAAGCCTGAAGAGGACAGAAAGATACACAAACTATTTTTCTCCTCCACCCTTGCTCTACATCACCTTTAAGCAGGGCCCCATTTAGACTGCAATGGAGGAATTTGCTGCAGAATTGTTTTCTAGCATCTCAGCTTTCATTTTAAAAATTATCTAGCCCTTATTGTTGCAGAAAACCTTGGTAAGCTTGAGCCAAATGTAAACCAATGCACATTCAAAGAGCCTGAAAAACAATGGCCAAGAGATATGGCTTGCTCCAGTCAGTTCACTCAGGGCCTTCTGAACTCCAGGGCTGCAACACCATGGAATTTAACATTCTACCAGTCTCAAGTGAATTCAGTATATTTTGCAGGAAAATTTGTTAACTCGCTATGGTTAGGCATCCATAATTGTTTTCATGTCCCCCCCACAAATGGGAATTGGTTGACTTCCAGTGCCTATTCCCTTCATTGTTCTGTAGACTTAGGTCAACTGAGCCCCATAGTGTAGATCTGTCCTAAATAATGTAGCTGGAGTCGACGTAGCTTGGGTCAACCTTTTGGGGTGTCTACACTGCACTGGGTCAACAGGAGAGTTTCTCTCCCCCGTCAACTTACCTCATGCTTCTCATTCTGATGGAGTACCGGAGTTGACAGGAGAGCGATAGGTGGGTCTTCATTAGACCTGCTAAAATCAACCCCCAGTGGATCAATTAACAGGCGTCTATCCCCCAGTAAGTGGAGACAAGCCCTTAGTAGTGGGGGAGAGTGAGACTGAGTCCAGCTTGCAACCAGTGAACAGGAAGAGCCAGAAGTTCATAAGGCCTAGCAAGCTGAGGAGATGGACTGATGAAGCAGATTACAAGCTTCCCTAGTACATTGTGTGTAGGCAGACTATTCTTAGCTGGACCAACACAACTATCAACCCCATAGAGGTAGGCCTGCTTTCTAGATTTAAAAAAGATTTTTTTAGGCTAATCGGGTACCAAGTGAGCTCACCACATTAAAAGCCTTCATAAGCTGACCCCAGTTTGCTTGGCAATGCCAGCTTGAAACTTCCTCCAACTTCTGCTTTAAGTTCAGAGACAAAGTGGGTGAGAGAATCTTATTGGACCAATTTCTGTTGGTGAGAGACAAGCTTTCAAGGCACACAGAGCTCTTCACAGACCTGAAGAAGAGCTCTGAGAGACTCAAAAGCTTCTCTCACCAACAGAAATTGGTCCAATAAGAGATTTTACTTCACCCACTTTGCCTCTAAACTGCTAAACCTCTTCAAAACATGCAGTCACACAGCTTCTCATACACAACATGTTACTGCCTACATTGAGTCATTAAGATTTAATCTTATGTGGGCTGGGACAAATTTTAATTATCACTACAAGATGACCCAAGAGAAAATCCTATTTTAAAAGGAACAACTATGATGCAAAAATGATTATGCCAGCCTTGGTCTGGTGGTTGATTTTAAAGTTGAATTTGGGGGCAGATTAGGAACCTTTTCTTCACACTTTAGTTCAGCACAACACAAGTTATTAACACAATGTGAAAAGGAGGTGGACATAAAGAGTGAATGGATCTCTGGTCCTGTCTTCACATATAGCACTGCAGTTGTGCTGCTATAGATGAAGATGCTACTACATAAATGAGAGAGCTTCTCCCATCAGCATAGTTAATCCACCCAAGAGGTGGTAGCAATGTTGACGGGAGAATCTCTACACTGTGTGGGGGGGGGGGGGGGGGAAGAAGGGTGTCAGTTATACTGATATAGGTCTGTAGTGTAGACCTGGCCTTAGTTTGCAGTAAGACCCCTGAGAGTCTTCTCTAGTCCCCATTTAAAAACAGGGACCTCCAGGGCAGAGTATCTAGCTATTGACCAGTCACAAGCATCTTCAGTTATTTATGACAGAAGCTGCAATCTTATGATTAAGAGTACCAACTTCATTATTAAAGTGAGAAGTCAGAACTTGTCTTTCTTCAAGAAAGTTTCCAATTCAGTCTACCTTGGAACTTAACATGGATGCCCATGCTAGTGGGTGCTAAGTGCCTATCCAAATTACAAGGGACACACATGAGAAAAGATGGTTGAGGTAATATCTTTTATGGGGACCAGCTTCCGTTGGTGAAAGACAAGCTTTTAAGCTTACTTAGAGCTCTTCAGGTATACACACAGTGCTTTCTAGTAGGGAAAACTTATTTCAGTCCTACTTTCCATGAAGTTAGACCCCTGCTGGTGACTAACATTAAAACTGTAACCTGCAACAAGATACACTTGTTCAATTAATTATTGAACATCCCTAGAAGTAATTTTCCTGGTTTTTAAAAATACCTGTCAAATCTACACTGAAACTTAACCCACTATTGTTATAAGCAACTCTGGAGATTACAGTTATCAAATGAGAAAAAGTTCACTTTGTGCAGATTCAGGGTCATTGCCCGTTTGTCAGCAGGTAAATTCAGAGGCTGAGTCAATATTTGAAGTTATCTTGAAAAATACTAAACTTAATGTGAAGGTAATATCCCAGAGGGAAGGGAGAATTACACTACACTGGAAAACTCAAATCTGTTGCATTTGTTTTGTAGCTTCCAGGGGAAGAATTAGGAAAAGAATGAAGGTTAGCCTAATTTAGTCATTACATAGTCACTTCAGAAACTAAATAGGGGGATGTGAAAAATTACTTCACAGCTTAAATTTTACAGGACATCTTGCCAACTCTGAAAGTATAACCAATGATTATTTCATAAAGTAGTTATAGAAACAAAGCATCACAAAGTTATAATGCTGCTTCATAAAGTTCTGGCAAGAGCAACTGCTGTTCTGCATCCAGTCTGAAGCAGAGTTCAAGTTTTTAAAAACAGAACTGAAGGTTGGAGAGTTCAGCTAAATTGCATGGTGTACCTAAAGCAATTAATTTTAGATTATGGCTTCATCTGAATGCACTATTGTAAGAGTAACAGCCATGGTAAGTGAAAACTATTCAGTAGTAATAAGTATGACAGCCTTTACTGTGATGGACAGTGCAAGCATCTTGAATAGTTTACCACACACACAAAAAAATACCCCTCATTTTCATTAGAACAAATGTATGAAACCTGATGAAAAATGTGCTGACAGCAGTAACTGTTGCATCCTTCCTGAAAAGTATGCTTTCTTATGACAGAATTTGCTGAGCTTTCATCAAGCTTTCCCTGCTCCCCAGGGCATAAAAATGCTGAGAATGCAGTATTTCCTAGCTTCAACACTGAACAACAGGATATAAGCCATTGTTCTTACAGCTGAGAGAAATCCCCCTCACCCCCCAAAAAACTGGTTTATCTACAGGACCAGGAAGCCGAACAGCCCTGGGAACTGAAAGATTTGTAATAATTTGTTTGAGAGAGGTTGTTAAGATTTTAATTTTCCTAAGGGAACAGTGTTACCCTGACTAATTATTGTAAGTGTCATATAGCCAATTCACATTGTAGATTAGACCACAACACTGAAAATACAAGAGACAGGCTTAAGGAAGCCTTGCTGGCACTAGTTTATCTTGTGCTGCTTGAGTTGAGAGGTTCAGCTTTACTCCCTTATGTTACAGAATGTTTAATTATCTGTGGTGGCATTTGCCAGAATGTAGCTTTGGAGCAATTCTTGTTTTAAGAGTTAAGTGCTACACTGTTGTCTGTTACCAGTACAGTTAGAAACAGTTTTGGAAGCATGTCCTCACATTTTTCAAACACACCACTGTGACTCATACACTAAATTTTAGTCATACAGAATGGACAGTCCTGTGTTGCATTTGCTGCTTCTCCACTAGAAACCGCATTTGGGCAAGTCAATTGGAGGGGTGGGGGGGAGAAACACACAACAATCACAGAATTTTAGAAGTCTTAAGAGCACTCTCAGAAAACTTGCTAACAGCTGAAGCTTCCTTGTGCTAGGATATTTATGATCTGCCTCAGCAAATCAGAAAGGACTGTTATCAGACTGCAAAACTAATTTAATTATGTATCAGGACTGAAGTAACTCATCCAAATTCCAAGTTAATATGTTGGTAGGCTGCATTAGCTAAAAAGCTAAATATTTCAAGTGTTATTTCCAAGATTCCAACAGTGTAGAGACCGTTGTGAAGTAACCATTTACATGGCTCAGCTCTATCCTTGTCACTTTCAAGGCTCCCCTAAGTCCCTTCCTTAAGTTCATACAGCTACAGTACAAGCTTGAGATCCCAAATAAGATGGCAAAACAGGAAATTCAAAGTCAAGATCTAGCTCATGCTACTATAGCAATTGTTATTGCTCCACTCCTACAGCACCATCTCTCAGTATGCAAGGCAACAGTGAGAACAGAAGATGGCATTTCAGCTGGAGCTTATCCAGCTTCTTTTAGTACATACAGAGGGTATAGGTCATTTGAAACTCACATGTTCTCAGTGTGCCTAAGTTTAGTCCTCTACCACTATTGCTCAACTTTCCATCTGAAAAACTCCACACTGAACTGTAGGCTTCCTTCCCAGCTGCATTGCTAGACATTCACCTATTTAGAACAAGCACAGTTTTGCTACATTACTTTATTATAAGGCAGTTTACAATATTTTGGAGACTAAGCTATACAAAGGTTTTGGCAACTTTCAAAATGTTGCTTTAATTGACATTAATGGGTAATGCAATACCGTTACGTCAGAAATATGCAAGCACTTAGGCTCTAGTTTTTGGTGCTTAATTCATCTACTTATAAATCCACCTGCTAAAGTAATGAAAGCATTGGGGAGGGAAGAGAGGGAAAGTCATCCCCCATATTCAATAATGGTGTAAAATGCTCTTCCCAAATAAGTCAATATTCATACTTGTCCAATGTTACTTTGAGGTAATCTACAAAGCTTTGAGTGATTCTGAAAACAAATTATTATGGTGCTTAAAAGTGAAGAGCAAGTTCACCACAAGTTCTAATTATGTTTAAATTAAAGAAAAAAAACCCACCCACAACCTTAGTTTCAGCCCCAATTTTCAGTTTTGTAGCAAACAACCTGACAGCAGTAATATACAATACAGTGTCCTCAGTCAGTTGCATTACTTGAAAATAATGCTATATAGTTGGACCAATTCGCTTAAAGACTCAGTAAATAAAGATGAAAAGTAAACTTGTTAACATAGTATCTGTTAACTGCAATTCTCTTCGGGCCAGTAGTTCTGATTTATTATACACACACACCCCCTCCAAGTAATTTGACTGTTATTAATACCAGTATTAAAGATTAAAGTGTTGAGTACTATTATCCCAGCATGTCCTTTACATTACTAACTCAATATCTAGAAGAGGAACATTCATTAAGGAAGGTCTAATTATTTCACTTTCCTTTGTGGACAGCATGTTAGTCAATAACTGAAACCAATCACACTTCCTCTATGAATGGTAACAAGGGCACATGTCATTTAAGAATGCTTTGATGAACATGTAACACTGAATCTATGTCCCCCCCCCCCCACACACACTATTTTCTAATTTCTGCTAAATCAGTTACAAACCTCACTGACTAATTACTTTGAGACCACTACACTTTACTTGTTTTTACTCTGCAAATAAGATTAGGCAGAGTGTTTTGACAGTTAAATTTTAGATTAAATATTGAATGAGGTGCACAGTATATTCTGTAATAAAGTCTTAGAAATATAAAGCCTTGCTCCTACAGCTATTCATCTTGAGACACTGGGAGAGGCAGTCTGTTGGTACATAGTAGAGCCATGCTCATCTACATAGTCACCAACATAAGTCAGAAGTAATACTGCAAGAAGCTTATTTTAAATATTGTGTACAAATAATTTACACTTACATCATAATACAATTTGATCATTGTTTTACTACTGATAAATCTCAGGGTCATTTAAAGCCCAACTCCTATTTAATTGTCTCTGGTTGCTAATCCATTGGCATAGCTAGAAAACAAAGTTATACTTTCAGAACATGCTTCAATGAATTGCCAGACACCGCCAGTGTGCACGTGTTTGACAGTACCGAAGTACCTAGACCAATGACCACAGCATTCTGTTACTTAATTTTGGGGGAGGTCCCCCAGAATTCAGGAGTTGAATGTTGTCAGATAATAAAGTTCTACCAAAAGACAAAGGTGTAAGTCCCTTGCACAGAAGTATTTCTGAAAATTATTTTTTATCTAAAATACTCTAAAGAGCACATGAATTTAGGCTGTACACTTCAAATGCTCTTTAAGCCATTTATTTCAGCTCACAGGTCACAGCACTGTAGTCCTAAAGGAGACTGCAACAAACAAAAACAAACTAACAAAAAAAAAATCACTCCCAGTAATATAAGTAGCCACTGATGTGAACATTTGGTAATTCACAGTGAGCTGTTAATCTGAGTCTCCTCTGGGAGGAAATGACCCCAATACCACAAGCCTTTATAAGATGTATTAAAGCAATGCTGCTAGTACACCTACTGCTGTGGAGTTCACTAGATTACTACTACATATCCAGGCTAGGGAAGGGAGGCATTAATATTAGTCATTCCACATTGGGTGCTAGTACTAGCACCCAGATTTTCAGGAGCACTCAGTATCTTGAGGGCTGAACTCTTGAAAGATCTGGCCCTACAGGTCTATCAAGTTGCTTGTTCAATCCTATTCACAGAAGTTCTAACAGCAAATGCAATTTTTAAAAATCTAATCTAAAAAAGATTTTAATCTAAAAATCAGTAAAACAGCTTGATGGGGAGGAAAGAGGATTTGAATAGTTTCAACAGGGCAGAAATACAGGATGTTCAACTGAAAGCCTTAGGATTTCTACTGACTTTCAGTATTACTCATTGAATCTCTTCAGATATGTATGTCAAAGTATAACCTGTATACACAGTGTGTTAGTTCATTTGTAAAGAACATACTATACATTTACCCCACTACTGTGGGGGGGGGCATTTGATAGCTGTCCATTAGAGCTCCAGGAACAGGGCTAAGAGGAGTCCTGATGCATACTGAACTCAGAATCACATGCATCAGACGAAGTGAGTGTTCACCCATATGTCTGTTAGTCTATAAGGTGCCACAGGACTCTGTCGCTTTTTTACAGATCCAGACTAACACAGCTACCCCTCTGATACTTGAGCTCAGAATGTTTCACTTGGTTGGTTTCTACACTTGAACATTTTCTGCATGCAAGATATAGGCTAGTGAAACTCCTCCTATGCATTAGGAGACCCATGAAATTATCTTAATGCTTGCCATCTGTATATCCAATCTCTCAAGGAAGAACTGTTAAGCCAATCAATTTTTGCATCCATAATGAAGGCTTCAGTTTGAACTATAATATGTACTCCCAGAAAGTCAGTTATAATGCATTAATCACAATTTGATTATAGTGTCCTCCAAGTGGCTTTTGGCTTGTAAAAGATGTACCCCTTTCACAATGGACTGCCTCAGAAGGAATCAATGGCCTTGTCCCATCCACACCACCTAGTCAGATATGCTAGCTGAGGCAGCCATCTTAATTTTCAGAAAATGCTCATTCTCCAAGGAGAATCAGAATCTCAGTGTATGGGGATACTGGCTACTGACTAAATGAGGATTAGGTTTTACCTGAACCTTTATCATACTGATCTTTAGACATGTCTGAAGCTACTTTGCTACTTCTGAATTGGATGGTGGTTGTTCTATCCAGATCCATTGTGCCAGCCACCATGAAGGCAAGCATGCTATACATTTTAAAGCTTTACAAGTGCTTTTTGCTAGTCTATTACCAGAGCCATATTACCAAAGGTTGTTGCCAGGCACATGCTTCCCAACTGTATCCTAACCAGAAAGATTTCTCCCTCCTCCCCTCCCCAAAATATTTTTAGATCAATTGGCTTTTGAACATAACATTTTGGATTCATAAAGTTGATTTTTCAAAAGAATAAAAGTATCTTAGTATGTGAAATATGACACTTTGAGACTGTACCCCACCAAAACTGCTTGAAGGTCATACCTGGTAATGTGTGGAGCAACTTTACTTAATTCAAGAAGTTTTGTTTCTAGAGTTTGCTAACACTAAAAAAAAAATATAATAAATAAAACAAACAAACAGGTTTCAGGAGTTCCCTCTGATGTTTTGGCTCCTATTACAAAGTTTATTGGTTAAGTGTAGAATAAGAAACCCCCAATATAAGCACAATACACGGCAACTCAACTAAGTTTTGGGAAGAATTTTTAGACTGATCAATAACATTTGAAGTTTGGGAATGAGAAAGTTAAACAGCTACAGGAAACCATTTAATAGTATCTCAGAAAGATGATACACAAGAAGCCTTGTGTACCCAGATACTATGGCTAGCTATTCAACTGAATGCACAAGTGCAGTTTGCAAGTATAACTGTAGAAGCTATATATTTAAGGATAGGGATCAATTTTTGGATTGAACAGTTCAGCTCTAGAGTAGCATACTGGCATGAAACCCAGTTAAGAGTTCTTAACATGAGCAGGTAGGTTTCATTTGTCACTAGAGTGTGACTGTGGGTCTTATGCATAGTTTGCATCTTAAGCTATTGTAGAAAATGGATCTATAATATATTATTTAATACAGGCTGATCTACCTGGCACATAAGAGAAGTTATTCCAACTTGTTTTTTTCCACAGGCCTTACTACATATTGAGTTTGAAGCAATCCAGTCATTTACAGTGACATTTTTGCCTTTAATTAGAAAGACAATTCCATTGGTCAAAGAGTATTTTAAAATAATTGTAGTGTAACATTAAGATGCACACTCAATGATTTAAGTGCTAACTTGACTTAGTCCATGAGTCTGCACAGGGCTCAAGTTATTTTTCCATAGACTATAAAAAAGCCATCAGAAAAAGTAGTTCTCAGCTGGTTCACTTGGAATTTGAGTGTACTTTGTCTACTCAGTTTCCCCATTTGTTTTTCTTGCTGTGTAAGAGATCACTTTCAGAGAGTGAAACTGACTGTAAAACCTCAGATTAGAGGGACCTGGGGACAATTCTTAAGCTGATAGGGCTTCAGTTGCCAGTGTTCCTTTGAAAAGGAAACTAGAAATGAAACAAATGTAGTCAGTTCTAGGTTTGACTGAGCCATACTATCTTTTTAAACAACTGAATCTTTCCATATCCCCAACTTGCATGTGCAGACTTAGAAGTTTCCTTCCATTTAAGGAACAGCCAAATTATGAGGAAGACCCCCCCCACACACACAAAAAAACTTCACAAGGCTTCAGAAAGCTAATAATAGTGCCAGGGTGCCAGCTCAGTTATTGCTAAGAGACAAAGACCACCATACAAGGCAAATCTGAGAAATATTTTTCAGAACAGTATAATTTTGTGCAGTCTCCTTCACAAGTTCTTTGGCATGAAGACAAATCACTGCATGACAAAGCTTGGGGTGCAGTCAGCCTTCCATTACAACAGGATTCCCCTAAACCCCTCCCTACATTTGTTACTCCCAAACGTGTTTTGTTTTGAAATTGTTAGATCTTAGTGTTTCAGTACCAGGGCATATGCTAAACTTCAATTCATTAGGCTACATAATGTGCTATGTATAGCACATAATCTCTGAAGAATATTAAGGCTATTCTGCTCTTTAAGAGACCCTTTAACCTAGAGAGGTTACTTTTTAGTACACTCAAGTTACTGCTTATCAGACAGAAATCCACATGTAAAGTTACTTTTATCAGAGACCATTTGACACTACACTAACAGGGAGGAAAAAAAACTGTAGCTTATGCATTTATTGGCCTACGCTGCCACAACTATATACTGCTGTAACTTCCATGGTATTGCTAATTGCATGGTTCTTCCTGGCACAACGTTAGAAGCTAGTTCTCTGCAAGGAAGTGAGATTAATCCACTACTGCAGTAAGTGAGATTACACCTTACACAACCATTATCACCACTATAGAAAGATAACATTGGCATCCATGTCTCACATCTAAATAGACAGTAAAACAAAGTTAATTTGTATTATGTCATCCATTTTGTAAAGCTCCTGCAAAACAAAGTTTAGCAGTTTCACTTGGTTTTAACCCAGAGAAAGACTTGCTCCTAATATGGAAAGAGGAACTAAGGCACAGAGGGATCTTCTCAGTTTACCCCTCCCACGACACTGCACCGCCCAGCAGGTGCTACTGTAGGCCTAGGCCCAGGCCCAGCCTCGCCCACACAACAGGTTGAAGTACACTACTGTACCTCACACAGAGAAAAGGAGACACTAGAACAGAATCACAGTAAGGAGAAAACCAACTGCTCTGTTTCCATGGGATCTTTAAGCACATGCTGGACCTTGGACTTTAATCAGGCATTTATATTTTTAATGGCACTAAAACATGTACCACCTTTAAGAAAATAAAAGGCAATAAGGGCCTGAGAGAAACACCCTAGTTGAGAGAGATCTGGCCACCGGCAGCTGACAGACTGTTTAGAGGAAGGGACAAACTAACGAGGGATAAGGGAAGATTCAGCATCCCTGTGTGCCACTAAAGCCATTCCCCGGGCCAGTGGGGAGTCAAGGCAGCTGTGTAGTAGTCAGGGCCGGCACCCCCGCCACTCACCCGCTCCAGGGAAAGGTGCCCTCTGGAGCACCAGGGTGGCTGGTGCAAAAGGAGGATGGACTGAGGCAGGCTCTGCCATTCAGGGGCTGGGTGAGCGGTGCCCATGGGCAGCGGCAGCCCTCCCACGCTCCTCCCGCTGCAGGTGCGCCCGGAAGCGGAGGGAGAGCTGGAGCCGGCGGGCGGGGGCCACAGCCCTACAGCGCTCCCCTCCCCTGACAGGAGCAGAGCGGAAGGCCAAGCCCTACAGACAGGGCAGCTCCCGGCGCCCGAAGGTAAGATCTGAGCCATGGGGGTGCCCGTAACCCCCACAGGCGGGTTCCTCTCAGCGCCCCCCGCCCCAGACCCCGGCCCCCCTACCTGGAGATGCTCCTGGAAACGGATGGGCAGAATTTGAGCCATGGCGGCAGCGGCGGCTGGTGGGGGCTCCAGCCCGAGACCGGACCGGGGAGTCTCCTCAGGGGTTCCGGGGGTGAAGGGAGGCCGGGGCGCAGCACCGCAATGGCGGAATGGGCCAGGAAGGGAGAGAGAGCCGTTCGATCCGGAAACGGCTCCTGCTGGCGGAGCGATACACGAACTGAAGGAGCAGCCGCCTCCTCACCTGCCGGGACCCCGCATTAACAGCGCCGGCCAGGCGGAAGAATCCAGAGGACGGCGGTGAAGAGGTTCCGGAGTATCCAATGGGAACGGCGGAGGGATCCCCTACCGGAAGGGACTATTTTAGGACTCATCACTCTTCCCTCCCCCGGCCTTTTTTTTTTCTGCCACATCATGCGACTGGGGTGCGGATGCGTCATTTCCGTTCCGCGCTCCAAGGCGGGCGCCGTGGTCACGTGATGGGGGAGCCACTGGGCAAGGTGACTATCCCGCTGGGGTGCCACCGTCACATCTCAGCCCTCAGTGACCGTACCGCCGCCACACACCGCCCTTCCCCCATGAGCGCCTATCTACGGGAAGCGCTGTGGTCTAGGCGTCAGCGCACTGAGCCTGTGAACGAGGGCGCGGGGTTCGAATCCCGGATCTGCTATTAGCCTCTAAATATCAGTGACCTTGGACCATCTCCTATAAGGGGGCCTCGTCGGTCTTTGGCAAAGCCCCAGGTCTGTGGGAGGGTCCTCGAAGCCCATAAGAGCCTTATTAACACCAGCACTTAAGGGGCAGCCTGCTCTCATATAATCACCCCCCTGTATGGTGTGTTTATCTATTTATTTATTCTTCGGTGTAGGAAGGGCATCATATACACCCCTGGACAAAGCATGACGCCACATCAAATTCAATGCTAAAACAGGACATCCTACATGGTGCAAAACCCTGTACTATTGCCAACTATTATTCGAAACTCATGAGTCAGGCCCCAAATCATAAGAGGCTGAATTAATATTTTTTTTAAATAATACACTTGGGATTCTTTTTATTTGCTGATTTTTTATTTTTAAAGCTTGTTATCAGTCAGAGAGTTAGCAATTTACTTCTTTTTTTTAAATGGAAAGAGATTCTCACATAATCACACATCTCCATAAAGAACACCAAATGTCACACAAGTTGGCAATAGTGACGGAAGAGTTACCATACTCGCTAGCCCCGTATCCTGTCTCAAACAGTGACAAGTAGCAGAACTTCAGGGGAGTGTACAATACAGTGCAATTTTTGAGAGACCCACCTGTTTTCCCTTCCTGACTTCTCACAGTCAGAGGTTTAAGGTCACCCCGGGCATGGTGTTCCATACCAGACCATCTTGGCTAGTAGCCATTGGTGAATCTATCTTCCATGAACTTACCTAGTTCTTCTTTGAATCCAGTTATACTTTTGCACATCACAAGGCAACGAGTTCCAGAGGTTAATTGTGCATTATGTGAAAAAGTACTTCCTCTTGTTTGTATTAAACATGCTGCCTATTAATTTCATTGGGTGACCCCCTGCTTTTTGTATTGTGGGAAAGGGTGAACAAAGACTTCCTTGTTCATTTTGTCCACACCATTCATGATTTTATAGACTTTATCATATCCCCCCTGCGTCGTCTTTTTTCTAAGATGAATAGCCCTACTCTTTTTAGTCTCTCCTCATGTAGAAACTGTTCTATACCCTTGATCATCTTTGTTGCCTTTCTCTGTAGTTTTTCCCATATCAGTCCAGAATTCAACCCTTCCCATCCTGACCCTTCAGGCAAAGGTCAATCAGGATTTAAAAGTGAGATTATACATCATGTTCTTCAGGTCAACAAACTGCCTGAGGTTGGCTCCCTTTAAAAAAAATTAGGAAACCATACACATAAAAACAAGCATAAAAGAGCAAATTAATTCCTGGTGTAACTCTAATGCAGCCAGTGGCGATAGCAAAGAGGAACTAGGCCCAGATACTTAGGCGGCCAGACCCTTCAATGTAACCAACTATTGTGATTTTCTCATGAAACTTGCGATATTTAATATTTTTACTAACGTTACAGCTCATGGAGTCATGTAATTACATAAAAATCTCAGGTTTTTCTTTTTCTTTAATTTAAATTTCTGGACCTCATGATTGCAGAAAAAAATCATGAAAATATTAATCCTAGAGGCTCAAATCCAGAAGGCAAATTTAAAAGAAAAACACTTTTTAAAATCTTATTTTAAATCAATCTCCTATTTTTTAAGGAGGGCTGGCTCATAATTTTTGAACATTTGGAGTTGATAATAACGAACCCTGCATTGTTATCAGATTTAGCTAATGAATGAGTGTAAAGCACTTTAAGATCCCTGGGCAATTGCCAGCGCTACACATACACAAAGTGTTAGTATTATTTATTGTTTCTTGAAAGCCTTACCAATATGAATAATTGGACACTGGGTACATTGTACTAACCCAATAGCAGCTTCCCCGTCCAAAAATCAGAGTTAGCCCTAGCCCTTGTGCAGCCCTACACGAAAAGAAACATGTGAGGTACCAACTAGTACCCTTCATAAGAACAGCCATACTGGGTCAGACCAAAGGTCCATCTAGCCCAGTATCCTGTCTTCCAACAGTGGACAATGCCAGGTGCCCAGAGGGAATGAACAGAACAGGTAATCATCAAGTGATCCATCCCCTATCCTCCATTAACTTATATAGTTATTTTTTAAATCCTGTTATAGTCTTGGCCTTCACAACATCATCTGGCAAGGAGTTCCACAGGTTGACTGTGTTGTGTGAAAAAAATACTTTATTTTGTTTTAAACCTGCTGCCTATTCATTTCATTTGGTGACCCCTAGTTCTTGTGTGATGAGGAGGAGTAAATAACACTTCCTTATTTACTTTATTCACACCAGTCATGATTTTATAGACTTCCATCATATCCCCCCAAGCTGAAAAGTCCCAATCTTATTAATCAATCCTCATATGGAAGCCAGTTCATACCCCTAATAATTTTTGTTGCCCTTTTCTGAACCTTTTCCAATTCCAGTATATGTTTTATTAACATGGGGTAACCACATCTGCACGCAGTATTCAAGATGTAGGCATACCATAGGTTTATATAGAGGCAATATGATATTTTCTGTCTTATTATCTATCCCTTTCTTAATGATTCCTAACATTGTTTGCTTTTTTGACGGCCACTGCATACTGAGTGGATGTTTTCAGAGAACTATTCACAATGACTCCAAGATCTCTTTCTTGAGTGGTAATAGCTAATTTAGACCGCATCATTTTATATGTATAGTTAGGATTAGGTTTTCCAATGTGCATTACTTTGTATTTATCAACATTGAATTTCATCTGCCATTTTATTGGCCAGTCATCCAGTTTTGTAAGATCCTTGTGTAGCTCTTCGCAGTCTGCTTGGGACTTAACTATCTTGAATAGTTTTCTAGCATCTGCAAAATTTTTCCACCTCATTGTTTACCCCTTTTTCTAGATCATTTATGAATATGTTGAATAGGACTGGTCCCAGTACAGTCACCTAAGGGACACCACTATTTACCATTTACACATGATAATTCACAACCACTTTTTTCTATCTCCTGCAAACTCCTCAGACTACGGCAACCCCACTTCAACACTTTGTGAGGCCCCCTGACCTCTGGCAACACCCCTCCCCTCCCAAATATGGATGTCAGCATACGGTGGTTGCGGAAGAAATAATTCCTACTGAAAGAGTGAGCTAGACACCACAACAAGGAAAGTTGATTGCTATTAACTGTACTGTACGTTGGTGGCAGGTGAGGGATCTGGGTAAATGCTATGAGCAGAGGTCTACACTATGGGCTAGATTCACAAAGGTACTTATGCATTGGAATACCTACCTCTTAGGGGTCCTGCTGCCTAGTGGAATTCAGTCCTGAGTTAGGCACACAGGCTCTCCTTGTATTGTATGGAAAGAATTAGGCACCTAAGAAAGTCCCAGAAGCCAGCAAGCTGAGCAAGGAGCCGCCTACACTAGCCAGAAGTGAAATGCAGAGGAAAGGGGTGGAGCTTAGGCCAAGATCCTCAAAGCTATGTAGGCACCTAACTCCCATTGATCTAGGTCTTAGGCACCTTACTGAGGGGCTGAAGGAAGGTGCCTCCCTCTGCTTGGGATTCTCAGCCATGAATCCTCTTCTGGAGATAAAAACAAGGAGTCCGGTGGCACCTTAAAGACTAACAGATTTATTTGGGCATAAGCTTTCGTGGGTAAAAAAAGTCACTTCAGATGCATCTGAAGAAGTGATTTTTTTTACCCACGAAAGCTTATGCCCAAATAAATCTGTTAGTCTTTAAGGTGCCACCGGACTCCTTCTTGTTTTTGTGGATACAGACTAACACGGCTACCCCCTGATACTTCTGGAGATAGGGGCTTGAGCCAGGTCATCCCTTTTTCATTAAAAGCTAATAGCTAGGTGGTTAGGACACTCGAATGGGAGGTAGGAGACCCAGATTCAAATCCCCATTCTACCCAAGGTAGAGCAGGAACTTGAACTTGCATGTCCCATATCCTGCAGAGTGCCCTAACTGCCAGACTATTAGGTATTATGGGATAAGTCTCTTTGAATCTCTATGCTTAAAGTTGTTCCACTTTGTATAAATAATTAAATACCTATTGATCCAGAAAAAGAGACTGATACTGTAACCCAGTGGCCAAGCCCCACCAGGGATGTGGAAGACTTGAGTTCAAAGCCCCGTGCCTAAGCAGGCAGAGTAGGGATTCAAACCTACATATGCTACATCCCAGGTGTGTGCCCTAACTAACAGGCTATGGGGTATTCCCTGAACACCCACACACCAACTGCCTCTTGTGCAGGACCCAACCCTGTAGGTGTGCTCTGAGCATGGCTATGGGTTTGGGACCTGCTGCCAAGATAGGTAGGGGAACAACCAGTTTTAGAATCCCACTTTGTGGCCACAGGGTCTTTAGCTTGTGCTAGGCTCCAAGCAGCTTGTTAGTTGTGGAGTGGCATCAGGACTCAGCCAGCTTTATACCTGCCCATCAGTAGAGACTTTGGTACCTAGGTGGTTAGACAGCAGTTGCACAGTGGTTTTAAGAATCTAAGTGGTGCCTAAATGTTGGACTTCAATACCTTCATGAATCTGGCCCTATGGGACTGCGTAGGTGGCACAAGCCTACAGACATCAATACCCAATGATCTTAATCTAAAAATTACAAGTTGTTGAGCATGTCATCAACTCCCTGTGAGGTCAATGGAGATTGACAGCACTCATCAAGCCCCAGGAATTACTATAGGTACTTGCAGAAATAGGTACAGAACACTACTGTTCTGAGCTGCATGAAACATTGTTAGGGGTTGAGTTAAAACCTCATTGAAATTGGGTGAGAACACACCATTCAATAAATCTGTCAAGCTGAGTTAATCAGAAGCCCCTCACCTCAGACAAAAGGTGGTTGGCTAGGACTGGCTGGGCAAGCCTGGAGGGCTTTTCCTGAGTACAGGTATGGGGAGGTAGAACTCATAGAAACTGAGCACCAGGTGCCAAGGCAAAATGCAAGGAAGCCAAGCAGTAGCCTGTGAGCAGTGTCCCCCTGAATAAAAAACAAAAAACAGAGAGAGCATGTTTGAGTCTGTTTGGTAAAGAGACTTAGGGCTAAGAAACTGCTCTTTATGGCCTTGGTTCCTCCTGCAGAGAAGCAGGAGTTTGTATTCCTTGTAAATGAACAAGATGGCATCAAAGAAAATACCAGACTCCATCAATTTCTACTTCCAACTGGAACATCCCCCCTGCTCTGAACTTTGACTAGCCCTGCAGGCTGAAAAGGGGCAATGCTACCCTGCTCTACTGTGTAACACACACAGAATGAATAACATGGGCTTTAGTGGAATGCTTAAAAGCTCTCAGGCTGACATCATTGATTAACGTCTTCATGCCAAAGAGTGGATGAAAGCTGTACACAGACAGAGCACACTGGCTTTTGTCACTCTGAAACGACACTAGGCGAGTAGGGTCCACATTCAGGAGAGACTGAATGCAAAGGTCAGTGTTTGAAGAAGATGAGGAGTAGCCCCTCAAAGGCCACTTCTGTCTCAGCTACAGAGGAAAATGTAAACATTAAAAAGAAAATTGTTACATGCTCTATCAGGGAACCAGACCATTATACTTGGAAGAGACAGCCTCAATTACATCTTCGGTGTTTTCTGTCTATGAACCTATGAGACAGAATGAAGAGAGGGAGAAAAAGAAAAAGAAAAAAAAGTGTCCACATTGTCCAGTTCAGGGATAGCCACAGTGCGTCACACAGATCACACATAGCCCTCCAACACTCCTCATGGGACCTGTTCCCCACATTGTAATTCTGCACAAAATAAATGGCCAGATTTTCTCCTCTCCACAGCAGCTATGATACAGTAACAGTTAGACAGGCCAGCACCAGCTTCCATTTGACTTTTGCACTGCTCACCTCCTGCAATGTCTTTAGATAAAAAAGTCCTTATTTAAAAAACAAAAACAAAAAACCCATAGAAGAAAGTCCTATGAGGGGCACTCTTCCTCTACGGCATTTTTCTTTTCTATTTCAAGCAGGATGGGGTTCCTATTCTAGCTTCTCTAGACCTTTTAATGACATTAGCTTGCCTGACAGGAATCTGAAGATTTGTCTCCATAAGCCGATCTCAACCCCTGTAGGGCATACATGTTTTCTAGCCCATTTTCTTTATAAATCAAGTGTCTCCCCCTTGTCATTGCATGAGAGCACAAACCAACAATTTCTAATGTGTTTCAGTAGCTTATTCAATAAATTGCATCCCTATCCTCAAGCTGCTAAGCATGTCAGAGCCCAATCAATATTTTTCCTTCTCAGAGAGAGATTTCTCCAACAAGTTCACCAATGTGTGCTCTATCCAGATTTATTTGCTTGCTTGATTCTCGGGGGGAGGGATAGCTCAGTGGTTTGAGCATCGGCCTGCTAAACCCAGGGTTGTGAGTTCAATCCTTGAGGGGGCCACTTTGGGATCTGGGGCAAAATCAGTACTTGGTCCTGCTAGTGAAGGCAGGGGGCTGGACTCAATGACCTTTCAAGGTCCCTTCCAGTTCTAGGAGATAGTCAGAATTGTAAATTAGTGGAGATATCCTATGTTCTGCTTTCCACTTTGGATTAGGAAACAAACCTGTTGCACTTCATGGAATATAAAGTTTTAGTTTACAGTGCATGGATTAGCAGTTCCTCATAACAAGCAGGAAAAAGGTCAAAATACAATCTTTGACCATATAGCAAATCATCATTCATCTCTTTCCTTCACCAAAATACATGTGCCAGGATCTTTTTTTAAAATTATAGAAAGCTATACAAAAATGAAAAGTATTCCTACAGTTCCAGGGCTCGTCAGAGGGATTTTTAACAAAATGTTACTGCTTTGTACAGTGGCAATAATTAAAGCGATTTCAAACTTTAACCTATAGTAACTTTAAAAAAAATAAGAAAAAAGTCCTCTTGTAACCTAACCCCATAAAAACATAAGATATGTTGAGTTAAAACTGTTAGAGCTTCTTTAACCAATGCATTATAGCACATATGGTCCTTTATCAGAGGATCTTACATACCATATGTACTGCTGTAGCTAAACAGATAGAGTAAATTAAAGAGGGTAAGTTAAGGACACCATGGCAAACTTAATTCATATTTTCCTTATGCTGTGGGCTTATGTTGCAGTGATACTTTCTTGTATAGTTTGATCTTAAATTCACATTTTCAAGCCTGTTTGCCAGAACTGCAGCACAATTTAATAGATTAAAAAGACTTAACAAGCAAGAGAGGAGGCTCATTATTACCCCGTGTTCAGTTAGAAAGATAAAAGATGAAATATAGTATAGCTCCTCAGTAACTATTTTTTAAGCAGACACTTCTGCCATAACAAGAAACCAGTTGGTTCCTATTTGTTTAGGACTTTGTGCCTGCAAAATCTGGGATACTGTCGTCATATTTCAAGTTTAAAAAAAAAAAAAAAAAGGATGCTCCATTGCTACTAAGAAAGTCAAAGGAAATCTCTGCATAACTATATGTCAGGAGGGACATGGGCTCTGAGTAAGAGTGTGTGTTATACCTACAAATGTCAGACTCAGTACATGGTACAGACATCATTTGAACAGACACTGCAAGTGCATTAACATTCAAACAATATGATACTGGGTTGCAGGCCCCTTGCAAAAGCAAGGAAGAACATATACAATTAGTGAGGAACAGCATGCTGGTTGCTAAAAAGCACACTCTGAAGTAAAGACTGTGAAAGAACAGAAAGCTCTTCCATTTGAATACACTGTAAAACACAACAAAGCGAGAGCCTTACACATACTACTACTTACACTGATCTCACCCAAGAACATTTTGATTCACTCATCCCGGTAGGAACTTGTAAGGCATTCATTTTGCAGCTACCTCTGCATTTGGTCTACACAAAGGGAATTGGAGAAGTGGTGGGCAGCACTGAGTTTCACATTGTTAAGGGCAATAGGACTGCAACTGACAATCTGTAGGCATTAGCGCTTGCTCCTGTTATTACTATTAATATCAATAATATAGCCTTAGCTAAGCCTCTTACAATCCAGCGAGTTAACATTGTTCTTTGCAGAGCAGCATAGGGAGTACTCTGTAGCCTCTATAGCTTGTAAGCTCCTTGATGAAGGGATCATGCTTCCATCTCTGTTTGGAAAGCACAGCAGTCATGATGGGCCCTGCCAGAAATACAGAATTTGAATATTGATCACAAATTGCAGTAGCGTGTATACTAGACACTGCTTTTTATGCAAGACAGTGTTTTCCTGCAGTGTCATCCAATTTAGTAGCCTGCAGGCTTTTGAGACCTGACTTCCTAATGTTAGTCTAGAGGCCTAAAAATACTACACAACTCACATGTAAGCATTAATTTCCACAAACTGCATCAAGTCTTCCCCTTCGGAATACAGCACCAGGACGCCTCCTTGGTCTAAGGCTTTGCCTGCTGCACTGTTCCAACAAGGTCGCTGTCTTGTAACTGAGTGGTGCTGTATTGACACGAATAGAAATACATGTGAGAGGAGCTAAGCAGCTGCATCTCCCATTAAAGGGAGCTGGAGATGTAGGTGCTCAGTACCACTCGGTGAAGCCAACAGGAGTTTTGCTGTTGATTTCTATCGGAGTAGAATGGAGACTCCTTGTGAAGCAGCAGCCTGGGTTTCATGTAAGCTCTTTGGGACAGGGGCTGTCTTTTTGTTCTGGGGCAGTACAGCACCTAGCAGACTAGAATACAATAATGAAAAATGTCTCAGCCAAGTAGCAAAGAGGGTGGGCAGAAGTGAGCACAGCTGGACACTACCTACAAATGAAAGCCACAAGAAGCATGACCTCAGAGGTAGGAATGTTACACTATCATTTTTGGAGAGGAAGATATTGTCCCTTCCTTCTGGCGCTTACTATCTAAACGATTTCACCTTAAAGATACATTATAGGATTAACGTAAGAGGAGGAAGCCATCTGTTTTGTGAAAACTTGTCCACCACGTTTTTTTCACCGTCTATAGAGACAGCTGCTAGGGACATTCACTCGGTCCTGACCTCAGGCAGTGCGGTTTGGTCATATTATGAATTGGTGCAAAAAGGTGGCAGCCAAATGCATGTGATTTATGCATTCATCTCAGTATCTAACCAATCTGCATGTATTTTCAAATTACTGTTTTGATTTTTAGACCAGCCCCAAAGTGCTCTTGAAGAAAGGGGGCACGGGCGCACACACACACACGCTTTCTTCTTTAAGCAACTTTAATATCAGCAGGGAAACATTACACCCCTTCTTAATGCCCTACACCAAGCCTAAACACGGACTGATGACAAATATTAGAAAGTAGACAAACATCTGGAAGAGGAGCATCTTTCCACAATTACCCTTGATTCCAGAATGTAGACCCCTTCTTTTTTACCCCATAAATGCTTCTCAAAAAACATCATCATTTAAAAAAAACATTCTAACATGAAATCAGACAGCTCTGAGGAGGCGGTGGCCTGTTGGTGGATTGTGGGATGTCACCATCTGGAAAGGAGAAATGGACAGACTGCTGTTTCTTTGCCAACTAGATGATAGCAATGCGGGGCAACTTCCCTATGACAAACAGGCTGTGCCTTGATGGCAAGAACGCAAACATCCATTTACCAAAAAAAAAATAAATAAATAAATCATCCAAATGAGACATTTTAATGCCAAAGCAATCACTGTGTATGGTACAGCTAAATACAGAGTAAGTAATGATCCTGCATGAGGCAGAACATAGGTAAATGACATAAGCCTTTCTAATTTGGATTCTATTATCCCGCCGTTAAAAGAGCACATGAAGTAGTATACAATTTAAAAATGGTAATTATACATAATTTAGTAAAACTATCACACAGGTCCTACAAGCCAACAATTTACAGAAGGAAACAAAACAAATACATATCTTTTTAAAAATGTAACACTGGACAGTTATACTCTATTTCAAAAGGTTTTCAAGAAAATGTGATTAAAAATTGCATTGACACAATGCCCATTTTTATAGGCCAACTCCAATTCCAACTGAGTGACATAGAACAGGCTGTAAATACTGCTTCTTCAGCCACATTTGTGGTGAATAAGTTACTGCCTAAGACACATGGCAATGAAAGTTCAGCTCATTAACCTTTCCTCACTGTCTGTCACAAAAACAGCAAGGAGTATCAGGCTGTGCCCCCAAGCAGACAGACTCCACATGAACTGGCAGCTTCCTTCAGTTCTCACCTTTTCTCTTTTTTTTTTTTTTGGCGTGGTTATGCTGCAGGCTTATCAACAAGCAATTGCACGGAGTGCCTTTGCTAGAGTACTCATCACTGTACTAACCCATCTCCTTCAGCGTGGCATTTATACACTGTGCCCTTTGCTGTTTTCTCTGGAGGTAACGCACTCGGGCATCCTGTATTGATTTATCATCATTCCTTTTCTCCATCTTCTTTGCAGAGTCATCTTTTAGTTTTTCTACAGAAAAACAAAACATTACAATTCTGTGTCATAAATGCCACTTCCACCCCCCTGACTTCACACTCATAGGGTCAGCTGATCAACTAAAACCAACAGAAGCTCAAATTTTTCAAGTGCTGCTCTCGGCCATGCCAATGGATGGTCCAATGATCTCCAGAAGAGACAAACGGCAAAGTAACTAGGATGTCCTTTCTATGGAAAAACTAAAGTCTCAAAGACAAATATAGTGTATATCCAGCTACACTTAAGTTATAGAAAAATCATACCCTCAACCCTCTTGTCAATATCTGCATGTGCGATCACCCCTAGTAGATATCTGGACCATGTTGGTTTTACTATAACTGAGTCTTTAGGCCTCAAGTTCTATGCATTTGTTACTTTTCTATGCTATCCTCTTCCATTCTGAAAAAAAATACAAAAGGCTTGGGGAAAATGCCTTTCTGGATTTTCTTGAAAGGAGAAGAAAAAAAAATGGAGGTAGAGAAGTCCTGGAAGAGGGATCTATTAGAAATGCAAACTCTCTCCTGCTCCCACTGAGCTGTCTCAGATCAAGGCAGTGGATGAATTCACCTGCCTTATTGTATTGGAGAAACACGAGTTATTTGTCATAACATTAAATGATTTTGATTTATATTTTAATTTTTTTTTTTTTTACAAGTATCAGAGGGGTAGCCGTGTTAGTCTGGATCTGTAAAAAGCAACAAAGAGTCCTGTGGCACCTTATAGACTAACAGACGTATTGGAGCATAAGCTTTCGTGGGTGAATACCCACTTCGTCAGATGAATGC